>NW_004955484.1:2367985-2388220 GCF_000276665.1 Chinchilla lanigera | reverse complement strand
CCCTCCGGGGGCTTACAAGGCAGGAAGCTAGCCAGCCGGAAGACCGGCGCTCCCCGCCCAAGGCTCCCTGTGCGCCGGAAGCCCTCCTTCCGGGGGCCTATGAGGCAGGGAGTGAGCCGCTGGTCCAAAGACCGGCGCCCCCTGCCCGAGGCTCCCCGTGCGTTGGGGGCCCTCCCTCTGGGAGCCTACGAGGCAGGAAGCTGGCCAGCCAGGAGACTGGCGCTCCCTGCCCGAGGCTGCCTGTGTGCCAGAAGCCCTCCTTCCGGGGACCTATGAGGCCGGGATTGAGCCGCCGGCCCAAAGATGGCGCTCCCCACCCGAAGCTCCCCGTGTGCTGGGGGCCCTCCCTTCGGGAGTTTTTTTGGCTTTTTGAGACACGGTTTTACTATGAAGTTCAGTTTGGCCTTGAACTTGCTTATGGTTCATTATGGGACCATTCAGATCCAAAAATACAGCATGGATGTTTTGATTCTGTCTTTACTGTACAGGAAGGGGTCACCAGGAGCTGCAGACATCCATTGGCCTCATTTTACTTCCTCAAGTGACCCTTTACTGACTGGTGGTTTGAAACAGAGAGGTTAGGTTTGAATAACAAACAACCACATCTGTGTACCTTGGTTGCGTTGTTTGTTGTAGTTAAGATAGACAAGCTTTGCAATATGCAAATTATATTTCAATATACAGTAGTTTTTTTTTTTTTTTGGTCTTTTTGAGACAAGGTCTCACTATGCAATTCAGGCTGGCCTTGAGCTTACTTTGTAGCCCAGGCTGGCCTCGAACTTACAACATTCCTCCTGCCTCAGCCTCCTGAGTGCTGGGATTACAGACATGTGCCACCACACCCGGCTCCCAGTATTTCATTTTTAACAACAACAAAAAAGAGGTTTGGAATAGAACTCCTCAATGGCCAGATTTGGGTGGATTGGCTCTTTCATCTATTTTTTTTTTTTTTTCCTTTGGTAGCATTGGGAATTGAACCCAGGGCCTTCACACTGAGCTACATCCCCAGTACATTCTATGTTTTTTATTCTGGGACAGGATTGCTCTCTTTTTTAAAAAAATACGATCTTTCATTTTCTTTAGCTGCTACAAATATGCACCAATAAAGAATGAAAATGCATTCCTTGTGGGGAGTTGGTACACATACACAACATATTTTAATTCTTTTTACATTCCCTTGCCCTTCCCTCCTTCTGTCCTCCCTCTATGTCTTGGTCCCCTTCCCATTTGCAGAAGATCCACCTCCCTGTTTCCTGTTATCTATCATTTATTTTCCTCTTGGCTTATACTTTAGGTTTCTCATATAAGAGAAGCCATGTGATAATGAAGCTTGTGTGTCTGCTTTGTTGCACTTAACATTATGGCTTACACAGGCTGAGTTGCCCAGGCTGGGCTTGAACTTGTAATCCTCCTGCCTCAGGCTCCTTCATCTAAGGCATTTGGGTTCCATGTCTCAGAAGATGCCACAGTCTTAACAGTGCTAGTCCTGGAGGGACCCAGGTCCAATGTCCTGATCTTCTCTGATGTCTCCATGCTGGGCAGGCCTGCTGTTCTGCATAGCCCTCATTTTAGGCCTGGCTCCAGAGAGTGGCTAGGCAGGGACGTGGTTCTGGGTCCCCTATCACAGCCTGGGAGAAACCTGCCCCTGTTACCATTTCCTGTGCTGGGTGGGTCTCTTGAGTCCATCTCTGATTTACACTTCTCCGGCCTTGCTCCAGAGTCCCAAGCCCATGTGTGAGCCCAGTCTCCAAGTTTTCTGCCTTTCAGAAGGAGCAGAAGCTTCATGAAGGTGACTCTCAGAATGGGGGACACTCAGAATGGGGCGTAGGAATCCAATCCTTCAGCTTTGCTATTAAAAAACTGGACAAGCAGTGTGGAAAGCTGTTCGGCAGTTTCCATGAGCACACCTGCGTTAGGATTTTGGTACCGGAATCAAGTAGCAAAGACTGATCTCGGCTCATGGCTTCAGAGGGTCCAGGCCATGGCCAGCTGCCTCAGGTGTGTTCAGACCTCCGAGGAGGCAGAAATACCTTGGTGGAAAGCCTGGCAAAGGAAAGCTGCTCAGCTCACGGCAGCCAGGAAGCAGAGCAAAAAGGGAAGAGCCCGAGAGGAAGGCTGAGGACCAGATCCAGCCCCCAGGGTCACAGCACAGTGCGCCACGGCCTCGGCTGGGCCTGCGTTGTCTCCGTCACCACCCGATAATGCCGTCCAACTGTGATCTCACCCAGGACTGCTCCACTGGTGAAGGTAGAAGCCTCGGGTCCCAAGCACTTGCCCAAAGCCCATCCAGTGTGAGCCCAGCCCTGGGCTGACACAGGAGGACGGCGAGTGTGAGCCCACTATGGGCAGCTCAGCCCGACCTTGCCTTGAATGAAAAAATGAAAAGTACAGGAGACGCAGCTTGGAGGCAAGCGCTTACCTAACACTGGGGAGGCCTTGTACTAAAAAAAAAGAAATGAATAGATGCTAAATTACATAGTGTATGTCTTTTACCACAACTTTTTTCATTTTCTTTTTGTTTTTTTGGTTTTTTTGAGACGGGGTCTCACTATACTGTTCAGGCTGACCTTGAACTCACTATGTAACACAAGCTGGCCTTGAACTCATGAAGATCCTCCTTCCAAGTGCTGAGGTTATATGTATGTGCCACCAGGCCTGGAGAACTTAATTTTTTAAAAAATCAAGACAAAGTCTAATCTATGAAAAAAGAACTGAGAAAAAGAAGTTGTTTCTGGAAATATGGACAAAACTGCCAAAGGATAGAGGAACCTTTCCAGGGAGGCAAATATTTCTTTCCTTTCTGGGCAGGCCTTGATTTCATGGTTAGCTGCACTGCCCAAAAGCCTTGGGTTATATACATTTTATCTGGGTGCATTTTACCATAAATACACCTTCATTTACTAAAGAAAAGAGTGGTCCAGGAAGCAGTTGCCCCCATTGTCCAGGAGTCTCCTAGGTCCTATCATTCCCATGCCAGACTCCCTGCCTTCCTGTCCCGTGTGGTGATCAGCCTGCCCCACACCCCTGCACCTGCGCATTCCCACTGCCTAGCGCCTGCCAGCTGCAGGCTCCCAGGCCCACAGGGCTGCCCACTTCCACCTGGCCCCAAGGATCGGCCCTTCCTGCGTCAGCTGCTGGACTCCATCCTGGCTGCCACCCTCACATCCTGGCACCTGTCCCTGCTCCCCATGACCTGGGCACTGCCTCCTCCATGATGCACTTGGCTACTTCCCCAAACTGAGAAGACCCTGAGTTCAACCCCCAGTACTGAGAAAAATAGTAGTAATGATGTAATTTCTTAGCTGGTGGTGGTGTGTATTTGAATTTTTTAAAAATAGGCTCTCTCCCCTTCTAAACCCCACCCGTTTTCCCATGTTACTGCCAAAGGCAGGACTTGTGTTTTGTCTGGTCTATTCCAGGAGGGTGTGGCAAGCTGGTGGACAGCACAGCTGACCTGTTCCTGAGGGATGGGCTCGAGCAGGCTGAGCCTCACTGCATCTGGTGTGGCCATCTGTCTCTGTCGTAGACCATCTCCAAAACTGAGCACAGGGCATGAACAGGAAATTTGTTCAAGGCAAATACAAAGGGCGACAGAGTGGATTATGTGGGAGATGTTTCTAGCAGTCATATGAGACCCAGACCACGAATCTTTCCAACTGCAGAGAGAGAAGTGAGTAACCTGCCCAGAGCTCCACAGTCGCCCCACACCAGGAACTTTTAGTCACAATGCAACGGAAATGAAACCTGGCCACAGAGTATCGACTTCCTGAGCCATCTGGGGGCTTACCCTGCATCTGGCAGTCTCTTCCCCCAAATTACACCGTGCTCCCTACATCCCAGCTTCTGGGAGAGGTCCCACCCTGTCTCCCAGGACCGGAACCAGGTCTCCCTGCTCCACATTCCCTTGTGACTCCAGCCTCTCTCAGATTTTAATATTTTTTTATTTTAAAGAATAAAAAAGTAAAAAAAAATTAAAAGCAATACAGAATTTCAAAACAAGATGATAAGAAATCAACAATGGTTATTATATTGCCTATTGTTATCTTCAAAGTAGTTGTTCAGATTAACAGATATAAGTGTGTAAAACTGACCAAAAAATTAAGCATTAACTAATCCTTTTAATAAACCAATAGAAATTAGTAGTACAATTCAGAATTCACTTCTGAGACAGGATCTCACTATGGAGTCCAGGCTGGCCTTGAACTCACTGTGTAGCCCACCTTGGCCTGGAACTGTCAACAATCCTTCTGCCTCAGCCTAAGTTCTGGTATTACAGGTGTGGGCCTTGACACTTGGCTTAGTCATGAGCTAATAGCAGGGCCCCTGCACGTCCACGGGCCCACCTCCAGGGCCCCAGCTGTGAATGGGCAGCTCGTCCCTGCGAGCCACTCTGTCTCAGCCCAGGTGACAGCCGCAGAGTGCTGGAGCCTTCCCCGAGCCTCCCTGGGCTCTCAGGACCATGGGGCCAGGCTTGGTTCCCAAACTGCTCCCGGCTTCATCTCACCACCCAGGGGCTCTGAACAGCAAACACCAAATATATTTCACGTACCCAGACCACGAGGGTTGAGGCTGGACTCCAAGGGGGCTGTGGAGAAGGCCACGGTCAAGGCCCTTGGTCAGCCTCACCTCTGCCCTTGGTCCTGAGCTCAGCTGTGGGTGCAGCTGCTGCCATCCCAGGCTGTGGTGCCAGCCCTGTTCTGGTACATTCTGTCTGCTTGGGCTCGTGGCCACAGAGGGATCACCGCCCCAAGGTCTCAGATGACGCTTGGCGTAGAGGATACAAATAGTGGGGAGGCCTGGCTGGCGCCTGCACCCTATGGCTGGAGCTCCATGGGCTCCTCTGGCTCCTCTGGGGCTGGGCCCCGCTGAGCACGTTCCTTGGAGGCACGGCCGGCAGAGGCAGGAAGGCTGCTCCTCTTGCTCCCAGTTCTGCTACTCAGTCCCCATCCCCCTTGGAACCGACATGTCCACAATGGCGAACCAGGGAGGACGACACAAGGCCACATTCTCCTGCCCAGGCATAGACGCCACCCCAGAATGTGGCACTGCCACCCCATTCCCCTGCCCCACGCCCAGCAAGCCCAAGGCCCCAGGGGAGGAGGCAGACACTCAGAGCTGTGCCGAGGCCTTGCACCCTGTGCAGGGACAGAGAGGACAAGTCCAGACAGGAAATCCTCTGAGCAGTCAGCGATGACCTTGTAGGCAGCGGTGTCTCGGGCCCTCTTACACTCCTGGTCACCGAGCCCGCACTGTGTGCCAGGCACAGAACAAGCGCTGTCCCTGCCGACCTGTCCTGTGTCCTTACACCCACCCGAGAGAGGGCAGCTGTGAGATCCCCATTGCCTGGATGAGGAAACCGAGTCTCTGAGCTCAGCGGCTGAGCCAGCCCGCAGCTGGACGTGGGAGCCGGGGTCACAGCCACAGAGCCCGGCCAACCTGCTCCGCCTCCGCCCCTTTGCCTCTCCCTGCTGAGGGCCCAGGCGTGCGAGTCCTCTGCATCCCGGTGCCCGGCACGGGTCACACTGCGATGCCTGTGGGGACTCCTGAGCTGGGCAGGAGTCAGGACCTTCTCAGAGGAGGGGACAGGGGAGCTGGGCAGGTGGGGTGGGAGGAGGCTGGGGGAGAGGAGGTGGCATCTGGAGACCCCAAGTCAACCTCAGCCTCCACCTCTCCCGCCCAGGATGTGGGGTCCCGCTATCCGCGCCCTGCTGAGAGGCCTGGCCAGGGTCTTCGATGGTGAGCGCACTGTTCCTGGCCCCTGAGCCCGGCGGGTATCCCTGCAGGTGACACAGGGGCCCTGGGATGCCGCCCAGGTGGCAGCGTGACCCTCCCCTCCTTGCTGCTCAGGAGAAAACTAGCCGTCACTTCTGCACGGGCGCCCCCATCCCCCGGACTGGATGTTCACCGCCCCCACTGCAGGGTCAGGTGAGCGGGTGGCCCAGGCTCTGAGTCCAGCCCAGGGGTGGACCAGGTGGGAGGGCAGTGGCCCCAACTGTCCCCAACCCCTCCTGTCTCCGTGCCAGGACGTGACATGGTGGTGGCTGCAGTTTGACCAGGGCTCTGATGAGGCCGTGCAGCTCCTGAAGATCACAAAGGTACCAGGCCCGAGGACAGGAGTTTGGGGACAGGAGCTTGACGCCAGGAGATGCGCAGACCCCGCCGCTCCTGAGGTCTCACTGGGCTTGTGGTTGTCACCCTCCGGTTATGACAACCCCGATGACAACCCGTTCACCTTCTCCAGTGACATCGCCCTGCTGAAGCTGGTCACGCCTGCCGCTTCGCACAGAGTGTCTGCCGTGTGGCTGCCCAGCGAGGACCAGGACTTCCCATGGGGAGCTGTGTGCTACCACGGCCTGGGCAAGACCAGTCACACTGGTGAGACCCGGCTGGGCACTATGGCCGCTGACCCCTCACCCTGCCCTGCCGGACACCAGCACCCCCTACAGGCTGCAGGAGGTGGTCGTGCCCCTGGTGTCTGCACCCACTGCAGGAAGTTCTGGGGCAGCCTGGTCACTGATGTGAAGATCTGCACCAGGGCCAGAGGCGTCTCCTCCTGCTCAGCATGGCCTCTGGGCTGTGCCCACGCCCTCTCCCATCCCATCGTGGGCTCCTGAAGGCACAGCCTAGGCCAGATCTTGGGCAGAGACAGAGGAACAAAAGTCCTAAATAGTCCTCTCCCCTCCCAGGACCCTCCTACCCCGTTGCCAGGGAGACAGGGCTCCTGGTGAGTGGGTGGCGCCTCCTGGAGTTGTGCAGTGTGCACTGACTGCACTGTGGAACACGGCGAAGGCCCTTCCTCCCCCACAGCGGCCCCATGGCCAGCCCCACCTGAACTTCCTCTTTTAGTCAAACCAGCTTATTGCACTTCTATGATGGGCTCAGCCTGGGGGTGGCTGACTTCCAAGGAGGTGAGGACTTTCACACCTCAGGTGCAGGCCCTAAGTTGGGGTGGGAACCAGGTGCAGAGGCCCGGGGTGGGGGGAGGGAGTCTGGTCTGCCCATCACAGCCTCTCCTCTCCCACAGTGAGACCCTGGTGGCCACCAGAGTGGCCCGTATGCCAGAAGGACAGAACCTGGACCCTGGTGGGCATCACGTCCTGGGGCAGTGACACTTGCTCCACCTCCTCTCTCGCCAGGTACACCCGCATCACTGCCTTCCTGCCTGGGTGCAGCAGATCCTGGGGGCCAGCTGACCCCACAGACCCACCCTGCGCCCCTGGGCCTGATCCCCGCAAAGCCTCAGTAAATCCAAGGTGCATGTCACCTGTTTGAGGGGCCTCTAAGGCTTCGTTGTGCTCCTGAACTTGGCCTTCACCAGGCTGGCCATGGTCAAGCTAGTGGTGTGGGTCACTGGGGTCCACTCATTGGTTGCCTCCCCACCACTTGACTCTAGCTCCCTGCGTGGGCAGTAAGGACTCAGGCAGAAGTGGGCATAGGAGGGGATAGCATGATTTTAGTGGGGGCCTAGGTTGACTTCATTATAGATAGCTAAGTTATTTAGAAATATCATAGGCAGTCAGACAGGGCTCGGTCCTCTTGAGGTCAGTACAGAAGACAACTGTGGGTGGAGGTGCATTCACTGAAGGTCAGTCCACAGGATAAAGAGGAATGACTGCACACATATATTTCCCCTAGGGATGAACAGCAATGATTAATATTCTAAGTAGGCATCAATCACCTTTGTGGGGGACCTTAACCTCCTTCCAGGAAAGTCCTTGTTATTTCCATGTATGCTTTGCATATAGTTTGCTTCCCCATTTGTTCCCCTAATCAGCATTACCTAAGTGACTATACTTGTTGTAATCTTATTGGTTCACCATATTTTTGTCCCACTTCTCACCCACCCTGTGATTTCCCTTTGGATCTATATTACCTAAGCAACCGCACTTGCAATCTTATTAGTTGGCAATATTTGTGTCCCACCTTGAACCTGTCTTACCTTGTGGCTTTGCTTAATAAAACACCCTTGAGAAGTTAGGGCTGGGGATATAGCTCAGTGGCATAAGTGCCAGCCTGGGAAGCATGAGGTCCTGAGTTCGATTCCTAGTACCAAAAAAAAAAAACAAAAAAGAGAGAAGTGGAGTTGGTGGACAGTCCACTTTTTGGGCCCTCTTCTGTCCCTCTTAGAAGCTTTTTTTCCTCTCAATTAATTCTTCCTTAACTTCCACCTTTCCTAGAATTCTTTCCTTGATTTTAGAGAACACAAACTTGGCATTTTGGGCATCTAGCAAGTTGGGAGTTATAAAACTTCCCTTATATTATTTGCAGATCCTTATATCACATGACCTATTTTATTTGGGGGTCCCACCGAGATAACTGGATGGAGGTAAGAGTTTGCTTTTGTTTCATAGAATCTAGATTGTGACTTGCATTGGTAATTCAAATTTTTATGCTTTAAATTTTATGTCTTTGTCGATTGCTTAGGGTTTTCTTAAATGATGATAAATTTGAGAACATGAGAAGGTTATGATACTTCTTCAATGGGATATTTTATTCCTGTTTTGTAAATGTTGCTTTTGGACTTAGTTGCTGAATTTACTAGTGTTCCTTGTTAGACCTGACTTGTGATTCAGCTCAGACAATAGCGCTAAGAAAAAGTAGTATTATCGCGCCCCCTAGAGTACATTGACATAAAATGCTATAAAATGCTCTTTTTATGAACTCTAGTTCACATTTAGAAAATATACATGCCTATTAACAAATCATGGAATTACTTTTAAAAAAATCATGGGACCCCTTCCACCAGCTAAAAAGCGATAGGTTTGTGACTGTTCTTAAGACAGGGGAGACAAGTTTCACTGAGTTAAACTGGCCCTATCATTCTCTGCACTCTAGAGAAAATGTTGAGCCTGTTTTGCCTCAGTTTCCTTTCTGTTCTCTTCTGCTGGTGAGGAGACAATCTCTTCTGATCTTTCTCTGCCACTTTGTACTTTCCTTTTTTGGAGGCATGTAAGGTTAAAGAGAGAGGAACTCAAAACTGCTCTGACCTTTTCCTCCTACCCAGCAACTAAGAACCTTTAAGTTAAGTCTGTGGAAAATGAGCATTTACTAATGCCAAAGACAGGGAAGTCATTTTAGATGAGGGACACATAACCCAGTGTCTGGGTCAGATGAGACATCAGAATTTTGGCCATCCACGAGAATACACATACAAGCCATGTCTGAGCTTAGTGTTCTGAGCACCAGTCTTCCTTAGGAGACTGAACCTGAGACCCTATGGAAAGAACCAACTTCTGGGTAAAACCAGAAGGAGCTATTTTCCCAAGCACAATACTTAAGGATCCAAAACACATTTAGCCTAAGGGAGAATCTCCAACCTTCTCCCTCCCCTCCTAGTTCTGATTCTCATCATTTACGTGTATAGGAGAGGAAAGTACTTTGGTAATAAGTTATAAACTTTGAAACTTTTACTGTAAACTTACAAAATGCTATACAATTTTTTTTGTATTTTAGACAGCTTGGATATTTGTCTGTCCTTTATAGAAGTTTAACAAATAGGGGTCACACTGCCAGATACTTAAATGTTCTTAGAGCAGCTGCAACTCCTAAAGCAGAGGACAGGTTTCCCCAGTACATTCTGGTGAATCACCATGGAAGCCAATGGCCAATGGAATGTTCAATCTTCAATCACCATTGAAGCCAATGACCAGACAGACAGCTGGCTTCCTTTCCAGAGACTGATCTCTGGTTGTGTGGACCAATGGAAACCGAGAAGACCATGGAGGGGTCATGACCAGGTCTACTCTCTGGTGCATATGTAAAGGTTCCTTGGCGGAAGCTGAGTCCCAATAGCCCAACTGGGTCATCAGCAGAGAAATCTTTACTGATCTATTGTATTTCTCTCTCTCTCTGCTAGTAAGTTAGAAACTCCCTTTAAGTTTTTCTCTAACTTGCTAGGACTTAACTTTAGAACAACTTTGTCCTTAAACCACTCCTCACTCCAGAAGTTGGGCTGAGGCATCTTGCAATAACTGTTTGCCTTTCATGGAGGAAAGTGGCTATCAGGAGAACAGTTTACATCTGTGTCTTGCATGTGCTAATCAAGAGTAGGAAAGAGATTTTAGTCAGCCTTTTTGTTTTTTCATGTGCACATAGAAGACTGATAAATGTGCCTTTACTAACATGTGACTTGTGATGGCTAGGTGATGGATATAAGTTTAACCTGTGAGCTTCAGAGATGTAAAAATCTTAAAATGGACTTTAAAAAGCACAGCTTTGTCTTGCACTAGAAAAGGGTGCTGGGGTGATTAGGTAGATAATAGGAGTATCTTGGAGACTTCTTCACCCTAGGGCCCAGTTTTTCTCTGAGCCATATTTACCTGACTCTGTCTCTAGATGTGATCTCGTTTGCAGGTTGAGAAGTACTCCAGTTATTTCCAACTCACTTTTTGATATTTGTCCTCTCTTTCAAAGAACTAAAAGGCAATGTATTAATGCCAAGCATTGCTTCTTTCTTTAAACATGACTGTTACAGTTGAGGTCAATTGTAACTTGTGCTTTTAAAAAACACCTGCTTGCTGGGGGTTAGCACAGTGGCAAAGCACATGCTCAACATGTGTGAGGCCCTGGATTCAATCCCAGCACATACACAAAAAAAGCCTGGTCTAAAAAAACACCTGCTGAAGTTAAGGGTTCAAGTACCATTAAGAAATAACGCTTACTTATGTTCACATGTAAATGTAAGCCTAAACCATCCAATATCTCTGAGCCTGAGGCCACTCTTCCTTGATCTTTGGAACCTAAAGAGGAGGTTTCCAAAACAACTTTAATCAAAGCCTCACCCACTATTACTGGGTCTAAGGCTTCCCTACTTGCCCTTCAGGTCCTGAGGGTAGAGCTTCTAAGCTAGACATAGCTAAAGCCTTCCCTGGGCTTTATCCTTCACTAGCTGATTTTGTTCAAGCTCCTCAAGGACAGTATCCCTTATAGGAAGTAAGTGGGGAGTTTGGAGCTACCCATATTCATGCGCCCTTCTCACTCAGTGACCTAAAACAGATCAGGAAAGATCTAGGAAAGTTTTCAGATGACCCTGATAAGTACATTGAGGTCTTTAAAAGACTTACTCAGACCTATGAACTAGACTGGAAAGATGTAATGTTACACTTAAATCAAAGATTGACTTCTAATGAGAGACAATGGGAACAGACTTTAATCTGTGAGTGTAAGTATATTACAGATACATATTTTTACCTGGGTTTGAATAGAGCCAAGCCAACACTGCTGTGGACACTGCCTATGTGACTGGACAGAGAACTCACAATGTTTCAAAGACCTCTGTCCTAGGGCAAGATTTCTTCTGGACTATTAGTTGTCTCTTTCTGTCCCCAGAGGTGACAGATCTTTTTTGCAGATGGGGATTTTAGAACTTTTTATTCAGAGTCATTTATTAGAAACTAAGCCCTAAACAGTATACTTGGAGCACTTTCATTTTTTCTCTCTCATTCTCTTTCAAAAGGTTACAAAGCACCCATTCAGGTTCTTTGATTATCAGCTTAATTTTCTGTCTGGCAGTGCAGTTGGAGTCAGTCATGGCTTTTGTCTCTGGATGCATGTTTTGCTAAGGATTAGAGACCCATCCTGGGAAAGCTCAAGCTCTTAATTCTGCACCTGAGATGGTTAGGGTTTAGTTCTTGTGCCATCCTTGGAGTCACTCTTCTGTCCCTTCTCCACTCCCCTACTCCTGAGAAATAATGCAGTTTACAACAATGTTTGATCCAAGACAATTATTTCATCCATGGCTGCTGAATTTCAGGACCAAGTTTCCACAATGGTGAATTTCCCCTCCTAGGACCCTTCCAGAAATGAAACTGGCCTTCACTTTGCAATGGGAAGCAGAAACACCAAAACGACACCCAGGATTTGGAAGCAGATTTATTTACATCAATGGGTACTGATTGGATTCACTCCCAAAATATCAGACCCCAATCTCTGGTGGTCTATAACTTATATTAGATAAGCAAGCAGGAAGCACAGAGGCAGAATGGCTTGTCAGTCGGGGATTGGTTTATACAATGTGTATCACAGTGGCCAGCTATGCATCATGGTGGCCAGCTGTTTCTAACAGACCCAAACCAACTGGATCTGGAACAGAAACTATTACCTGGGCAACTAACAAGCTGAAGTGTACTGGCGGGGGGCGGGGGAGCGCGTTCTGCTACTACTTATCTCTAGGTCATATTTAAGAAACTGGTCTAGATTTAATCCTAAAGCTCTCAAAGTATAAATGCATAAGTTTTAGTCCAAGTTTATCTGCCTTTTAGTCCTTATGCCGAACTGAAGATTAACTCCTCTCTCCACTTGAGAAAGACAGTGATTATATTTTATAACACAGGACAGACTGACTGATTTTTATAACACAAATAAATTTATTGGCAAAACAAAACATTCGTAGAGAAACTTATGCGTTCAATAACAGCTTTAAACAAGAACAAATATTAAAGACTAGGTACAGCCCTTGTCCCCAGAGGACTGCCTCTTGTCACAATTTCTCTCTAAGACATCTTGCCAGGCTGGATGGCCTCTAGCTAAGTATAGACCAAGAGTTGCATGCAAAATGGGAAAAACTGTCATAGGTAGACATCAGCAGCAGGGCAGGTTGGAGCCTTGGTGGCCTTCTTCCCTATCTAGTCTCTTTCACCCAAACCTGGCATGCACATCCTCCTGAAAAATTACCTTTAACATCTGTCCCTTTAAAGGAAACAGTTACATGTGGCTATCAAAACAGCAGTTTTGCTATCAGCTGTGACTGTCAAACAACTATGGCTATCAATATAACAATGAGAAACCTGTATAGCTGGGTATTCCAATCAGATATACTATCAGCCCAGGACCTATTTTAAACATGGTCTTTGCTTTCACAGATGTGAAAGGTTTTATTCCTTCTGATTCTTATTGCAAGTGAACTCTGTTAATTGACCAACAAAAATTATGACTAGTCTATTTATATTACAAACTTGAAACTTATAAAAGAGTTATTATAATTCAACTTGGCCAAATACATCTGAGTGCATTTTGGTCTATTAACAATTATCTTATGTGTGCCTGTCTCTCTGTCTGTTCAATTTGTGACTGGTGACAATACTTAGAACTGTTTTGTTTGAGCTCAACAATTTTTTTCTTCTTTTTGCCTTTTTTTGACTTTAAAAATATTTATCTATAACTTAAGCTGGTTTGTAGATTAATGTCATTATAGTTAAGAACATCCTTCCACCCAGGTTGCCACCTGATCAAAATGATGTTAAGATGAGTTTTACCAATGCAATGCATATTGTTGTCTGTGTACAATAACTTGAGAATCTTTCATTGGTTAAGAATAATGTGTCAATTGTTATTATCTTGTTCCCATTTGTCATCAATAATTTGTTGATATAATTAAATGGGGACCCTTTAGGCTTAGGAAAATTGCTAGACAGGACTCCTTTTGGTGAAAAAAGGAGCAGCTGCCTGGAAATATTTTCTTCCAGTCTTTGTCCACTAATGGGACTCAAATAATTTCCGTAACTTTATGAGAGACATACCCCAATAAGTGTTGCTAAACATACTATTGTAATATGTTTACATTGGCCATTGTCAAAAGGTTAAGTCTTCTGTGGGTAAAATAATAAGGTTTTCCTATTAAAAGATCTTCATGGTACAAAACTAAGCTAAGACACAAAGGATTCCATATAGCTATGATATTCATTATTGCTAATCTCATAGAGTACTAAATGTATTCATGCCTTCTTGGTGTACAGGTCTTCTAAGATATAAAACTGGGATTGTTCATGGTGATAACCTTTTATAGATCGATATTTACCTTTCTTTTGTGCTCCAGCTACTTGTGATAAGAGGTATATATCAAAGCAACATAAGGCCACCAGTCAAATGACAGTGTTTTTTAAAACATGGGCCAAGCATGGTGGTGCATGTCTGTAATCCCAGCACTCAGGTGGCTGAAGCAGGAGGATCATTGCAAGTTCAAGACCAGCCTGTGCTACAAAGTGAGCACGAGGCCAGCCTGAACTACATAGCTCCACCCTGTCTCAAAAAGACAAAAAAAAAAAAAAAAACCCTTATGTGATATGTATGTTATATGTATCACTGTACTTAGAGATGCTCAGGCACAAAGCAGTCCAAACAATGTCACACAATGAAAAAGTAGCGCTAGACATTATAAACTTCTAAGGTACATTTATAGACAAGTATATTCTACTTGGATGGCATCCTACTGAAGGATAACAAATTAGGTGGGAGTTTCTTTGTGTCATGTAATGTCTTGTGATCAGATGGAGATGTTTGACTAAAAAGGCTGTTCTGTCCTAAGATGGACATTTAAGTGTGTTGCAAAGATAATGCTATCGTGATTATTATGCTGACACACTGTATGTGGCTCTTGATCTCAATTTTTCTCTTCTATAATTATTGTCTATTGACATTCTTCGGTGATTCAAATACCAAAATAACCACAAATGGTAAGAAATAGCAGTCCTCTGGCTATACTTCATATTCCAAAGTGCTTGACATCCAAATGAAATTATAATAGTGGAATTCATTGCCCCCACTGCCATGCTAATGTCTCTCATCTTCTCTTCAGGGTGTTCAACAACTAAAGTTTAGAGACCAGAACTAGAAAGGTAACTAGGCTAAGAGGACAGCCAATATTTTGGCCCTGTCCTTCCAGTGAAGATTCAGGACATGAGGGAAATTTTCTACAAGACCCTGCAACTTTGGTGAGTAACCCAACCTCCTGAGCAGGGAGATTGTTGGACCTGAGAGGACAGGAGTCAACCAATGTATATTGGTATAAAAGGAGGGTCCCCAAGAAGAAAACCATTTCCCATGCTTCCATGGTAAGCCACATGGTCAAGGAAGGCCTTGACCCATCCTGCTAATACCCTGTCAGCTAACATTGACAGAGGAACTAAGAGAATCTATACATGGTTCCAAAGTAGTGCTTGAGGAGACTTAACTGATCTTGATAGACAGCAAGAAGTTAATTTTAATAACATAGGTCTCATTTTAACTTAGTCTTAAACACCCAACAGAAAACTATAACCAAAAGATGTATGAAAACAATGCTATAGTAATAAGTTAGATATAAAATGGGCTCCAATCACTGCCCCCCTTCTGGCAGTTTCCAGCTATAACAGTAGCTGACCATATTATGGGTCATTAAGAAAAAACTACAGTAGAATCCATAGAAGTTCAAGAATCTTTAAATTATTTAGCTAAAATTGTCCAAAACCACCAAACTGTCCATCTTCTTTTTTTTTTTTTTTGGTTTTTGGTTTTTTTCTCTGGTACCAGGAATCAAACTCATGACCTTGTGCTTGCCAGGCAGGCGCTTTTGCCGCTGAGCTAAATCCCCAGCCCCCCTTCCATCTTCTTCCAGCTAAAACTGGAGAGACTTAAGACAAAATATCAGACTCCAGCAGTAGAGGGATCTAAGAGCCAGTGGGTTACAGTCGCTATTCCGGTCCTTAAGAATAGTTTCTGGACATGGCTCTTTCCTCAACCTGGCTTTCCATTGTAGTGCTCATGCTTTGATTGTACATGCTTTAATTTCTTGGAGATTTGTTCATTTTGCCTAGAGGCTGTCAAACTCTAAGTGATCGTGCAGATGGAACCAACAACAAATGTGCCGGGCTCCTTTTACTGGGATCCACCAGATTGACCTTGTGAAGGGAATTCATAACCAGTAAACTGCAACATGATTTCTATCCGAGGTCTCCTAGTTTAGCTCTCTGGAAAAGGCCCTGACTGTGGTCACCTCTACACTGACCCTTCTCTGTTCGAAGCAGCTAGATAGAAACCACACCCACTGTCTCCTAACCAGTTAGGAATACGTCTTCAGAAGTGGGAATATTATAGACAGCTAAGTTATTTGGAAATACCATGGGCAGTCAGACAGGGATGGGCCCTCCCAAGGTCAGTGCAGAAGACAAATGTGGGTGGAGGTGCATTCATTGAAGGTCAGGCCTCAGACAAAGAGGAATGACACACATATTCTTCCCCTAGGGATGAAGAGCAGTGATTAATATTCTAAATAGGTATCAATCACCTTGGGTGGGGGACCAAAACCTCCTTAACCCACCCCTACCAGGAAAATCCTTATTCCTTTCATGTAGCTTTCTACCTGACTTGCTTCCCCATTTGACCCCCATTCAATCAATATTACCTATGTGACTATACTTGTTGCAATCTTATTGGTGCACCATAGTTTTGTCTTACCTCACACTCATCTTGTGATTACCCATTGGATCAACATTACCTAAGTGTCTTAGTTAGTTTTCTCTCATTGCTGGGACAAAATACCCAACACCCAAAGTTAAAGCAGGAGAGATTTATTTAGCTCACAGTTTGTACAGATTCCAGTCCATAATTAGCTGGCTCCAAAGCAGGGTGGCTCATGGAAGAGGGGCAACAAATCAGGGCAGTGGAAAACAGCAAAAGCAACAAGTGAGGGGCGGGGGGAGAAAACTCTTATATTGTATGCAGGCTTATACCATATTGTCCCTCATCTTGTAAGTATGCTACCCACCCTAGGGAGGGTATAGCACTCACACTTTTAATCCCAGCATTGGACCATAAATCAATCACAAAGCAGATTCAGCCACCTCCAAAATCCCTGCCCCTCATGAGCATTTGAGGCTTTGGAGGGACATCCAGACACAGCCATATCACTAAGCAACTATACTTTAATCTCATTAGTTGACTATAGTTTTGTCCCACCTTGAACTTGGCTCACTTCATGGTCTTGCTCAATGGAACACCCTTGAGAAGTGGGGTTGATGGGAAACTCTCTTTCTGGGCCTCCTCTGTCCCTCTTAGACAGAAGATTTTTTTTCTCAATAAAGTACTCTTCACCTCCATTGTTTCTAGAATTCTTTCTTCAGTTTTAGAGACCACAAACTTGGCATTTTAGACATCTAGCTGGTTGGAAGTCACAATATTTCCCATACATTATTTGGAGGTCCCTGTATCATATGGCCTTTATCAACCTCTGCATTCCACATTCCCACCCTGCAGGCGGCAGTGTCCTGGCTGTCATCACACTCTGGAATCCTGGCGAGGGGAACAGGGATGCCTGTTGCTCTGGGGACTTCTCCGTGGTGTCCTCAGAGCCCGAGGCTGCGTAATAAGGTTGAGGGCAGCCTCCTGTGGTGGTGACACTTGGGAGAGAAATGGGCTGCGCAGAGAGGCCCTGTGGGGTGCCCTGCACCATTCTTGCAGCAGCTTTGTGAGCAGAAGGATGGGCTGATGGGAGCCCTGTGGCATACCTGCCCCCAGACCCCAAGTGCCACAAATGGGAACAGGGGTTTGATCATTTGTCAAGTGGCAAATGGCCAGGGGTTTCCTATATCCAAGCTGTTCTCATTCTCCACGAGCAACCTTCCCTCAGACGTGGGAATAGGAGTCTTTGTGTGGGAAGGAGGTTTTTGTTTGGAGAATGGGAACAGGGCAAGGTGTAAGCCTGTGACTTGGTTTGACCCCTGGTTGCCAATGTTCTACCTCCCCTCACACCTACTGGCCGCCACCCCACCTCTCGGGGCACCTTCCCTGCCCCTTGGCTGTGCCACACATAAGCAGACAGCCCTGGTCCCCTCTCTTGCCTTGGTTCCATCCATCCACTCAGCCAAGCACCACAAAAGCTAAGGCAGAGCATGTCACCTGGTCCTTCACCTTCCAAGTTTGCTTCCTAAACCATTAGTTCTGCCTCCACGTTAGTCCACACAGCCCATCCTCCTCGTGCTCTGTCTACCACCCAGGGCATGGGCAGCCAGGTGTTTGTGTCCCCAGGTGCCCAGGTCCACTCCTGCCACAGACTCAGGCCATGAGATGCAGACCTCAGGAGCAGGATAGTCCAAACTCGTGTCCCAGGACCCTGTGCTCAGAAAGAGACAGTCACACCCAAGGTGCACAGCTGGTAGAAGTCTCAAGCCCAGCTTCCAAGCCCAGGACCCCTGCTTCAGATTCCCTGAGTCTCAGGCCCCTCTAGAAGATCACCTGAAGATCACCTGCAGGCAGATGCTGGGCATTTACATGTCCTCAGAATGAAGGGCCCTGGATCATGTTCTAAGGTGGAGGGAAGGCCCTGGTGGGGAAGAGGGGGCCTCTTCTATGCAAGGAAGTCTCAAGGTTCTGGGGTTCTAGATTTCAGGGTGCATCAACACAGATGTCTGTGTCACATGTATCAGGGCCCAACCTTGGGCCTGGTAGCCCATTAGTTTGTGTTTAAGCCTCTGAGCCACAGATTGATCCCAAACCTCGTCTTCAACTCTCTGTGCTGTGGCTGAAGGAGATAAAGCTGCCTTGCATTAGCCAATTGCCTGTGAATCACTCTCAGCTTTGTCCTTTCTGCAAATCTTCCTCAGCCTTCTGAGGATTGAACACAGAGGGTTTGCACCGAGCTACATCCCTAGTGTTTGTTTCCAACCCTTTCTTCCCTATCTGGCTAAATTGCCCAGTGTTGAGGGCCATTCTATGTAATTTTTTTGGGAAAATCATTTCACATTTAAGTTGTGGTTAGAGCTTGTCTAAGGCCTTGTGTCTTGCCTTGCAAGCCAGCTATGGTATGCAGAAACATAACTCCGTGTGCCTCTGGTCACAACGAGGCCTCAGTGGTCCTGCGATGTTGTGATGCTCCAGGGAAAGATTACATCAGTTGAAGACATCCTGGTCCTTGAGAACCTGGTAGTAATAAGAAAAAGGTTCACCTAGGGGAAAGGACAAACTCCTTATTAGCCTGCCATCTCTTCCCACCAGCTGTTGTAAGAATGCCTTGTACATCCCACCATCCTCCCGCCCTCTGAGTCATCCGATATTCTCTCTGATTATTGTCTGCACCCAATAAATAGTGGCTAGCTCTGAGTGTCTCTGCTTTTGCCCATCCTGAGGCATTGACCTCCCAGCCCCTCTATCATACATTACTAAATTTGTCACTGCCTCTTATTTTATTCTTTTGCCATACTCCTCATACAGGCAATTGAGGATCTTGGCCAGGATCCTGATACCCCAGGGTGGGCTCAACCTTGTAATCCTCTTGCCTAAAACTCCCAGAGTGGGCTGGGGATTTAGCTCAGCGGCAAAGCGCCTGCCTGGCAAGCGCAAGGTCATGAGTTCGGTTCCTGGTACCAGAGAAAAACCAAAAAAAAAAAAACAAAACTCCTAGAGTACAGGAATACAGGTGTGCATCATCATGCCCAGCCTTTAAAACTTTTGTTGAGTTGGGCTGTGTGCACTGCAGCTTCACCGCTCCGCTGTCTGACAATGCACTGTGACAGTAAACTTAGTAAAGTACCAGTAATGAATGAAAGATACAAAGTTTAAGGAAGGAGGAACACTTTATTGGAAAATGGGGAAAGAGGAGAAGGTAGATAGCTATCTGAATAAGATTGAGTGTAGGGGGCTCTGGGAAAAATGGAGGACATATGGGTCCTTTGTTTCCAGCTGCTTTTGTTGGGTCCCAGGGCCCTTCCCCCTACCTGGAACTTGCCATAACCTAATTGGTTTCCTGGGCTGCCATGGATGGATCCCATGCCCCGATACCCTATCCCCATGCCGTCCACTATGTGCACATGCTTAAGTGAGCGTCATTTGGTTTCCTGTCATCCTGTCAGGGCCTTATCTCTAGAATTTATGGGTTAGTTAGAAGGGGCCTTACATACAAGTTTGTGTGAGTGAGTAAGAGAGGAGCGCTTTTGTATACTAAATGAGGGTCATTTTTAAGTGGTTGCCTCTTCTCTCTTTTACATTTTATGGCAGGTGGGAAAGGGGGACTAACCTGACTTAATCAGCTTTCCCTTGTCCTCTTAATTACTCTCTCCTGCAAAGTTTTAACTCTCTAGTCAGGATTAGCCGAAAATCCAGTGAGGCCCTTATTCCTCCCACACACCTTTTATTCCACCCCCTCCCCACACACCCCATCCTGGGGACTGAACCCAAGACCGCTGGCCTGCTAGACAAGCGCTCTACCACTGAACTCTACCCCAGCTCCCCCACCGCCCTTACACTTTCTCTCTCCTCCCATGTTTCCCAAAGTCCTGCTGTAGAGAGCCTGCAAATAAATTGTCTTCCTTCAGAACACCACTACGGTTCGTGAGTGGTGGGAGCTCACAACTTCACCCCGACCTTGTGCCTGGGTCGTCTGTGTTCTGCCACCGTGAGCGGTGCCAGCCAGCACTCAGGGACCCAAGCCCAAGCTTGTCCTTTGCTTTCTGCAGCTCACTCACCACCAGGGCTTTACACAAGCTCCAG
>NW_004955484.1:2363958-2366095 GCF_000276665.1 Chinchilla lanigera | reverse complement strand
TGTCTCTAGAATTTCACTGTACAGTATAGTGCCCAGAACTCAATAGAAAATGGCTAGACATGAGACAGTGCAACATATGCAAACTTCAAGAGAAATACTAAGGAAAAAGATTCACAGGCCATTTAGATAGTGGAGACATTAGATGCGGACTTGAGGATGACCACTTACTGTGTTTGAGGAAATGAATGGTAAGGTTGAGAGTTCAGCAGAGAACTGAAAAGGATTTTTGAAGATTTGGAAGGAAACTTTAAAATGGAAACCTACAAAATCTAAAATTGGTAATGCAATAGAAGGGCTGGGGATATAGCTCAGTGGCATAAGCACCTGCTTGGCAAGCACAAGGTCCTGAGTTTGATTCCCTGTACCAAAAAAACACCACCACCACCACCAACAACAAAAAACAAACAGATAATGCGATGGATGAGTTTAACAGCTGAAGAAAAAGTCAAGTAGAAAAAGACTCACAGGAAGCACAAAGAGACAGAAGAATGGAAAGTACACCGAAGAATGTAACAGTCACTTGAGACGTAGAAAGGAGTCTAACAACTGTCTGTTAGTTTCCTTGGATTACTGCAGCAACTTACCTCAAAGCTAGAGGGTTCAAACAGCAAACACTTGTTCTCTTACACTTCTGGAGTCTGGAAGTCCATCCCAGGTGTCACTGCGCTGAGACCACGGTGTCCTCAGGGCCACGCCCCCCTGAGGCCCCAGAGGAGAAGCCATCCCTTGCTTCTCCCAGCTTCTGGTGGCTGCTGGTGTCCTTTACCTGTGGCTGTATAGTGCCAATCTCCTTCTCCATCGTCACATCCCTCTCTTTTCTGTGTGTATCATTGCTCTCTGCCTCTTGTACAAGGACAGCTGGAATTGGGCTTAGGACCTGTTGTGCCTTCTGTCTAGATGTCCCCTCAAAGCCTCATGCAGTCATAGGTGGGGCTTTTTCAGAGATGGCTGAATCTAGAGTGTGTGATGCTGGGACTGATTCATGATGCAATGCTAGGATCAAGGGTGCTAGGACTAAGGGTCTGAGTGCTATTTGCCCTGAGTAGCCTGGATAAAATATAATGGATAGAAAGAGCTGCAGTTGTCCTTTGTTGCTTTGTTACCTTCTGTCTGCCACAAGCTCTTTCTCCTCTGCTATTCCTTTCTGACTTGTGCCACCCTGCCTTGGAGCCAGCTGATTTGGAACTGAAACCTCTACAAACTGTGAGCTAAATAAACCTTTCCTCCTTTAACTTTGAGTGTCAGATATTTTGTCTCAGCAATAAGAAAAGTAACTAAGATATGACCCTCTTGTGTAATTCAGGAAAATCCTCCCACTTCCAGATCCATGATATAATTGCATCACAGAGATTGTTTTTCTTTATGGGGCCAGGATATTTTGGGGTGGCCCTGGTTCCGCAAGTTACCATATGTATGACTAGAGTGCCTTGAGATGGGAGAAAATGGGGCATAAGCAATATTTGTAAAGATGATAGCTGAGATTTCCCAAAATAGGTTAAAAAAATAAATAAATGCACAACAACAACAAAACCCCTATTTTCTGATCCACAGTTTCAAGAAACTCCAAGTACTCCAGGTAGAACAAGAACAAAGGAAACTAAACGTTGCAGTTTGACTGCTAAAAACCAAAGATAATAGAACTAAAAGCACACAAAGAAAAACTATAAAAACCTTTTTAAAAGCAACAAGACTTCTAAACACTGATACCTCAAGGAAACATTGGAAGCCTTAAGAAAATGTAATACCCTCAAGTCCAAATACGTATAGTGCATACATACACATACACCCATTATGGTACAAATACTCTACCAAATTAGAGGTGACTTTTTGAACATTAAAGCAATTGAAGATGGCCAGGTGCCATGATACCTGTCTGTAATCCCAGCTACTTGGAAGGAAGATCAGAAGTTTGAGGCTACCTTGCACAATTTAGGAAGACTCTGTCTCAGAAAAAAAATTTTTTTAATGCCAGGGGAGGAAGATAACTGGCCAAGTGCTTCCCTAACATTTCGGAGGCCCAGGACCACAGATATATATGGGAATGATGACGTTACCAGACAGTCCAAAACATGGAAGGATTTTCTCCAACAAATTTTTCATCATACCATAGGAAAAACCAAAGGCAGAGATCTAGACA
>NW_004955484.1:2359058-2362213 GCF_000276665.1 Chinchilla lanigera | reverse complement strand
GCCATTGCCCCCGGCGCAGATCTTCTGATCAGTAATAGCATCGCCCCAGTACCACTCGCAGTCAACAGTGGACACAAGAGGAAAGATTGCCTGCTGCAGCTTCCTGGCGGGCTCAGGAGCTGCAAGGACAGGAGGGGTGGGGTGACCCTTCCTCTCTGCACCCAGCCCATGTCTACGCCCACTCCAAGCCTGGACAGATGCCCCTACTGGACGCTCCACACAGTGGGGCACAGGGAGGCCACAGACGGTCCCCTTGTGCCTGACTAGGGCTCTCTTTGGGAGCTTTCTGTGAAGTATACCTCTATTAGCCCTCAGTTTATTTGTGTGGTAGATTTTTAACTTTTTATTTGTCCTTAGTTCCAAAATAATAACTGTAAATTTTACAGTTTTGTTTATTTTTTTAATTATGAGACAGGGTCTTGCTATGTGGTTCAAGCTGGCCTTGAACTCACTGTGTAGCCCAGGCTGGGCCTGAACTCCCAACAGTCCTCCTGCCTCAGCCTCCTGAGTGCTGGAATGATGGGCATGTGCCATCAGGGCCAGCTATTGTATAGATTTTTAATTTAAAAAAAGCTATTTGTGACACACCTGAGGATTCCTGCTTCCCTAGAAGCCCCAAGCCCAGGGACAGCTCTGCTGTGGAAAGGCTGAGTTACACTTACGGCTGAACCTTGTCCGGCCCCAGCCAGTGGTGACACACGGGGTCCCGGGAGGGAAGTCGTCAGTATCAAAGGGGAGGCACACTGGGGACACTGTCTTAGTACACTGGGCAGGTGAGGCCAGCTTTATCAGGGCGATGTCGTAGTCTGCTGTCACATAGCTAAAGTTGGGGTGTATGAAAACCTGAGGGTGGCAACCACAACCCCAGTGAGCTCCTGGAGCAGCCTGACAACTCCTCTCTGAGGGACAAGCTCCTGCCCTCCAGCCCAGTACCTCTTTGATCCCCAGGACCTGCTCAGTCCCTTCATCAGAGCCTAGGTCATACTCCCCAAGCACCACCACGTCAGTCGGCCTAGGCAGAAACAGGCGGGGTTGGGGACAGCATGGGCCAATGCCCTCCCCCCACCGCCCTGAAGCTTAGAGCAGAGCCCGGCAGTCTGCTCACCAGACATCACAGTGGGCAGCGGTGACCACCCAGCATGGGCAGTGAGGGAGCCCCCGCAGAAGTGGGACCTGTTTTCAAACTGGGAAGGAAGAAAGGAAGGAATGCAGGAAGGAAGGGACAGTCCCAGCTGTTGCCTGGGCAACACCTCAGCCTGCCCAACAGCCTGGTGTGCTCCCCACATTCCTGGATCCCCATCTCACCTGCAGGGACACCTGCCAGGGTCAGGAGCCAGGGACAGCGTCCTCGCCACCAATGATCCTGGCCAGGCCACTCAGCACAGGAGGGACGGCGGGGACCCCTCAGTCTGAGAGTACAGCAAGGGAGGGCTGTGTCCTGGAGTCAGTCTGGGCCCAACCTGCCAGCATTGCAGAGCTACTGGTTTCCACCTCAGCCCACCCAGCCCGGCTCAGGGTCCCCATTCCACAGCCGACTCCTCCTGTGCAAGGTCCCCTGGCTTCTTCCAACCTCTGGGCTCAGGGCTTCCTCTCATGCAGCCTGCTGAGGGACATGGCAGAGGGTGCAGGGAGACATGGCTGACCCCACCTGGGCCTGTCCTGCCATAGAGAAAACAGCTGGGCCCTCAGACAGCGTGGGCTTGACTCTGGGTCCCCTCCTGGCCGTGTGGCCTGCGACCTGGGGCTCCACAGTGCTCTCAGCTGCTCGGTGGGGGCAGAACAGCGCTGACTCCACAGGTCAACACACAACTGCAGACAGGCGGGAGTGGCATATAGAACTCACACCTGTGACCCCGCCCTGGGGCCTCCAGCCCAGACGCCTGGCTGATGGGGTGTGACCTGGCACGACTCACAGCACAGGGCCCGGAATGCGCCATTTCCGCAGCACCTCACCCTTTCAGTGACTAAGGATCGCATAAAGGTTGGGTTTCTCAATTATTAATAAAATAGAATTTTGATTCCACACCATAGAAGGCCACAGCCAGGAGGTGTGAAATCAACTAGGAGAAGAGAGCTGTGCTGGATGGGCCCTGGACTCTGTAGATTCTCAGCCCTGTAAGGACCACACTTGGCTTTTGCCCCAGAGCATGTAGCCCCAGTCACCAGGCACCACCTCTTGTGTCTCCACCTGCCCACAGGAGGGAGGACACAACAGGCCTTCAGTGAAGACTGGTCTTGCCACACACAGAAAGCCACAATCATCTCTGTGTGTAATAGCAAAGGAGAGAGAGAGAGAGGTCCCCTATTGGAACTAGAGAGAGTACATTACAGTGTTTGATGGGCATGGGCTGGGTCTCCATAGCAACATGAATTAATCTCAATAAAGCATTATGAGTAGAAAAAAGCACACTGTAAGAGTAAGGCAGAGCAGATTCCATTTATGCAAACATTTTAAATCTTTGTTTATGGATAAATGTGTGTGTGTGTGTGTGTGTGTGTGTGTGTGTGTGTGTGTTTAGTACATTTGTAGGAGCCAGCGTAGAATGACACACAGAACTCAGACAAGAAGGAGGAGAGAGCAGAGGAAAGCATTAGCTGAACTGCTTTTATGTTCACAACAGAAATCCCTCCCCTTGCCTCCTCAGCCTCTGGAGGCAGCGTGGGTCTCCAGCAGCTCTACCAGAGCCGCCCCAGGAGATTCGGCCAGGGTTGTCACTCTTCCCTGTGTGCTCAAACGACTCGGGCTGATCCAGAAATACAGCCTCAGCAGGAGCCTCCGGTGTTTCCATCAGAATGCAAAGGAGATCGGCTTCATCACATTGAACTAAGTGATCTTCCTTCCATGGATTATCCAGAACATGCACTCAATGAAAGAGACCATGCTAACTATATAAAACAAGAAATGTGAAGGCCTTCCAAAAAAAAAGAATGGAAATATCAGAGCTGGGCACAGTACTGTACCTTCAGACTGGGCCAGAGTGGGAACATGGTGAAAGCCTGTCTCAAAAACAAAACAAAACCAAAAACAATAAAAAGAGAATATCTAAAGCAAATTTATAAAAAGGTAAGATGTGCTAAATCTCAACAGTATACAACCGATGTCATCTAATTTCCTATATTTTTAACTATTCCTTTCGTGTGTGTGTGTGTGTGTG
>NW_004955484.1:2348169-2357943 GCF_000276665.1 Chinchilla lanigera | reverse complement strand
GAACCACTCAATGTTGGCTGCAGGGGCTCAGCGAAGAGGGGTTCAGTGAACACTCCTCTAAGAGCCTCGCCCGGATGATCAGAATTACCCAGAGGGTCACCGTGTCCCAGCCCACCGAGCAGTATGAGTGTGGGACACAGGATGGCAAAGCCAGTGTCAGGCCGCCCAGCTGTGTGTGTGTGATGCTTAGCGGAACTCTTCCGTGATCCCTCAGGACTGAAGGAAGCAGTCCTTGTTTGCAGCGTAGTTTCCATGAAATGGGCCTTGATGCCACACCACAAAATGACACACAGAACAAACTTCATTGTCATGACACGTGTGCCCACACACAGGCAGAAAGAGAGGCCACACGTATTCTCAGGAGCCTGTTCTGTTCCCACCGCTAGTGAAAGATGAGGCCACCACGCCAATGAGAACGGAATGCAGCAATTCAGGGACAGGGCACAGAGACAGCAGTGAGATGCGCAGGCCCCCCAGCGTCTAGGTGCGGGACAGAAGGCGCAATCGGTGCACTGAGGCTTCCTCTCAGGCTCTGTGGGCACCAGGGCCGCATCCTCAAGGCAGAACCTGGCCCAGGGGAGCAGAACAGTGGCACTGGGCTTGCTAGCGCAAAGCTGTTGACTGGAACTTGGTGCGTTTTGAAGTTGCCTTTGTCCTTATCTCACAAGTTCAGCTTAGTGTGGTGTCTTCGAGCAGAGGGGGGTTACGACATCCAGCCTGTGGCCAAGCAGAAGCTCTGGCTGGTGGTGCCCGTGTGGTGCCAGAGTCCTGCGGCCCTGAACCCACATCTGCGGGGACCGTGGTCCCAGCACTGCTTTCCCAACCCGTGCTGTGGCTTTTGCACATTGCTCCCGTGCGCTGGGGCCGGGTGTGTCACTGAGCAGCAGCCCCGGGTCTGAGCACGAGGAATTCATATTTCAGTTCCAGGCCAGAGGGTTTCATTGAAATAAGAGGAGTTCCAGGCTTTTCCCACCACCCATTACTCACTTGGGAGATTTTTCCAGAGCACAGAACAAAAGCAGCCTGAAGTCACGGGCAATTCCTGTCCAGTGTGGGAGCTGAACCCCTTGAAGACTTGAGGTCGGGGCCTCTGTCCCTGGAGGCTCAGGACAGCGAGGGAAAGCTCGAGATAGGCACTCAACAGCAGGCTGACGTTCTGTGTTTGCTGATGTGTCTTTCACACCCAGCAATTTCTCTTGGTCTCCAGCCCAGCAATTTCTCTTGGTCTCCAGCCCAGGCCCTGTTTTGGTTTGTGTCTGGATGTTCCCTCAAAGCCTTATGCAGTCATGGGGTGGGCTGCTAGAGTTTATGATTGATCCATGGTCCAATGCTAGGATTATGGGTGTGAGTGCTGCATCCGCCCTGGGGCAGGGAGCCTGCATACACTATAAGGGAGGGAAAGAGGCTGCTTCCTGCCACTCCTCCCTTTGCTCTTGCTGCTTTTGCTGTCTTTCTCCACCTTAAACGGTTGCCCCTGTCGTGTGCCACCTGCCTTGGAGCCAGCTGAGTGGACTGAATCCTCCACAGACTGTGAACTAAATGAACCTTTCCCTCTTAATTCTGGATGTCAAGTATTTTGTCTCAGCAATGAGAGAAAAGTAACCAAGACAGGCCTCATTCAAACCAGCCCTGAAGCCTGGACAGCCAGGGCAGGGAGCTCATGTTGCAAAGGGCCAGCTTCTGCCAGCTCCAGGCTGCAGCCTTCCCCACTTCCTGTCCACATGGAGGAGGCATCTACGGAGCCCCACCTGCCGCATGCATTAGTCAGTGAACGCTGAGCAATGCAAACCCAAAGAGATGGGAGGGGGAGCAGAACGTGTCCCTGTGGGGATGTGGAGCTCGACCACCGTGCTGAGCCCACCAAGAAAGACAGAGACCCTCACCTGAGCCACAGCGCCATGTGCCGCCAAGCACAGCCTTCCTCAAACCGCTGCTCTGCAAAGAAAGGAGAAAACTAATTCTTTAGCCACAACTGGACATGTGTTTGATTCCACAAAGGGTCCAAGTGACAAGAAAAGAATCACCATAATGATGCCGCTGTCTTCTATCTCCGTCTCCACATTCTGCCCGCAGGAGCCGGACCCTCTGGGAGGAGCCAACCTTCCCCTACTGAAGTCTTTCAAGGACAGCCAGGTGTGGTGCTGCACACCTGTAACACAAGCCCTGTGGGAGGCTGAGGCAGGACTGCAAACTGAGGCCCAGCCTGGACATTTGAGTGACTTAGTGAGCCTTTATCTAAAAATTACAACTGTAAGCAAGGGCTGGGGATGTAGCTCAGTGTGAAGGCCCTGGGGTTACTCCCCAGTAGTGCCCATCCCCCAAGAAAGAGAAAAGAAAAAACCCCGTACAGTCATAGACTGGATGGTGGTCTCACAAGAAATCTCCTCCAAACCCCTACCACTCCCCCATGGCCTCTGGTCCTTAGCAAGAGTAGGCCCAGTATTAGATCAAAAAAGTCAAAAGTCTTGACATATCCTGGTACCCACATCCTTTGCCGTGAGACTTTGTTTGAAGTTGGAAGGAGAGAGACTCAAAATTCAAAGATGCAGTGGCCAGATGGCGTATAAAAGCCCATCTTCGAACTTCAGCAGCAACAACAGCAGCAGGAGCAACAGCCCGGGCAGCCACACAACCTGTGCCCCAGTGCCGGCAGGAGATGCATATCTGCCTCTTCCATCATCCTCACCTCGCTTCCAACCCTGGACCAAGGGAAGGAAGCCCACACACCCGAGCCGTCACATAGGTGCCGCACTGGGACTTGGACTTAGCCCGCATCCAAGCCAGTCGTGTGCTGAACCCCAGAGATGGGGCTCTTTGAAAGCGACACAAGGGATTTCTCCTGGACTGGAGGCTGCAAGTCCTGAGTCAGGCTATGGCAACTTTGGGGTCTCTGAGTCCAAGATGGAGCACTGAACACCGTGGTGGGACTTGGCTTCCCCTGTAGAGGCGGGAGGGCTACCCTCGAGTGGGAAAGAAGGGGCACAATCTCAACAGTCCGAGCAGGTTTCTTGCTAAATTTGAGAAGGATTTCTCTGTGAGAACATAACAGAGAGGGTGTTTCTTACAGGCTGAGGGTTTTTAATAGTGCTTTTTGGCCCGCTTCTGGCTTGCTGGTCCTCTGTCCTCTGTGACCTGATAACATGTACATGTGTGCTGCTGACACGTCCTCTGAGCCCCTAAGTAAAATAAAACATACCTTTCTTTAGAGGCTGGGTGGGCTCATTCAAACTGGCAGTGTCCGTGTCCGGGCTCTGTCATTCCAGGCTTGAAAGAAGCGTAGGAAAACAGGTTGTCCTTCTTTTGCCTGCTTCCTGCTGAGAGGGGGCTACAAAGGTTTTTTTTTTTAATGCTTTGGAGAAGGAAGGCAGATTAGAGTGTTCTCCAGTAGTTTGCTTGAAGATGGCTGCTATTTGTTCCTGAAAAAAGCTTTGGAATAGATTAATTATACAGGGAAGATAAAGGAGGAAAAGAATAATAAGCTCTAAGGGGGCAGGAGGAGGAGGAGAAAATGAAGAGGAAGGGAAACAGATGGGCAGAGCCTTCAAGGAGTCTGGAAGCCTCTCTGATGAGACTGGATTTGTTGGTGTAGAGCACCATTGCTCTTGGAGTAGAGCACGTATGCTGGCCTGTAAGCTTCAGGAGCTCAAGGCCTCTGTGGTTTTGGAGGACTGAAGCCAGGGAGTCCACTTGATCTTGCCACTGTCCCAGTTGGGCTCGGTGACTTCACTGAGTCCCTCAGCGAGTTCTTTTGACAGCCTGGTGGACTCTGAAAGAGACGCCTACGGCCCTGACCCCTGCGATTATTCCCAGGTTGGGAATAATCCAGTTCCTGCGATTATTCCCAGGTTGGCCATTGAGGGGACCTGCTGTGTTGCACGTTGTGCCCGACATTAGTTATGTGGGAGATAGGCGTGGGTAAGGAGGAGTGTTGCTAATGAAAGGGTGGGGCGAGGAGGCCTAAGACGTAGGTTCTGGTCCAGTTGGTAAGGCAAATATTGATAGGTTTTTCCCTTATTACAATTCCTTTAGAGTCGCTGTGGCGCCACCTACTGGAGACTATAGCTATGGCCAATATGGCACTGGCCCCTAGAGACCATGTGCTAAGCCCCACCCTTCTTCCCGGAGTCAAAATTAGACTTCCTACTCCCCTTTTATGTAACGTCTTGTTTCATTTTCCCACACTCCCACCCAATGCTGGCCTACCACGTCAGCTAGCCCATCCCCTAAGCCCCGCCTCCAGCCTGACCATATATAACCATTGTTCTCTGGCCAGGCCCCTCAGAAGATCCACCATCTCCTTACCCCTCCGTCGTGTGATCTTCTCCGTGCCCCACAATAAAGGCATTTTATTGTTTTATTATTTTCTGTGCCCCCGGCCGACACCTTTTTGATATGTATGTGTTTTCTCTGCACACCCAGAAGGTGCCTGTCTCTAGGAAATGGCACAGCATGAGGTCAAACGGGCAGGAGGAGGTCTAGGGGTGAGTGAGGAAGTGAATGGGATAGTATTTTTGGTTCCATTTTAGGTTTAGCTCTTGAGTACCTATGAAAACTTCAAGTTATTGTATGCAAACAACAACGGGCATTGTATGTGTAAAACCAATTTTTATATCATTTTGATTGGCTGACAATGTGGGTGGAAACAAAGTCATTAACTTTAAAGACATCATTACTTTACTTAACTGAATTACACCAGCCCAGGCTTAAGCCACACGAATCACAAGCATTTGAAATGTCTTGAGTCGTATTCTATCCGTAAGCCGACCTAAATTGCATATCCAAATGTTGAACATGTTCAGCTGCCTGAAAACCTACATAAACCATTTTCCATGGAAATGTAAAAAGAGCAAAAAAAAAGAAATTGTCGAGCTCAAACAAAGCAGCTGTGGGTGTTGTAACCAGGTGCTAGCACAGGTTGAACTGACAGGCAAGCATAAGACAGTTGTGTTGAATTGGGAGCACATTCTCCGAAGGACTGGCCATCTCTGTCATCGGGCAACAACTACTATTTTAGCTTATGACACAGCTCATACTCAGAGCCTGCCTTGTCCCCCAGCTCCCCCACCCACACCCCTTCTCCTGTGCTCTTTTTTCTGTGGCCACGTTGCTGGCATGGGGTGCATGGTTCCAGCCACCTCTGTGGTTACACTTGGCTGAGAAAAGAGGTGGGCAAGTGAGCCCCCTGGCCCCTGCTCTGCCCCCTTTGCCTCCGCCTTCCCCTTCCCTCCCCCTCCGTTTCTGCTTCCACTGCCAGCTCCTGGGCAGAGGGCAAGCAGCCGCAGGGACCCTAGTGGGCCTCGCTACGGAGCATGAGGCGGACGGGCACCTTCACCCAAGCAGGGTGGGCAGGGCACAGACTTGGGAAACAAGGGAGTGTGAGAGCTGAGTGGGTGGCAGGGTGCCCTCGGTGGCCGAGCTACATGGTTCCTGCCACCCCTGCTGGCCAGCGCCCACTGGCCCAGCTTCCTCCCATCCAGGAGTCTGTGGGAAGTGGCAGCAGGAATGCAATGCAGCAGTTTCTGCCTGAGTTGCACTTCTGGCTCCAGCGGCCCCTTTAAGAGCCTGTAGGGATCTAGACAGATTTGTGTGCTTTGTTTTTTCCCCAGCCTTGCAGATCTAGTTGTTCTCTCCCCAAACACCTCTGGTGCTGGTGACTGACCGCTATGTAAGGACTCCTGTGCCTGGGAGGTCGGCTCTTCCTGCAGAGCCTCTGCTGGGGGCGGTTCTGTCTCCTCTGTGCCTGAAGCAGGAGCTGCTGGCTGTCAGCTCCATGAAGGATTTAAAACCAAGCAGACCACATTCCAAGTTGAGAAAATCTCAGGGGAAATCATTTTCTCTCTATCCTGTGCCCTTTTAAGATTTTTTCCAACTCTCTCCCAATTATCAATATCTATAGTGCCTGTCTGAGGAAACCATGGATGATGATATTTGGTTACTTCTTGTAGCAGTTTTATAAGTTTTTGTTGGTCCGTGAGCCCCTGAGTGTTTAAGGAGGCTTTAGAGTAACTGTGTGTATTTTTACTCCTCAGCTGATCAATGCTGCCCATGTTTTATTCCTGAATAGAAATATGGCTTTTCACGATGGAAGACTCACCCATTTCTTCTTTGTGGAAGGCTTTTCTTTCCCTCTCTTCCCTTGGTGTCCCTGGTGAAGTTTTGTCCTGTGAAGGCCTTCTCCATCTTGAACCCTTTCCACTCTGAGTGGACTTACTCTAGGCTAAAAATTCCCAGTACAAGGATTTCATATACCTGGTCCCAGCACCGGTTATCAGGATCTTGGCCTAGCCCCAGTCTCCTAAGCGAGAGGATGGTGAACAGCTTCAATAAAAGAGACAGGTGGTATGATTTTTAGGGCTCCAGGATGGTCAAAACCCTCTAAAAGGGTTTGGTTCCTGAGAATTGAGACAGAGAACTTCTCTGGACAGTACGTATTTCTTTGGTTTTCAAACAAAGGGGATACTGAGGCAAGCATGGGAACTGAGCAGGACCTTGGGAGTCAGCTTAAAGGCTTCTCCAAGTAGTAAGTTGTGCTAGCTAAGAGGACTGTCTTCTCTCTAAGCTTGGCAGCTTTTCTGCTCTGGAATAGGGGGTGTCCACAGCCCATGTGGTTGGCTGCCTCAGCTGTGGGGATCTTGATTTTGCACATGCTCTTTTCCAACACAGCCAGAGGTCCCTGCATTCAGCCACTTAGCGCTGTACGGCCTCGTCTCCAATAACTACTTGATTTGTTACTGGATTGGTTGCTAGGGGGCTGGTTTTGTGGGCTAATAGGAGACTTTAAGAGGAGAAGTAACCTACTTTAAAGAGGGGCTTAGATGGGACAGTGTAGCTACACAGAAGAGGGTGTCAGCACCACGGAGTGCCAGCTCTGCTCCTGGCTCCTTGCTGACATGCAGAGGCTCCTGTCTTTCTACCAATTAAAGGGGCCCAGCTCCCCTAATCTAATCTTACCTAAGGATCCTAACTGCCTAACTGATCTCTTTTGAGACAGGCTTTCACTATGTAGCCCAGGCTGGCAATCCTGCTGAACTCAAGGAGATCCTTCTGCCTCAGCCTCCCCAGGGCTGGGATTGCAGGCATGCACCACCAGGCTGCCCGGCCCTGCCCCCTGCCCTGCTAGGATCCCAGCTGTTTTAACACCTCCAACAAAGTTTAACTTTTTCTAGTCAGGACTAACCAGGCCCTTATTCTCCCTACATTTCTGTTACCTCCCCCTACACACCCCATCCTGGGGACTGAACCCAAGACCGCTGGCGTGCTAGACAAGCTCTGTACCACTGAACTCTACCCCAGCTCCCCCACTGCCCTTACACTTTCTCCTCCCGTATTTCTCAGAGTCCTGCTCTAGAGAACCTGCAAATAAATTGTCTTCCTTCAGAACACCACTGTGGTCCATGAATGGTGGAAGCTCTGAGAATTTCACCCCGACCTTGAGCCTGGGTTGTCTGTGTGCTGCCTCCGTGAGCGGTGCCAGCCAGCACTCAGGGACCCAAGCCCAAGCTTGTCCTTTGTTCTCTGCAGCTCGCTCACCACCAGGGCTCCACACAAGCTCCAGGGAACAGGTTGGGGTAGGAGGAAGCAAAGCACAGCCAGCTGTGCAGTTTTCACGTTGGTCCCTAGGTGGCGACCTTGTCCCAGGACTGCTTTTTTCACACGGGGGAAGTCAGACTCAGGCTGATTTTACTAATAAGTGAAAAGGTCACTAGATTTGTGCTTGTTACTCTGTTTCTATATGAACTACACCTTATAGACATTTGTAGGTAAATAGTTGTCTACATTTTTGAAGACAGGGTCTCACTTTGTAGTTCAGGCTGACCTTGAACCCACTACATAGCTCAAGCTGTCCTCAAACTTGGGGTGATCTTTCTGCTTCAGCTTCCCAAGTGCTGGGATTACAGGTGTGCACCATTTTACAGAGCAAAATACATGCTCTTTGCTTCTTCTAAGAGCAGTTCTCTCCCACTGAGTTGGGGGTACTTGCCTGGCAAGGTGGCAGCTGTGGGTTCAATGTGTGTCGGGGGGTAGGTGGTAAATTGTATATTGTACAGTGGTGCCTTGCTTCATAAATGTTTTTGTATGGGAACAGTTTGGTTCACAAACACAAGCGTTTGACAAAATTATGTTTTTGTTTGCAAACTCTGCATCAAGTGATGAAGAGGACTGAGCCATCTTTCTTGCGCAAAAAGGAACATGGCTGTCATTTCCAGAATCGTGGAATGAAATAAATTCATGAACTGAGGTACCACTGTATGCATTTTATCATAATTTAAAACTTTTTTTTAAAATTAAAACAAACCTGGTTATGGTGATGCATACACATATTCCATACCCCAGGCAGGCTGAGGTAGGAGGGTGATGAGTGTAAGTCCACCCTCGGCAACTTAGTGAGCCCCGGTCTCAAAAAATAAAAAAGGGGGGCTGGGGATTTAGCTCAGCGGCAAAGCGCCTGCCTGGCAAGCGCAAGGTCGCGAGTTCAGTTCCCGGTACCGGAGAAAAATAAAAATAAAAAAAAAATAAAATAAAATAAAAAAGGGCTGGGATATAGCTCAGTGCAAAGAACACACACAAATAAAAATGAAAAAAATTGAAATAAAGTTACTACAAAGTGTATATAAAAATTGAGAGTACACAGTGAAACTAGTGCCTGGAGGAAATTTTGTGGCCTAAAATACTTACATTGGAGGCAGAATGACTGAAAATTAATGAGCTGAACATCCAAATCAAAATATTTTTAAAAACTGACAAATGATCCTGGCTTCAATTTCCACCAGTAAAAAAAAAAAAAGAAATCACAAATGAGTGAATACAAAGACACCCATCAGGGTATCAACAAAACGGCATGGTGGCACACGGATGTAATCCCACTACTTGGAGGCTGAGGCAGGAGAACTCCTGTGAGTTCAAGACCAGCCTGTGCTACATAGCAAGACCCTGTATCAACAAAACAACACTTGATCTTAGTCAAAAGGCCAAGAAGCGATGTATCAACAAAATGAAACACTAATGAAAAAGCACAATAAAGGAAAATTACAGAACAATATTTGTCATAAATATTGGTGCAAACATCTTCAAAAAAAACCTAGCAAACCAAATCCAATAGCACATTAACAGGACTATAGAATGTATTCAAGTGGGATTTGTCCCAAACATGCAAGGGTGATTCCACATGGAAAGTCAGTCAGTGTAATGCACCGCGTTAATAGAATAAAGGAAAAAAAGCTCACATGATCATCTCAAATGATCCAGAAAAAGGCTTTGGACAAAATCCAACATTTCATGACTAGAAAAAACACTCAGAAAAGGAGAAATAGAAGAGAACTTACTTAACCAAATAAAAGGCATTTAACAAACTCATAGTCAGTGCTTAAGAAGTGCAGCCCTCAACACCGAAAAAATGGGGCATTAACAATATTTGGAAGAAAAAAAAAAACAATATTTGGAAGGATGACAGCTGAGATGTATTTCCAAACAGGTTTTATCAAACAAAAGTAAATAAATAAAAAGTAAACAACACCAAAACCTCTGTTTTTTCATCTAGCTTCAAGAATCTCCAACAACTCCAGCCAGCATAACAACAAAGGAAACCAAGCATCACAGTAGAACTGCTGAAAAGGAAAGATAACAGGATTAAAAGTGCCCAAAGAACAACTATAAAAATCCCTTTAAAAGCAGCAAAAGGGGCTGGGGATTTAGCTCAGCGGCAAAGCGCCTGCCTGGCAAGCGCAAGGTCATGAGTTCGGTTCCCGGTACCAGAGAAAAACCAAAAAAAACAAA
>NW_004955484.1:2339554-2340949 GCF_000276665.1 Chinchilla lanigera | reverse complement strand
AGCTTCTCAGAGCACTCAGATCACATGTGCATGCCACCACACCTGACCTCACTTTCTTTTTTCTTTTTTCTTTTTTTGTTTTTTGGTACTGGGAATCGAACTCAGGATCTTGCTCTTGCCAAGCAAAGCGCTGTGCTGCTGAGCTATATCCTCAGCCCCCAACATGACCTTACTTCCTTAATTTAATAAACAAAACACGCAGCAAGTGCCCAGCATGGTAAGTAAAACCCTCTCTGGAGGCCTGCTGAGGGCTATGGTCACCTCCTACTCGGCCACAGGTGCGTCTGGAGCCATAACCCCAGCTGGGCCAGTGCCTCTCCTCCACTCCTGCTGCAGGGAGCGAGGGCTGGGAGCCCTGAAGGACCCCGCTCCCTCTGCAGCCTCAGGTGCCCTCAGGCACTGGGTGAAGCCAAGGGGCTCACCTCTCATTGGGGAAAGAGCCTCAGTCTGTCTTGGGGGCCTGGCCGTGGGAGTCATATGAGGTCGTCAGTCCACCACCACACACTCTCCAGTCCTGGTGGCCGGAAGTCCCAACACTCACCACTGGTGGCCCCAACCAGGGCAAAGCACCCCAGAAGCCAAAGGAAGCCCATGGCGCCGCTGTCGGGAAGTTGGTTTCTGCCTGTTTCAGGGCCCCTTTTCTGTCCCCTAATATCCCTTATACTATGTCCAGCTGGAAGGCCTGAGGGCCACCTCCCTCTTATCCAAGGACCTTGGGCGATAAGTGGGGGCCAAGCCCCACTCCCAGTTTGGCTGGCTCTCAGCCTGAAGCATCCCAGTCCTGGGAAAAAGACAGATGCCCTGTATGCACACCATGTGCAACCTGGGCAACACCAAGGCCAAGCCCATGCCAGACCAGGACCCTGGGCCCTGCAGAACTGGCTCATGAAGCCTATGCTGGGAAGTGAGGCACAGGACTCTGCTGTGTTCTCAGAGGCTCAAGGGGGCTTCCCAGCCCTATGTTGAAGGCAGCACACTTGCAGGGGTCCAAGAAGCCTGACTGGTGATGGCTGAGGTGTCTGAGGTCTCCAGCACTGGCCTGGGACCACTGAATTTCAGCTGCAGGGGCCAGCCAAGAGGAGTTCAATGAACTCATCAAAAAGCAAAGCCTCGCTCAGACCATCAGAATAACCCAGGGGGTCACCTTGTCCCAGCTCACCATGCAGTTTGAGTGTGGGAAGGTGAGATTGGTACAGAAAATGTGGGTTTGCTGGAGGCAAAGCAACCAAGCAGCACTCAGAAAAGTGGAGGGAACCAAGCTTTATTACATCAGTGGGCCCAGAGGTGCTGTGTGCTCCAAAGTCTGAGCCCCGAGCTACTATAGGAAGTAACTTTATACCCTTTATCAGATAGGGCTGGGGTCTTTTGTGAGTGAATGGAACTTTTCAAATAGGG
>NW_004955484.1:2313274-2336370 GCF_000276665.1 Chinchilla lanigera | reverse complement strand
CTCCTGCCCCATGTGTTCGTCCATGAACACTGATCAATGCAAACCCAAAGAGGCAAGGAGAGGGGAGCAGAACGTGCCCCTGTGTGTGGAGCTGGACCACCGTGCTGAGCCCACAGGAGAGAGACAGAGACCCTCACCTGAGCCACAGCGCCGTGTGCCGCCAAACGCAGCCTTCCTTCAACTGCTGCTCTGTGAAGAAAGGCAAATACGAATTCTTTAGCCACAACTGGATACGCATTTGATTCCACAACGGGTCTAAGCCACAACAAAGAATCATTATAATGGTGCGGCTGTCTTCTGTCTCTGTCTCCTCATTTGGTCCCCAGGAGCCAGACCCTGTGGGAGGAGCCAATTCTCCCCTACTGAAGTCTTTCAGTGACAGCCAGATGTGCTGGCACACACCTCCAACACAAGCTCTGTGGGAGGCTGAGGCAGGAGGACTGCAAACTGAAGCCCAGCCTTGGCGTTTAAATGACTTAGCAAGACTTTACCTGAAAATTAAAACTGTAAGCAAGGGCTGGGCATGCAGCTCCGTGTGAAGGCCCTGGGTTTATTCCCCAGTAGTACCCATCCCCCAAGAAAGAGAAAAATAACCCCTTACAGTTATAGACTGGATGGTGGTCTGACAAGAAGATATGAAATCTCCCCCAAACCCCTCCCCCTCCCCCCGTGGCCTCCAGCCCTTAGCAAGAGTAGGTCCAGCAATAAATTGGAAAATTCAAAAGTCTTGACATCTCCCAAACCCACATTCTTTGCCTTGAGACACTGTGTCAAGTTGGAAGGAGAGAGGCTCAAAATTCAAAGGCGCAGGGGTCAGGCCGAGAATAAAAGCCCATCTCTGAACTTTAGCAGCATCAGCAGGAGCAACAGCCTGGGCAGACACACAACCAGTGCCCCAGGGCTGACAGTGATGCATATCCGCCTCGTCCATCATTCTCACCTGGCTTCCAACTCAGGACCAAGAGAAGGAAGCCTATGCATCCCGAGCAGTTACCCAGGTGCCACACGGGGACTTAGCCCGCATCCAAGCCAGTCCTGTGCTGAACCCGAGATGCGGCTGTTTGTAACCGACACAGAGAGTTTCTCCCAGGGTGGAGGCTGGTCTCAGCCACTGGTCTGCTGTCCATGCAGCCCACCTGGATTTTAAACTCAGCCCCTATAAAAACTTAGAGGGACAAAGTTGAATGACCAGAAGGCACTTTATTTGCAAAGATAAGAAGGAAGGGGAACAGAGGGGAAGACAGAGAGCTTCCCTGAGAAGAAAGAATCAGGGTCGGAGGAAAGATGGAGGACACATGGGCTCTTTGTTCCCCGGTGTTTTTATATCGGGGTCAGAGACCACCCCAACCCAGAGCTTGCCTTCATTGGATTGGCTTCTGTGTTGCTCTGCCTAAGATCATTTTCCTGGTGGTCTATGTGCAGCTTGTTTCTGTCTGTTTACTTGTCCTTCACCTACCTTTTAAGGCCATATCTTTGGGGTGCACAGCTAGTTGGCAAGGGGGTGCCTTATCCATGGTTAGCTCAGAGATAGAAAGGGGATGTGTGGGTGTCTACTGTACTCTCTGATGCCCCGAGAGTGAGTAACACAGTGACCCCACAGGGAACGCACGCGTGTACGTGAGTGTGTGTCCGTGCACAGGTGTGAGTACCCACGGCCTTAGTGAGTCCGCCCCCCTTGCTTCCCCTGTATTTGGGAGGCGGGGGCAGCTTACTGTTCGTGCTCCTGGCTTTCTCTCCGTGTCCTGCCTGTCACCCCTTTTTCTGGTCTCCTGGTGCAAGTCTCCAGGCCATTTGCTGCCTTTCTTTATCGGGCTTTTCTCTCTTTGTCTGCCCTGTCCTTGACCCATTTCCCAGGGGAATTTTTCAAACAGTTTGTGTTTACTTAACTTTTTCTAGTCAAGATTAGCTAGAAGACCTAATGTGACCTCCATTCTATTTTTTCCCCTGTCTTCAGACCCCTGACCGTACACTGGAAGTCCCAGCTCAGGCTGCGTTGGGGTTTCTGAGCCCAAGGTGACACATCCAACCCCACAGCTGTGCTCAGCTTTCCCTGGAGGAAGTGGCGGGGAGGTGGGGGGGGGGGCGGTTGCCAGCGAGTTTCAGGGTGGGTTTCAGAATCTGAACCACTCACACCACAGCGCCAGCCTGCAGCTTCCCACCAGATTTCCTGGCCTGCAGCTTTTCCGGCCCACAGGCTTCACCATAGCACGTCTCAGCCTCCCAGGATCCCCTGCCTGCCTTGGTCTCCACCACTCACAGGGACATGGGGACTCCGTGCTGTAGGAAGCTGATAGGGACAGCTATGAAGCAGCTCTGAGCAGGATTTCATTTAACCAGTTGGCTTTTCACGTCTACTTGTGAGTCATTGGTCTCTACTGAGGCCTATAATGGTGGTTGAAGCCATGAGGACTCAAAGGACAAGACAAGGCCACAGCTGAGGACTTTTGGCTCCAACCCCAATTAACTAAAATAGGACCGTAGCTGCAGGCATCTCACTCCCGCAGTGAAGGTCTTCCTGGAGTTAACATAGTTCTCCTTAATTAACTCAATGTATTATTGTACCTGGAGAAGTCCTAAAGGGGTTTCCCAAGTCCTGCCCAGATTCCTGCATTTTCTTCAATATCCCCCTCCTTTGTTTGAAAACCTAATAAATACAGGCCACCCAGGGAAGTCTCACTCTTAACCCAGAAAATCTTCAATTTTGTAAGAGAGTTGGACCCTCCTGGAGCCCTAAAATCCTTTCAATTGTCTCACTTATTTAAGCCTTCACCATCTACTCCATTGGGAGCATATGGGCCTGCTCAGCCCACAAAAACTAAGGGATATTATGAACGAGATAGCAAGCTCTGCTGATTCAGCACCCGTGTGCTCTCGCTGAGTGGCCTTCATTTACGACTACAGTGGGCATAAGCTAGGCCACTCTTTCCTGGTCCAGGGACCCCTTGGGTGCGTTCTCACAGTCTGTCTCCTCACTGTGGTCGCCTGTCCGACAGGTCCCCTGGACCCAACCATCTCTTGCATAAAGGCTCCCTGTGTTGTCCTGTTGCATCTGCCACATCAGGGATCTTGAGTCGGCTTTTCCATAGCTGTGGTGGGGCCCCTGAGGCAGTCCATGGAGGAGGAAAGGTTTATTGTGGGCCAAGGTTCCATTAGTTTCATTCCATGGTAGCTTGGCCAAGTTGCCCAGAGCTGAGGCCGAGCATCATTGTGGGGCATTAGTGGACTCACCTCAGGGCCTCTGGGAAGTTGGCCACACCCCCAGTGACCTCACTTTTTTCTTGAGGCCCCGTCTTCTATAGTTTCTGACACCCCTCAATGTAGAGGAACATACTGGTGACCAGTTCTTTAGCACACAAGTTCTCGGAGGACCTTTCAGATCCAAACATACAGCATGGATGTTTGACTCTGTTTTGACTCTACAGGAAGGGGTCGCTAGAAGCCACAGGCATCCACTAGTCTCATCTTACTTCCTCAAGTGACCCTTCACTAACCAGTGGCTTGTAACATGGAGAGGCCGTGTTGCCAGGTAGCTCCTTCTAAAAGCAGCTCACCAAATCAACATTAACAGGGTTTGTGTTGCTCTCACCTCCTTTTGGAATTGGATTCCAGGTTCTTCTCATCTCCAACAAAGAACTGAATGAAATTAGCAAAAAGTGGTGACAAAGAGTTATGGCTTTTGGCCAGTTGTCCCCCTAAGGCCTCATGTGATCATAGGGGGGGCTTTTCAGAGGTGGCTGGATCCATGGTGTGTGGTGTTTGGAATAAGGATGTGGTGCTGGGATTAATAGAGTGAGGCTGGGCTTAAGGGTGCCCCAGCCTGATTGTGGGTGGCACCAATCATTAGGCTTCCAGCCTGGACAGAGTAAAAGGACAGAAGAAGGTGTTTCTGCTGTTTCGCTCTGTGCTGCTTGAGGCTTCTCTGTCTCCTGCCTGCTTGCCGTGGACTGCTTCTCCTCTGTGATGCCTCTCTGCCATCCCACCCTGCCTTGCAGCAACCGCTACAAACTGTGAGAGCTAAATAAACCTTTCCTTCTTCAGCACTGGGTGTTGGGTATTTTGTCTCAGGAATGCGAAAAGTAACTAAGGTGTAAATTTTATTTGAAAAGGAAAAGTGAAGAAGGAAGGAGAAACAGGCTTTCTAGAGTGAGCTTTGGCTGAGTACAAGAGGAAACACCAAGATGAAGAGCACTCCCTGGAGGACACGGGGCAGCTGTCATGAGGAAGCCAGGAGAGCAAGCTCTTCCTGGCATCTGTGTACTTTTATTCCATCACATCTCCAGGAAACCCATGAGAACTCCTATATACAGGTCCTGAGAGGCAGCACTAGGACCCCACACCTCAGGCTCACCTCAGGTCTAGGCCTCCAATTGAAAAACTGCTCAAATTCTCATGAGAAGTACACTGCAGGGCTTTGGGAACTGTGCTGTGAATGTGTCCAGGATCTTGTAATTAACAGGTCCTGCCTACTTCTGCTGCCAGCTTTACCACATCCTAATCTCCTACTGCAGCTGGGTTTGAATAACAACCAGGTCTGTGTATCTTGGTTTCAGTATTTGATGTACTTAAGATCTGTGAGCTCTGCCATATGCAAATTATATCTCAGTGTAGTTCATCTTTGACAAAATGATGGTTTGGATAGAATCCCTCTGTGACCAGAGTTGGGTGGAATGGCTCTTTCATCTATCTTTTTTTTTCTTTTATGTCACGGTGATTGAACCCAGGGTCTTCATAATGAGTTTTTCTACTTTTTGAGACAGGATCTCTTTTTCTATGTGTCATTCTTTTTCTTTATATTTCTTGTTGGTGCCTGTTTGCAGGATCTAATGATTCCATTCCGTGTGGGGAGTTGGTGCACATACACATCTTAATTCTTTTCATGTCCACTTACCCTTCCCTCCTCCCTCTGTGTCTTGGTCCCCTTTTCATTTGCAAAAGATCCATCTCCCTATTTCCTGTTCTTTCATTTTGCTCTTTATTTATACTTTGGATTTCTCATATAAGAGAAACCATGTGATATTGAATTTTGTGTCTGATTTATTTCACTTAATATTATGGCTTAGGCAGGGTCTTGCTAAGTTTCCCAGGTTGGGCATAAACTTGCAATTCTTCTGCCTCAGGCTCCTTCATCTCAGGCATTGGATTCTGTGTCTCAGAAGATGCCAGTCTTAACAGTGCCAGTCCTGGAAGGGCCCAGATCCAGTGCCTTGGCCCATTCTGATGGCTCCATGCTGGGACAGCCTGTTGCTCGGCATAGCCCTCATCCCAGGCCTCACTCCAAGTAGTGGCTAGACGGGGATGTGGATCTGGGCCCCCTATACCTGCTTCGGAGCAACCTGCCCCTGTTGCTATTTCCTGTGCTGGGCAGAACTCCCAAGTCCACCTCTGATTTACACTTCTCTGGCCTTGCTCTGGAGTCCCAGCCCCATGTGTGAGCTCAGTCTCTAAGTACTCTGCCTTTCTCAAGGAGCAGAGAAACTTCATGAAGGTGATCTCAGAATGGGGGACACCCAGAATGGGGCATAAGAAAACAGTTCTTCTGCTTTGCTATTAAAAGAAACCATAGACAGTGTGGAAAACCATTCTCAGATATCGTGAGCACACCTGCGATAGGATTTTGGAGCTGGGATCAAGCAGGGAGGAAAGGCTGATCTCGGCTCATGGATGCAGAGGGTCCGGGCCATGGCCAGCTGCCTCAGGTGTGCTTAGACCTCCGAGCAGGCAGAAACATCGCGGTGGACGGTCTGGCAGAGGAGAGCTGCTCCGCTCATGGCAGCCGGGAAGCAGAGCAAAAAGGGAAGAGCAAGAGAAGATGTTGGCCGAGGACCAGATGCAGTCCATGGGGTCACAACCCAGGCGCCACTGCTTCCGCTGAGCCCCGTTTGTCTGCATCAATGCCTAGTAATGCCATCAAACCATGATCTCACCCAGGACTGCTCCACTGGTGAAGGCACAAGCCTCAGGCCCCAAGCTCTTTCCCAAAAGCCCATCCAGTGTGATCCCAGCACACTGATGCAGGGGCTGAGGCAGGAAGACGGCAAGTTTGAGCGCATTCTGGGCAGCCCAGTCAGACCTTGCCTGCAAATAAAAAAATAAAAAGAGCTGAGGAACCTGCCTGTTTGGGGGTCCTTTTAGTGTCCCCTGGTATCCCTTAAACCTTGCTTATCCAGGGAGCCCCAAGTGCCACTCCCTCTTATATAAGGACCTTGGGCGATAAGTGGGGGTCAAGACCCACTCCCAGCCTGGCTAGTTATCAGCTCCTGTACAAAGGACAGATGCCCTGTACCCACACCACCTGCAGCCTGGGCAATGTCAGGGGCAAGCCTATGTCAGGCCAGGATCCTGGGCCCTGCAGAACTGGCTCCTGAAACTTATGCTGGCAAGTGAGACACAGGGCCCCACTGTGTGCCCGGTGCCTCGGGGGGGGGGGCGCCAAGCCCTGATTTAAAGGCAGCACACCCCCAGGGTTCCAAGGAGCCTCACTGGTAGTAGCTGGGGTCTCCAAGTTCCCCAGTGCTGGCCTGGGACTACTGAATGTTGGTTGCAGGGGCTCTGCCAAGAGGAGTTCAAAAAACACTCATCTAAAAGCAAAGCTCAGGGGCTGGGGATTTAGCTCAGCGGCAAAAGCGCCTGCCTGGCAAGCTCAAGGTCGTGAGTTCGGTTCCCAGCACCGAAGAAAAACCAAAAAAAAAAAAAAAAAAAAAAAAAAAAAAAAAGATAAAAGCAAAGCTCAGACAATCAAAATAGTCCAGGGGGGTCCCCTTGTCTCAGGCCACCATGTAGTTTGCATGTGGGAAAGAGAGTGGTACAGAAAATTTGGGTTTACTGGAGTCAAAGCAACCAAGTAGCACTCAGAACAGTGGAGGGAATGAAGCTTTATTATGTGGATGGGCCCGGAGGTGCGGTGTGCTCCACAGTCTGAGCCCCAAGCTAGTATGGGAAGTTACTTTTATGTCCTTTATCTGATAGAGCCTGGGTCTTTGGTGAGTGAGTGGAACTTTATCAATATGGGAACAAACTGGAAATAAAAACAGGCCGGGTACAGCTTGTACCTCTGGTACATCTTGCAAGCCTGTTTACAGAAGTGGAAGGACCACTGCAGACTATTGATATATTTGGGTTTTGATACATTTTGAACTCAAAAGTTCCTCTACAAAAGGAATCACCTGGGCCACAGGATGGCAAAGCCCGTGCCAGGCCACTGGTGTCTGTGTGGCTCTTAGCAGAACTCTCTTCTGTGGTCCCTCACAGGTGAAGGGAGTCGTCATTGTATGAAGCATTAGTTTCATGTAAAATAAGACCTTGATGCCACACCATGAAATGGCGCATAGAACAAACTCTTTATTGTCATGGGACAATGTGACAGATGTGTGCATACATGGGCACGAGGTACAAGCCACACGCATTCTCGAGAACCTGCACTGTTCCCATTGCTAGTGAGAGATGAGGCCACCACACCTATGAGACCAGAATGCAGCAATTCAGGGGACAGGGCACAGTGACAGCAGTGGGATGCACAGGTCCCCTGTGTGTAGGTGAGGGGCAGAAGGGCGCGGTCACTAAACTGGGGCTTCCTCTAAGGCCTTGGGGCTCTGTTGTCACCAGGGCCACATCTTCGAGGCAAAACCTAGTCCGTAGTAGCAGAACCGTGGCACTGGATTTGTTAGGGCAAAGCTGTCGTTGGAACCTCATGCATTTTGAAGTTTCCTTTGTCCTTGTGTGACAAGTTCAGCCTAGTGCAATGTACTCCAGCAGGGAGCAATCACAACATCCAGCCTGTGGCCAAGCAGAAGCTCGGAAGGCAGAGTCCTGCAGCCCGGAGCCCCCGTCTGCCAGGACCATGGTCAGAGCACTATTTTCCCAGCCAGTACTGTGTTTTTTCCACATTGTTCCCATGCGCTGGGGCCTGAGTGTGACACTGAGCACGAGGAGTTCATATTTCGGTTCCAGCCCAGGAGGTTCACTGAAACACTAAGGTGTTCCAGGCTTTTCCCATCACCCACTCCATTTTACTCGCCTGGGAGATTTTTCAAGCACAGGAAACGTAAGCAGCCTGAAGGCATGGGTCTTCCTGTCCAGTGTGGGAGCTGAACTCCTTGCAGACTTGAGGACAGGACCTCTGTCCCTGGAGGCTCAGGACAGGGGGAAAGCTCGAGATGAGCACTGGACAGCAGGTTGACCTTCTGTGTTTGCTGATGTGTCTTTCACACCCAGCAGTTTCTCTTGGTCTCCAGCCCAGGCCCTGATCAAACCAACCCCGAAGCCTGTGCATCCAGGCAGATGGTGCTAATGTCATAAAGGGGCAGCTTTTAGCCCTGCCTGGCCGCAGCCCTCTCCACTTCCTGGGCACAAAAGGAGGCTTCTGAGGAGCCCACTCCCCCATGCGTTAGTCAGTGGACGCTGAGCAATGCAAACCCAAAGAGATGGGAGAGGGGAGCAGAACGTGTCCCTGTGGGCGTGCTGAGCCCACCAAGAAAGACAGAGACCCTCACCTGAGCCACAGCGCCATGTGCCGCCAAGTGCAGCCTTCTTCAAATTGCTGCTCCTGGAAGAATGGTGAAAACCAATTCTTTAGCCATGACTGGACACACATTTGATTCCACAAAGGGTCAAAGTGACAGAAAAGAGTCATCATGATGGTGCAGCTGTCTTCCGTCTCCCCGTCTCCACATTTTGCCCCCAGGAGCCAGACCCTCTGGGAGGAGCCAATGTGCCCCTATAGAAACCTTTCAAGGACAGCCAGGTGTGGTGCTGCACACCTGTAACACAAGCCCTGCGGGAGGCTGAGGCAGGACTGCAAACTGAGGCCCAACCTAGACATTTGAGTGACTTAGTGAGCCTTTATCTGAAAATTACAACGGTAAGTAATGGGTGGGGATGTAGCTCAGTGTGAAGGCCCTGGGCTTATTCTCCTGTAGTGCCCATCCCCCAAGAAAAAAGAAAATAAAAATCCCTTGCAGTAATAGACTGGGTGGTGGTCTCACAAGAAGATCTGAAATCTCCTCCAAACCCCTCCGACTCCCCCTGCCCCATGGCCTCCAGCCCTTCGCAAGAGTAGGCCCAGTAGTAAATTGGAAAATTCAGAATTCTTAGCATTTCCAGGAAATCTCCTCCTTTGCCATGAGACTTTCTTTCAAGTTGGAGGGAGAGGCTGAAACTTCAAAGGGGCAGTGGCCAGGCTGCGAATAAAACCCCATCTCTGACTTCAGCAGCAGAAGCAGCGGCCCAGGCAGCCACACAACCTGTGCCCTAGTTCCAGCAGGTGACGCATATCCGCCTCTTCCATCTTCCTCGCCTCGCTTCCAGGTCAGGACCCAGGGAAGGAAGCCCGCACCCCAAGCAGTCACGCAGGTGCTACACTTAGACTTAGCCTGCGTCCAAGCCAGTCGGGTACTGAACCCCAGAGAGGGTCTCTTTGTAACGGACACAAAGAGTTTCTCCCGGGCTGGAGGCTGGTCTCACGTCCGGGGGAACAAGCGCCACTGGTCTGCTCTCCATGCATCACCCCTGGATTGTAAACTCAACCCCCATAAAAACTTAGAGGGACAAAGCTGAGTGACCAGAAGGCACTTTATTTGCACAGGTAAAAAGGAAGGGAAAGAAAGGTGAAGACAGAAAGCTTCCCTGGAAAGAAACAATCAGGGTAGGGGGCAATGGAATGATGGCGAACCCATGGGCTCTTTGTTCACCAGTGTTTTTATAGAGACACCCCAACCCAGAACTTGCCTTCACTGGATTTGCTTCTGCTCCGCTCTGCCTAAGATCATTTTTCCTGGTGGTCTACATGCACCTTGTTTCTGTCTGTCTGTTTATTTGTCCTTCACCTACCTTTTAAGGCCATATCTTTGGGGTGCACAGCTAGTTGGCAAGGGGGTGCCTTATCTATGGTTAGCTCAGAGATAGAAAGGGGATGTGTGGGTTGTCCACTGTACTCTCTGATGCCCCGAGAGTGAGTAACACAGTGACCCCATGTGTACGTGAGTGTGTGTCCGTGCACAGGTGTGAGTACCCACGGCCTTAGTGAGTCCGCCCCCCTTGCTTCCCCTGTATTCGGGAGGCAGGGGCAGCTTACTGTGTGTGCTCCTGGGTTTCTCTTCGTGTCCTGCCTGTCACCCCTTATTCTGGTCTCCTGGTGCAATTCTCTAGGCCATTTGCTGCCTTTCTTTATCGGGTTTTTCTCTTTCTCTACACTGTCCTTGACCTATTTCCAGGGGAATTTTTTCAGTCAAGAAACTAGCTTTTTCAGGGCTGGTGATACAGCTCAGTGGTATAAGCGCCTGCCCAGCAAGCATAAGGTCTTGAGTTTGATTCCCGGTATCAAAAAAAATTGTTTGTTTTTATTTTTATTTAACTCTTTCTAGTCAAGACTAGCTAGAAGACCTACCAAGGCCCCTATTCTATTTTGGCCCTGTCTTCAGACTCCTGACCCTACACTGGAAGTCCCGGTTCAGGCTGCCGTCCGCTTTGGGTTTGCTGAGCCCAAGACAGCACATCCAACCCCGCAGCTGGGATTGGCCTTCCCCAGAGGAAGGGGAGGGCTGTCCCCGGACAGTTTCAGAGTTAGTTCCAGAGTCATCACCAGTCAGACCACAGCAGCCAGCCTGCAGCTTCCCCACCAGCCTCCCCTGCATGCAGATTTTCTGGCCCACACTGCACCATAGCAGATTTCAGCCTCCCAGGGTCCCCTGCCTGCCTCGGTCTCCACCACCCACAAGGGACGTGGGGACTCTCTGCTGTTCCAAGTCCTGCAGAATCAGCCCCCGCATGCTGTCACTGACTGGTCTCCAGTTATGTTCACAAATCCTGGCTTCTCCTACTAGGCCGCCCTTTCCCTGTCCAGGGATTCCCTTCATTGTCAGCTCGTAATCTGTCTCCTCACTGTGGTCAACCATCCTACAGATCTCCTGGAGCCAGGCATCTCTTGCATAAAGGCTCCTTGTGTTCTCCTGTTGCATCTGCCCTATGAAGGATACCGAGTTGGTTTTTCCATAGCTGTGATAGGAGACCTGAGGCAGTCAACGTACAGGAAAAAAGGTTTATTTTGGCCCAAAGTTTCATTTGTTTCATTCCATGGTTGCTTGGCCCAGCTGCTTGGAGCTTGTGCTAAGGAGGAGCGTCACTGTGGGTCCAGCAGAGCCGCTCACCTGAGGATCTCTGGGAAGCCAAGCCACGCCCCCAGTGACCTCACTTCCTTCTCGAGGTTCGGGCTCCTACAGTTTCTGACACCTCTCAATGTAGAGCCACAGGCTCATGACCAATCCTGTAGCATACAGGTTCTTGGAGGACCTTTCAGTCCAAAACTACAGCATGTTTTGACCTGGTCTTGACCCTATAGGAAGGAGTCACCAAAAGCCACAGACCTTCACTGGTCTCATTTTACATCCTCAAGTGACCCTTTACTAATTGGTGGTTTGTAACACAGGGAGGTTGTGTTGCTAGGTAGCTCCTTCTAAAAGCAGCTCACCAAATCAACATTAACAGGCTTTGTGCTGCTGTCCTCTCTTTTGGAGTTGGATTCCAGGTTCTTCTCATCTCCAACAAAGAATTGAATGAAATTAGCAAAAAGTGGTGACAAAGTGTTATAGCACTTAGTTAGTTGTCCGACAAGGCCTAGTGCAGTCATAAGTAGGGCTTTTCAGAGGAGGTTAGATCCATGGTGTATGATCTTCAGAGTAAGGATCTGATGCTGGGATTAATAGAGTGATGCTGGTGTTAAGGGCGACACAACCTGGTTGTGGGTGGCACCAATCAATAGGCTTCCAGCACGGATAGAATAAAAAAGGACAGAAGAAGTTTGCTTCTGCTGTTTCACTGTGTGCTGCCTGCGGCTTTGCTGTTTCCTGCCTGCTTGCCATGGACTGTTTCTCCTCTGTGATGCCTCTCTGCCTTGCCACCCTGCCTCGCAGCAACTGCTACAAACTGTGAGCTAAATAAATCTTTCCTTCTTTATCATTGGGTGCTGGGTATTTTGTTTCAGTAATGAGAAACGTAACTAAGACATAAAGTTTATTTGAAAAAGTAAAAGTGAAGAGGGAAGGAGAAACTGCCTCTGCAGAGTGAGCTTTGGCTGAGTACAAGAGGAAAAACCAAGATGAAGAGCACTCCCTGGAGGACACAGGGTAGCTGTCATGAGAAAGCTGGGATACCAAGCTCTTCTTGGTGTCTCTGTCCTTTTATTCCATCACATCTCCAGGAAACCTATGAGAACCCTATATACAGGTCCTGAGAGGCAGCGCTAGGACCCCACACCTCAGGCTGTCATCAGGGCTAGGCTTCTGTTTGAAAAACTGCTCAAATTCTCATGAGAGGTACAGGTGCAGGGTTTTGGGAACTGTGCTGTGAATGTGTCCAGGATCTTGGAATTAACAGGTCCCGCCAGTTCTGCAACCAGCTTTTCCACGCTCTAATCTCCTACCACAGTTGGGTTTGAAAAAAGAACAGGTCTGTGTATCTTGGTTTTAGTGTTTGATGTATTTAAGATCTGTGAGCTCTGCAATATGCAAATTACACCTCAATATAGTTCATCCTTGACAAAAATGATAGTTTGGTAGAATTCCTCTGTGACCAGAGTTGGGTGGAATGGCTCTTTCACCTACCTTTTTTTTTTGCTTTTGTGGCACTGGGACTGAGCTCACAGCCTTCATACTGAGCTTTTCTATTTATCGAGACAGGGTCCCTGTTCTTATAACGTGACCATTCATTGTCTTAATAGGTTTTCTTGGTTCATGTTTGTAGCATCTAATGATTCCATTCCTTGTGGGGAGTTGGTGCACATACACAGCACACCTTAATTTGTTTTACGTCTACTTACCCTTCCCTCCTCCCTCTGTGTCATGGACCCATTCCCATCTGCAAAACATCCATCTCCCTGTTTCCTATTCTTTCATTTTGCTCTTTATTTATACTTTGGGTTTCTCATATAAGAGAAATATGTGATATTGAATTTTGTGTGTCTGATTTATTTCACTTACTATTGTGGCTTAGGCAGGGTCTTGCTAAGTTGCCCAGTTTGGCATGAACTTGCAGTCCTCTGCCTCTGCCTATTTCACCTGAGGCATTTGGTTCCATTTCAGGAAGATGTCACAGTCTTAACATTGCTAGTGCTAGAGGGACTGAGGTCCAATAGCCCTGCACATTTTGATCGCTCGATGCTGGGCAGGACTGCTGCTTTGCATACCTCTCAATTCAGGCCTCCCTCCACGGAGTGGCCTGGCAGAGATGTGGACCTGTGTCCCCTACCCCTGCTTGGGAGCAACCTGCCCCTGTTGTCATTTCCTGTGCTGGCGGGTCTCCTGAGTCCATCTCTGATGTACACTTCTCTGGCCTTGCTCTAGAGTCCTAAGCGCATGTGTGAGCCCAGTCCCCAAGTTTTCTGCCTTTCAGAAGGAGCAGAAACTTCATGAAGGTGACTCTCAGAATGGGGGACACCCAGAATAGGGTATAAGGGTTTAACTCTTCTGCTTTGCTATGTGGAGAGCTGTTCGGCAGTTTCCACCAGCACACCTGCGTTAGGGTTTTGGCACTGGGATCAAGTAGTGAGGAAAGGCTCATCTCGGCTCATGGCTTCAGAGGGCCCAGGCCATGGCCAGCTGCCTCAGTTGTGTTTAGACCTCTCAGGAGGCAGAAGTATCTCGGTGGAAATGCTTTTGGTGGAGATGCTTTCCTCCCTGGCAGAGGAAAGCTGCTCTGCTCATGGCAGCCAAGAAGCAGAGCAAAAAGGGAAGAGCCCGAGAGGAAGGGGCCAAAGACCAGATCCAGTCCCCAGGATCACAGCACAGTGCGCCACGGCCTCAGCTGGGCCTGCGTTGTCTCTGTCACCACCCGATAATGCCGTCCAACTGTGATCTCACCCAGGACTGCTCCACTGGTGAAGGTAGAAGCCTCGGGTCCCAAGCACTGTCCCCAAGCCCATCCAGTGTGAGCCCAGCCCTGGGCTGACACAGGAGGAAGCAAATGTGAGCTCAGTCTGGGCAGCTCAGCCAGACCTTGCCTTGAAAGGAAAAACTAAAAACAGCTGGGGATGCAGCTCAGAGGAAAAAAACCTATATAGCCTGAGGGAGGTCCTGGTACCGAGAAAAGACAGTGAGAGTCTGTGAGACAGAGAGAGACAGAGACAAAACAAGTGGCAGGCTGGGCACCTGCCAGTGCCCACCTCCACAGTGCCCATTACTGTTGGAACCATGTAGAGAGCCTCTTAGCTCCTCTGTCAGCGTTGGTGTAATGGCAAAAATCAGGCTGTGTTCCACAAGAGACTGAAGGACTCTATTTGGAACAAACAGAGTTTATTAATTTTAATTTAGACCAGTCACTGCTCATCCCTGACTTGCAGATCAGGAACGTGGGCAGCAGGCCTTCTTTGTTTCCACCTTAATTATACCTTTGGTTTCCATGGTAACAGATTGGAATGTTGTAGTCCCGGCCACCCATTGTTTTCCTTGTGCCACAGGACTGGGTCAGGCTCCGGTCATGAGCCCAACCACAATGATATATACTCTCTGTACTGTGTTCTGTATGTCTCCCTTTAGATAACCATACATTTCCTTTACGGTTACAGTGTTTATCTAGGGCCAGGGAAGGGATGAAACAACGCAGGCAAGGTCATAGGTGGTTATCTGGGCCTGGGTGTTCTTTGTCTTTGGAGAAGCATTCCAGGGCGAAGTCAGGACTGCAAAGTTAACTTTTTACAACCCCTCTGGGGTGTTTCTCAAGACACATTTTGAGGCTTGTACTAAGGCTGAAACTATTCTATTCTATCTTTAAAATGGTATGTTAAGAGACGCCGTCCCCTACATTGGCTGGCAGGAAAGGTCAAGGCCTTGGTTGACCATGTGGCTTACCATGGAAGCATGGGAAATATTTTTGAATTTGGTGAGCCTCCTTTTATCCTGTACATTGCTTGACTCCTGGAGTCCAACAAGCTTCTTGCTCAGGAGGTTGGGTTCAGTTACTCACCAAGCAGGAATCTATAGAAAGATCCTTGTTGACCTTGGAGGGCCAGTGCAAATAGGTTGGCGCTCCTCTTAGCCCAGTCATCTTGTCTGGTCTCTAAACCTCAGTTGTTGAACACCCAGAAGATCAGTAGATTAAATTTTATTATTTCATCTAGATATCATGAACGTTGATATATATGTGCGTGTGTGTGTGTGTGTGTGTATATATTTAGTATGACCAGGGAAGTGTTATTTCTTTACTGATCATGGTTGTCTTAGAAGTTGAATCCCTGCAGAATGGTAACAGATAACAATTATGAAGTTTTACAGAGAAAATTTGAGATCAAGGGCAACCTAACATTTTCCCATAACAATCATGAGCACATTATTGTATTAGAAATATTTGGTTTATTTTTTATATCTGTAACACATTTAAAAGTCTATCTAAGTACAGAGTAACTCTGTTCTCTTTTTGGCATAAAGAACTTTTACCCAAATTTATCATCCCTTCACAGGGTGCCATGGAAGAAGAATGCATCTATCCAAGGATGTACTTATAGGTTTTTAATGTCCAACCTCTACTTTCTGTAGTGACGTGGCCTGGAATGCACAGTGCTGCAGAATCTCTGAGTGTTGTAACACCTACATACCATACACTTCACATACACATAAGCCTTGCAGAAGTATTTGCATCGTCTGGCTGGCTATATCATGTTGGATTGACATCCACATCTTATCACAAAATACTGGAACACATGTAAGGGAAATCCAGGTGCTTGAGGCCAATAAAAAGTTTATCATAAACAACTTTAGCCTGAGAGACTCCAGTATGATGAGATGTTTTTCAGTTTTGCATCCTGGAAGACCTGTGCACTTGGAAATCATGAATACATTTGATACACCATGAAGATGGCAATAATGAATGTCACTGCTTGCTATATAAAGTCTTAGCAAAACTCAGATTCCCTTTAAGAGGCTTGATAGTGTGTAACTCTACTGACAAGAATCAAAGCATATCTTTAGAGCTTTTGTAAAGCTAGGAAATGGTGTTTATGTCCAGAAGATTATCCAGGGTCATGTCCCAAGGATTTCTTTTACCTGTCATCTTTTCCCTAGGTGCACAATTTTATTCCCCATTTAGGTTGGTGGCTGTGACTGCCCCAGCTGTGGCCCCACTCTAATGAAGGTTTTTGTGCACCCTGAGGTGAAGGCCCTCTTTCTTAAACTTTGATGGTCTAGTTGTGGAAGCAGAGAAAGATGGAGTGAGAAAGAGTCCTTCAGTACCCTGATGTAGGAGAACCCTCTTTGCCAAGGCCAACAGGAGAAGCCCTCTGCCCGTGTCTACCTTTGATATTTTTTCTTCCCAACTTTTCTTTTTTCTTTTTTTCCTTTTGTTTCGAGACCAGATCACACTATACAGTTCAGACTGGCCTTAAACTCACAGAGAACTCTTGGTTCATCCTCCTCCATGCTGGATTACAGATGTGCATCACCACACCCGGCTTCCCACCTTTTCTTAAAGAGAAGGGACATCTCCCATCCCTCCAGGAGATCCAGTTGTGGCCCTAAACCCCTGCCCTGGCCCCCTCGACACTGACAGGGTTCACCGGCCTCATACCCATGCGTGGGTTTGGAGTCAGCATCACTGGGTCTTTCTCCCCTGGGGACTGGACAAGGGCCTTGTAGCCTTTCTTATGCCCCCAGTAACAATAACATTTAACCTTGCCCCAAGGGAGTCTTCTTATGTACCTTGAATTCTCCCTCTATGTATTTGACCCCATGTAGGGCATGTCTCAGCCATACATTTGTCTCCTGAAAATATCCTGACCACCAGGACTTATCATCTAGTTTTTCTACAGTGGCTCGCATACGGGTTGCCTGATCAACACAGTTGTCCGTTTCATCTCCCCCTGCATTGGTTTTGCTGTCTTCAGCACAACAGTCTCAGGGTGCTATGGCTTCTACGAGGAGATGGAATATCCAGGCAGAGTGGGCCACCTAAAATGGGTGGGTGTTTCTCCCCCTCCACTAGGACCTGGTCCTCCCAGGTATCTCCTAGGCCAGCCCCCAAATTTAGAAATGAATTTACTTGTCTAGAACTAAATGGGGCTCCAGAAAGAGCAAAAGCAAGGCTGTAACCCTTTCTCTCTCAAGGGTGGTGCCCGTACACACACACAGGCACACCAGAATTGACAAGCTGTGTGCTTTTATTAGTCACTTTAAATCTATTTTTCCTCTACAGGATTTTTGGGTTTAGCTCTTGAGTACCTATCTAAACTCTTAAGTTATTGTATATAAACAACAATAGGCATTGTATTTATAAAAACAATTTTTATATCATTTTGATTGGCTGACAATGTGGGTGGAAACAATACCATTAACTTTAAAGACATCATTACTTTACCTAACTGAATTAAATTACCCCAGGCTTAAGGGGTGTGAACCACAAGCATTTGAGATGTCTTGAGCTGTATTCTATCCATAAGCCAACCTACATTGGATGTCCAAATGTTTAACATGTTCAGCTGTCCTGAAAACCTATGTAAACATTTTCCACAGAAATCTCAAAAAGAGCAGAAAATGAAATTGCCGAGCTCAAACAAAGCAGCTGTGGGTGTTGTAACCAGGTGCTAGCACAGGTTGAACTGACTGACAGGCAAGCATAAGACAGTTGTGCTGAATTGGGAGCACACTCTCCGATCGATTGGCCATCTCTGTCATGAACCCGATCGGGCCTCAACTATTATTTTAGTTTATGACACAGCTCATACTCAGAGCCTTTCGGGTCTGTCTCTCTCACACACATATACACACACACGCACAACCCTGATCCTGTGCTCTTTTTCCTGTGAACACCTAGCTGGAGTGGGGTGCATGGGTCCAGCCACACCTATGGTTATTCTGGGCTGAGAGAAATGGAGGACAAAGGAGGCCTCTGGCCCCTGCTCAGCCGCCTTTGCCTCCACCTTCTCCTTCCCTCCCCCTCCGTTTCTGTCTCCACCGCCAGCTCTCTGGCACGAGAGGACAGCTGTGGGGAGCAGGGTGGGCCATGATGTGGGGCATGGGGCGGGCAGACACCTTCAGCAAGCAGGGTGGGTAGGACACAGACTGGAGAAACAAGGGGTTGTGGCAGCTGAGTGGGTGGCAGGTGCCCTCCGTGACAGACCTCTATGGTTCCTGCCATGCACTGCTGGCCACCGGCCACTGGCCCCGCTTCCTCCACACCCAGGGGTCTGTGGGAAGTGGTGGTAGGAATGCAATGCAGCAGTTTCTCCCTGTCTTGCAGTTCTGGCTCCAGCAGTCCCTTGAAGAGTCTGTAGAAGTTGAAGATAACAATATGTAATACAACAACCACTGTTAATTCGTATTACTTTGTCTTGAAACCCTGTTTCACTTTAAATGTTCTTGCTTTGCTCTGTTTATGTTTGTGATGCTAGTATGCTGCTATTGTTCTTTTTTTCTCTCTCTCATTTATTACTCTCTTTAAAATAAAATTTTTTTTAAAAAAGAATCATTAGGGATCTAGATAGATTTGTGTGGTTTGTTTTTACCAAAACCTTGCAGGTCAAATTGTTCTCTCCCCAAAGTCCTCTGGTGCTGGTGACTGACCGCTATGTAAGGACGCCTGTGCCTGGGAGGTCGGCTCTTCCTGCAGAGCCTCTGCTGGGGGCGGTTCTGTCTCCTCTGTGCCTGAAGCAGGAGCTGCTGGCTGTCAGCTCCATAAAGGATTTAAAACCAAGAAGACCACATTCCAAGTCAGAAAATCTCAGGGGAAATCATTTTCTCTCTATCCTGTGCCCTTTTAAGATTTTTTTCCAACTCTCTCCCAATTATCAATATCTATAGTGCCTGTCTGAGGAAACCATGGGTGCTATTTGGTTACTTCTTGTGATTTGGGAAAGAAAACCAAACCACTGCCATTCGGTGTTTTAGTACCATTTTAAAGCTTAAGTTTCTGTTCCCTTAAGTTTATTTCTTGTAAATGCTGTCATAGTTACCTACCCTGATACCACCCCATGCTCTGTCATAAGACCGCTTGTCCCCTATGTAAAATGTCAAACACCTTTGCTTCTTTGTCACAAGCTTTGTAGTCTTTCTATAGCTGCATTAAATCATATCAGCACCAAGCCCTCCCCCGCGTAGACCCGGATCTAGACCCGGAACTAGAACTGTATAACTATTCTTCCCTCTTGCTCTTTGGGGTTGGTGCTCATGTACTGGGTGCCCACCACTGGCCCCTAAAAAACTTGTCTGCATCCAGCCTCAGCTGTGACTCAATTAAATACGCGCCTTTGCCGCAACACTTGTAGCATTTTTGTTAAGTCTTTTGTTGGCCCACGAGTCCCCGAGCATTTAAGCAGGCTTTGTTGCAACTGTACTTATCTTTGCTCCTTGGCTGATTTTGCCCCATGCTTTATTCCTGGATAAAAAACAAACAGCTTGGGCCAGGGATATAGCTCAGCGCACAGCGACTGTCTTGCAAGCATGAGGTCCTGAGTTTGATTCCTGGTGCAAAAAAGAAAAGGCTTTTCACAGATGGATGACTCACCCTTTTCTTCCTTGTGGAAGGTTTTTCCTTCCTTCTCTTCCCCAGGTGTCCCTGGCGAAGTATCTTCCTGTCAAGGCCTTCTCCATCTCAAACTCCTTCCCCTCTGGGTGGACTTACTCATTTAGGCTAAAAATTCCCAGTCCAAGGATTTCATGTCCCTGATCCCAGCACCGGTTATTGGGATCTTGGCCCAGCCTCAAATCTCCTAAATGAGTGGATGGTGAATAGCTTAAATAAGAGAGACAAGTGTATGATTTTTAGGGCTCCAGGAAGGTCAAAATCCTCTAAAGGAATTCATGATTTCCTGGGGATTGAGACAAAGAACTTCTCCGAGGAGTGCGTATTTTTTTGGTTTTTAAACAGAGGAAGAGGATACTGAGGCAAGCCTAAGAACTGAGCAGGACCTTGGGAGTCTCAAAGACTTCTCTAAGTAGTAAGTTCTGCCAGTTAAGAGGACTGTCTTATCTCTGAGGTTAGCAGCTTCGTTGCTCTGGAGTAGCGGGTGTCCTTAGCCCACGTCCTTGGCTGACTCAGTGGTGGTGATGTTGACTTCAGAGCACCGTGTCTATGCTCTTTTCCAACACAGCCAAAGGTCCCTGTGTTCAACCACTTAACCCAGTGCAGCCTGGTCTCCAACGACTACTTGATTGGGTATGTTGCCAGCAGGCTAGATTTGGCGGGCTAAAAGTGGACCTTTTGAGGGGAGAAGTAACCTACTTAAAAGAGGGGCTTAGATGGGACAGTGTAGCTAGACAGAAGAGGGTGCCAGCACCACGTACCGCCAGATCTGCTGCCGGCTGCTTGCTGTCATGCAGAGGAGGCCCTTTCTTTCTCCTTCTTAAAGCGGCCCAGTTCCCCTAACCTAATCCTACCTAAGCATCCCAAATGCCTTTTTTTTCTTTCTTGAGACAAGGTCCCACTGTGTATCCCAAGCTGGCAGTCCTGCTGAGGCCTTGGTGATCCTGCTGCTTCAGCCTCCCCAGTGCTGGGATTACAGGCATGCACCACCAGGCTCACCTGCCTGCCCAGCTAGGGTCCCGGCTGTTTTCACACCTCCAGCAAAGTTCTAACTCTTTCTAGTCAGGATTAGCCATGAAGCCCACTGAGGCCCTTGTTCTCCCTACATTTCTGTTCCCTCCACCCACCCACCCTGTGCTTGGGATTAAACCCAGAACCCTTAGTGGGCTAGACAAGCTCTGTACCACTGAACTCTACCCCAGCTCCTTCGCCGCCATTACACTTTCTCCTCCCATATTTCCCAAAGTTCTGCTTCTAAAGAACCTGCAAATAAATTGTCTTCCAAATAAACTGTCTTCTTTCAGAACACTATTGTGGTTCGTCAGTGGTGGGAGCTCACAACTTCACCCCGACCTTGTGCCTGGGTCGTCTGTGTGCTGCCTCTGTGAGCGGTGCCAGCCAGCAGTCAGGGACCCAAGCCCAAGCTTGTCCTTTGCTTTCTGAGGCTCCCTCACCACCAGGGCTCCACACAAGCTCCAGGGAACAGGCTGGGGTAGGTGGAAGCAAAAGCACAGCTAGCTGTGCAGTTCTCATATTGGTCCCTAGGTGGCGACCTTGTCCCAGGACTGCCTTTTTCCCACTTGGGAAAAACTCTAACTCAGGCGGGTTTACTAGTAAGTGAAAAAGTCACTAGATTTGTGCTTGCTACTCCATTTCTATATGAACTAAAGCTTACATTCATCTGTAGGTAAATAGTTGTCTACATTTTTGGAGACAGGGTCTCACTTTGTAGTTCAGGCTGACCTTGAACTCACTATGTAGCCCAAGCTGGCCTCAAACTCGGGATGATCTTTCTGCCTCAGCCTCCCAGTTGCTGGGATTAAAGGCATGCGCCATTTCACACAGAAAAATGTGTGTTCGTTGCTTCCTCTAAGAGCAGTTCTGTCCTACTGAGTTGTGGTATTTACCAGCAAACTCGTGACTATGGGTTCAATGGGGGGGGGTAGGTGATAAATTGTATATTGTACAGTGGTGCCTTGCTTCATGAATGCTTTTGCTTGGCAGCAATTTAGTTCACGAACACAAATGTCTGACAAAATTGTTTTTGTTCACAAACTGCATCGGCTGACGACCAGGCCTGTGACCATCTTTTTCAAGCAAAAAGGAACTTGGCTATCATTTCCAGAATCGTGGAATGAAATAAATTCATGAACTGATGTGCCACTCTATGCATTTTATCACAATTTTAAAACATTTTTTAAATTAAAATAAATCTGGGTGTGGTGATGCATGCATGTATTTCCCACCCCAGCGAGGCTGAGATAGGAGCATGATGAGTATAAGTCCACCCTTGGCAATTTAGTGACTTAGTAAGTCCCTGTGTCAAAAAATAAAAAAGGGCTGGGGATATAGCTCAGTGCAAAGAACTAGGTTCAACTGCCAATAACACACAAACACACATAAATAAAAGTGAACTAAAAATTACTATTTAAAAAAAAAAATCAAGAGGATACAATGAAACTAGTGCTTGCAGGAAATTTTGTGGCCTATAACACTTATATTAGGAAGGAAGAAAGATTAAAAATTAGTGAACTGAGAATCTAAATCAAAATACTTCAATTCCCACCAGTAGAAAAGAGAAATCACTAATGAGTGAATACAAAGATACTCATTAGTGTATCAACAAAACCAAATGAAACAACCAGGCGTAGTGGCACATGGCTATAATCCCAGTACTCAGGAGGTGGAGGAAGGAGGACCCTGTGAGTCCAAGGCCAGCCTGTGTGATACAGTGAGACCCTGTCTCAACAAAACAAAACACGAATGAATCATCACAGTAAAGGAAAGGTACAGCATAATACTTGTCATAAGTATTGATGCAAAAATCTTCAATAAAAAATAGCAAGCTAAATCCAATAGCATATTAAAAGGACTATACAATATATTCAAGGGGGATTTGTCCCAAACATGCAACGGTGAATCCACATGGAAAATCAGTGTAATACAGGACATTAATAGAATAAGGGATGGGCCAGAATATAGCTCAGCGGCACAAACACCTGCTTGGCAAAGTGCAAAGTCCTGAGTTTGATTCCCAGTACCAAAAAATAAAAAATGAAAGAAAGAAAAGAGAGAATAAAGAGGACAAAAATCACATGATTACCTCAAATGATACAGAAAAGAGCTTTAGACAAAATCCAACATTTCATGATAAAAAGCACTCAGAATAATAGAAACTAAAAAGAACTTACTTAACATAATAAAAGGCATTATTAAAAACTCACAGTCAATGATAAAGAAGTGCATTCCTCAACAAGGATGAAAGTCCTACTTCAATCCCCTCACTCCTGATAAAGTACAGGTCAGCCAAAGTTGCTAGTGCCCCAAGCAGCTTTCCAGAAGCACAGGATCTCTGGAAAGGGAGGTATAAAATCATATGGCATCTCAAATTAGCTCTAGAAATTACACTTTGCAATATAGTACCCAGAATTCATAAAAATGGCTAGACATGAGAAAGCACAACATGCAAACTCCAAGGGAAATAATAAGGAAAAAGATACACAGGCCATTTAGAGAGTGGAAACATTAGACGTGGACTTGAGAATGACCACTTACTGTGTTTGAGGAAATGAATGGTAAGGTTGAGAGTTTGGTAGAGAATG
>NW_004955484.1:2310984-2312329 GCF_000276665.1 Chinchilla lanigera | reverse complement strand
AAGAATATTTGGAGGGGCTGGGGATTTAGCTCAGCGGCACAGCGCCTGCCTGGCAAGTGCAAGGTTGTGAGTTCGATTCCCAGTACCAGAAAAAAACAAAAACAAACAAAACAGAAAGAATATTTGGAAAGATGACAGCTGAAATATATTTCCTTTTTTGTTTGTTTGTTTGTTTGTTTTTCCAGTACCGGGAATTGAACTCACGACCTCAAGCTTGCCAGGCAGGCACTGTGCCGCGGAGCTAAATCCCCAGCCCTGAGATATATCTCCAAACAGGATTTTTCAAAACAAAATTACATAAATAAAATAAACAACAACAAGAAAAGTTCTACTTTTTTTTTTTTTAATCTAGTTTCAAGAATCTCTAAGAACTCCAGCCAGGATAACAACAAAGGAAACCAAACATCACAGTATGACTCATGAAAAGGAAAGATAACAGAATTAAAAGCACCCAAGGAACAACTATAAAAGCCCCCTTAAAAGCCACAAAAATGCTGAACACTGACCATCTAAGGAAAGCCTGAAGGAAATGAAATATCTTGAGTCCAAATACATATGTACATACACACATGTCTATATGTTATGGCACAGATAACCTACAAAACTATGGGCGACTTTTTGAAAATTAATCCCAACTACTTGCAAGGAAAATCACAAGTTTGAGACCAGCCTTGGCAATGTTGGATGACTCTCTCAAAAGAAAAAATTAAGAAATATCCTGGGGAGGAAGCTTACTGGTAGAGAGCATGCCTGATATTTGGGAGGGCCAGGACCAGAGAAATACATAGAACTGATGATATTCTCAGACAACCCAAAAAAATGGGAAAATTTTCTCCAACAAATTTTTCATCATATCATAGGAATAACCAGAAGGCAGATATCTAGACAGGAGCTCAGACGGAAGCTTGGGGCCTGCTGTCATGAGAGGGAGGAGGCGATGAAGGACAACAAGGGCCCCACTGACAGGGCGTGAGAGGTCACTGGAGAAGCTCCCGCGGGTCGAAGGGGGACGTGTGAGCTTCAGTAAGGATTATAACACAGTGGATCAAAATCCTCCAATAGGGGTAAAGCCACAAGCTCCTAAGGATTCTAAAACATAAAAAGAAAATGAATTGGCTCACTGCCAAAGTATGAAAGAGAGAAGAATTGTTAGCTTAGAAATTGGAAAAGAAAGAAAAATACTTGAAAAGTGCACGTTCTATATAAAATCTACCTGGGATACTGAAATGGTAGAGCAGCGGAGGCAACTCTATGGAATATCTCAGGAAATAAAGAGAAAGAGGTGTTAAAACTGAGGTGCAACCCGTTTGCAGTCTCTCAAAGGGTCGACGGCATGGGCTTTGAG
>NW_004955484.1:2308419-2310094 GCF_000276665.1 Chinchilla lanigera | reverse complement strand
CTGCAGGGAGAACAGGACCTGAGACCTGACTGTAGGCCTGAAGGGGTGCCAGGGCCCAGGGTGCCTCAGCCAGGAGAGGCAGGGAGGAGGCAGTGGGATAACAAGGCTGGGCACAGTGGCTCTGCCCAAACGACTGCCATCTGGGTGCCATGCAGCCCGGCTCTGCCGTCTGCTCCCGAGGACCCTGCGCAGGTGGCTTCCCCTGTCTAAGCCTGGCCGAGGCCTCTCCCATGGGCTGACACCTGTGCTCCTGCGTCTGGGGTGGGACAGAGCTCCGTGAACAGCACAGCAGGGCCCTGGCTAGAGGACCCACCTCAGGGTATCTGCTAGCACCAGGGGGGCCTTCTAAGTAGAGGAGGGTAGGGGAGATTGGGAAGCCTGGAAATGTGTGTAGTGTCCCTGTGTCCCTCCTGGTTCCCAAGGACCATACCATGCAGGAGGAGACGCCATTGCCCCCGGCGCAGATCATTTCTTCAGTGACCAGGTCGCCCCAGTAATTTTTGCATTCATCGGTGGACACCAGGGGCAGAACTGCCTGCTGCAGCTTGCTGGGGTACTTAGGGGCTGCAGGGACAGGAGGGGTGGGGTGAGAGCGCCTCTTGTCCACCAGAGCTTAGAGAGATGGTACTCCTGCTGGGTACCCACATGAGGGCACAGGCAGCTGCTGAGGGCTTCTGTCTAGAGCTCTCTTGAGGAGCTTTCTGTGAGGCATACCTCTAGTAGTCCTTCTTTTATTTGTGTGTGGTAGATTTTTAACTTTTTCTTTGTTCTTAGTTCCAAAATAATAACTGTATGCTTTACAGATTTTTTTTTGAGTTTGTGAGACAGGGTCTTGCTATGTGGTTCAGGCTGGATTTGAACTCACTATATAGCCCAGGTAGGCCTTGAACTCCCAGCAATTCTCCTGCCTCTGCCTCCATAGTGCTGGGATTACAGGTGTGTGTCACCGGGACAGGCTACTTCACAGATTATTAATTTTAAAAAACCATTTGTGTCCAGGTGGGGATTCCTGTAACCCGGGCAGTTCCTAAACCCAGTGACCACTCCTGCTGTGGAAAGGCTAAGTCACACTCACGGAAGAACCTTGTCATGCCCCAGCCAGTGGTGACACACGGGGTTCCAGGAGGGAAGTTGTCACTCTCATAGGGCAGGCACACAGGTGACACAAAATCAGTTATCTGGGCGCAGGAGGCCAGCTTTATCAGGGTGATGTCGTTGTGTAATGGATCAAGGCTGAAGGTGGGGTGTGTGATGACCTGAGGGTAACAATCACAAACCCAGTTCAGGCCCTGGAGCAGCCTGCAACTCATCTCTGAGGGACAAGTGCCTGTCCTCTGGCCTGGTACCTCTTCAATGTCCAGGTACTGGTTGCTCCCATTAGCAGAGTTCAGGTTGTACTTCCCAAGCACCACCCGATGAGACGTCCTAGGCGCAGAGACAGGAGGGGGTGGGGAAACCATGGACTGCTGACGTCCCCACCCCCCCTGGGGCTGGGAGCAGAGCCAGGTTGCTCACGTGACTTCGCAGTGGCCGGCGGTGACCACCCAGCACGGGTTGATGAGGGAGCCCCCGCAGAAGTGGGAGCCGTATGCATCCTGGCAAGGAAGGAGGGGATGGTCCCAGCTGCTGCCTGGACAACACCCCAGCCTGACCAGCCACCCAGGGTCTCCCCACG
>NW_004955484.1:2302096-2307713 GCF_000276665.1 Chinchilla lanigera | reverse complement strand
AACTATTGATCGCATAAAGGTTGGGTTTCTCAATTATTAATAAACCAGGACTTTGATTCCACACCATAGAAGGCCCCAGCCAGGAGGAGTGGAATGAACAGGAGAAGACAGCTGTGCTGGGCGGGCCCAGGACCCGGCAGGTTCTCAGCCCCCTGCTGGCCGCACTCTTGGCCTTTGCTCCGGAGCATTAGCCCCGGCCACCAGGTGGCGCCTCTGGTGTCTCCGCCTGTCCACAGGAGAGGGGCTGCAATGGGCCTTCAGCGAAGACTGGTCTTGCCACACACAGAAGCCACAACCATCTATGTTTATAATAGCAAAGGAGGGAGAGAGAGAGAGGTCCCTTATTGGAACAAGAGAGAGTACATTAGAGTGTTTGATGGGCGTGAGCTGAGTCTCCATAGCAACATGAGTAACTCTCAACTAAGCATTATGAGTAGAAAAACCACACTGTAAAAGTAAGGCAGAGCAGATTCCTTTTATGCAAATTTTTTAAATCTCTGTTTATGGATAGATGTGTGTGTGCATGTGTGTGTGTAGTACATTTGTAGGAGCCAGCTTAGAATGACACACAAAACAGGAAGGAGGGAGCAGAGCAAAACGCTAGATGAACTGCTTTGATGTTCAAAACAGAAATCTCTCCTTTTGCCTCCTGGGCCTCTGGAGGCAGGCTGGGTCACCAGCAGCTCTGCTGGGGCCGCCCCAGGAGACTGGCAGGGCTCTCACTCTCTTGCTGTGTGTGATCAATGAACTCGGTCTGATCTGGAAATATGGCCTCAGCATGAGCCATCGATGTTTCCGTCAGAACGGGAAGCAGATGGGCTTCATCATGTCGGACAAAGTGATCTTCCTACCGTGGATTATCCAGGACACCCCCTCAATGAAAGAGACCATGGTAACTCTCTATATAGAATAAGAAATGTAGGGGCTGGGGATTTAGCTCAGCGGCAAAAGCGCCTGCCTGGCAAGCGCAAGGTCGTGAGTTCGGTTCCTGGTACGGGAGAAAAACAAAACAAAACAAAACAAAACAAAAAAAAGAATAAGAAATGTAAAAGCCTTGCAAAAAAAAAAAAAAAGGAAATACCTGAGCTCAGTACAGTGTTGTATCTGCAGGCTGAGGCAGTAGGATCACTTGAGCTCAGGAGCAGAGTGGGCAACATAGTGAGATCCTGTGTCATTATACAAAACCAAAATCAAAAGCAACAAAAAAAAATAAATATCTGAAGCAAATCTGCAAGAAGATAAGATCTGCTAAATCTTCACAGTACATACCTGGATGTCATCTAGCTTTCTACATTTTTAACTATTCCTTTCCTTTCCTTTGTGTGTGTGTGTGTGTGTGTGTGTGTGAGAGAGAGAGAGAGAGAGAGAGAAGAGAGAGAGAGAGAGAGATGCTAGGGGTTGAACCCAGGGCCATTCCTTACACTGAGCTATAGCCCCAGATCTTTTCCATTTTTTAAATTTGAGAAGACAGCGTTTCCCTAAGGCACTGCATTGCCCAGGCTGGATATTAATTTATAATCCTCCTGCCTCAGCTTCTCAGAACACTCAGATTACATGTGCATGCCTGGCCTTACTTTCTTAATTTAATAAACAAAAAGTACAGCAAGTGCCCAGCACAATAAGTAAAAACCCTCTCTGGAGGCCTGCTGAGGGCTATGGTCACCTCCTACACTGCCCACAGGTGCGTCTGGAGCCGCCAGCCCCAGCTGGGCCAGCATGTCTCCTCCACTCCTGCTGCAGGGAGTGAGGGCTGGGAGCCCTGAAGGACCCCGCTCCCCCTGCAGCCTCAGGAGCCCTCAGGTGCTGGGTGAAGCCAGGGGGCTCACCTCTCATTGGGGACGGAGCCCCAGGCTGTCTTGGGGGGGCCTGGCTGTGGGAGTCATGAGGGCTTCAGGCCTCCACCCCACACTCTCCAGTCCTGGTGGCCGGAAGTCCCAACACTCACCACTGGTGGCCCCAACCAGGGCAAAGCACCCCAGAAGCCAAAGGAAGCCCATGGCGCCGCTGTCGGGGAAGCTGGTTTCTGCCTGTTTCAGGGCCCCTTTTCTGTCCCCTAGTTTCCTTTATACCATGTCCAGATGCAAGGCCCGAGGGCCACCTCCCTCTTATCTAAGGACCTTGGGCGATATGTAGGGCCAAAGCCCCTCTGCCAGCCTGGCTGGCTATCAGCCCAGAATATACCAGCTCCTGGGAAAAGAACAGGTGCCCTCTACCCATGCCACCTGCAGCCTGGGCAATGCCAAGGACATGGCTATGCCATGCCAGGACCTTGGCCCTCATGAAGCCTATGCTGGCAAGTGAGGCATAGGACTCTGCTGTGTTCCTAGACCCTCAAGGGGGCTTCCCAGCCAGGAGTTAAAGGCAGCACACTTGCAGGGGTCCAAGAAGCCTGACTGGTGGTGGCTGGGGTCTCAGACTTCTCCAGCACTGGCCTGGGACCACTGAATGTCAGTTGCAGAGGCTCCGCCAAGAGGAGTTCATTGAACACTCATCTAAAAGCAAAGCCTCGCTCAGCCAATCAGAATTACCCAGGGGTCACCTTGTCTCAGCCCACCATGTAGTTTGAGTGTGGGAAGGTGAGAGTGGTACAGAAAATGTGGGTTTGCTGGAAGCAAAGCAACCGAGCAGCCCTCAGGGAAGTGGAGGGAACCTAGCTTTATTATATCAGTGGGCCCGGAGGTGCTGTGTGCTCCAAAGTCTGAGCCCCGAGCTAGTATAAGAAGTTACTTTATACCCTTTATCGGATAGAGCCTGGGTCTTTCGTGAGTGAATGGAACTTTATCAATATGGAGACAAACTGGAAGCAAAAACAGGACAGGTACAGCTAGTAGCTCTGGTACATCTTGCAAACCCATGTACAAAAATAGAAGGACCACTGCAAACTATTGATATATTTGGGTTTTGATACATTCTGAACACAAAAGTTCCTCTACAAAAGGAGTCACCTGGGCCACAGGATGGCAAAGCCCGTGCCAGGCCACTGGTGTCTGTGTGGCTCTTAGCAGAACTCTCTTCTGTGATCCCTCATGACTGAAGGAAGCAGTCTTTGTATGAGGCACTGATTTCATGTAAAATGACACCTTGATGCCACACCATGAAATGACACACAGAACAAAGTCTTTGTTGTCACCGGACAATATGACAGGCACCTGTACACAGGCAGGAAGTACAAGCCACATGCATTTTCAGGAACCTGCACTGTTCCCAAGACTAGTGACAGATGAGGCCACCTCACCAACGAGAACACAAGGAAGCTGGTCCAGAGCAGCAGAACAGCGGCACGGGGCTTCTTAGGGCGAAGCTGTTGTTTTGACTAGTTGCATTTTGAGGTTTATTTGACCTTATCTCACAAGTTCAGCCTAGTGCAGTGTCTTCTGGCGGGAAGAGTCACAATATCCAGCCTGTGGCCAAGCAGAAGCTCCAGCTGGCCGTGCCCATGCAGGGAGGGTCGGAGTCCCGCAGGCCTGAGCCCCTATCCGAGGGGACGGTGGACTAAGCGCCGCTTTCCCAACCGGTACTGTGGCTTTTGCACATTGCTCCCGTGCACTGGGGCCGAGTGTGTCACTGAGCAGCAGCCCCGGGTCTGAGCACGAGGAATTCATATTTCAGTTCCAGGCCAGGCGTTTAGTGAAATACTGAGGTTTTCCAGGCTTTGCCCATCACCCACTCCATTTCACTCACCTGGGAGATTTTTCCAGAGCAGGAAATAAGAGCAGCCTGAAGTCATGGGCTCTTCCTGTCCAGTGTGGGAGCTGAACTCCTTGCAGACTTGAGGTCGGGGCCTCTGTCCTTGGAGGTTCAGGACAGGGAGGGAAAGCTCAAGACAAGCACTCAACAGCAGGCTGACCTTCTGTGTTTGCTGATGTGTCTTTCACACCCAGCAATTTCTCTTGGTCTCCCGCCCGAGCCCTGGTCAAACAGGCCCTGAAGCCTGCGCATCCAGGGCAGGTTGCTCATGTCCCAAAGGGCCGGCTTCTGCCACCGCCTGGCTGCGGCCATCTCCACTTCCTGTCCACATGCAGGCTTTATGGGAAGCCCCTCCTGCCCCAGTGATGAATGCTGATCAATGCAAACGCAAAGAGGCAGGGAGAGCGGAGTAGTACGTATCATGCAAGAAAGTGGAGTTCGACCACCGTGCTGAGCCCGCAGAAGAAAGACACAGACCCTCACCTGAGCACAGCACCATGTGCTGCCAGGCAGAGGCTTTCTCAAGTTACTGGTCCTGAAAGAAACGAGAAAACCAATTCTTCAGCCACAACTGCACACACCTTTGATTCCACAAAGGATCTCAGTGGTCTCATTGTTGCTGGGCCCAGCTGCTTGGAGCTGAGGCAGGGCATCGTTGTGGGGCACTGGTGGCCCAGCGGAGTTGCTCACCTCAGGGTCTCTGGGAAGCCAAGCCACGCCCCAGTGACCTCCCTTCCTTCTCAAGGCCCCGCCTCCTACAGTTTCTGACATACCTTAATATAGAGCCACAGGCTGGTGACCAATCCTGAAGCATACAGGCTCTTGGGGGCCGTTTCAGTCCAAAACTGCAGCATAGATGTTTTGACCCAGTCTTGACCCTATAGGAAGGGGTCATCAGAAGCCATAGAGCTCCATCGATCTCATTTTGCATCCTCAAGTGACCCTTCATTGATTGGTGGTTTGTCACACAGAGAGGCCGTGTTACCAGGTAGCTCCTTCTACAAGCACCTCACCAAATCAACATTACCGGGTTTTGTGTTGCTCTGGTCTCCTTTTGGAGTTGAATTCCAGATTCTTCTCATCTCCAACAAAGAATTGAATGAACTCACTGAAAATTGGTGACAAAATGTTATGGTCTGTAGCAAGATGTCCCCACAAGACCTCATGCGGTAATAGGTGGGGCTTTTCAGAGGTGCCTGGATCCATGGTGTGTAAGGGTCTGAGTAAGGATGTGATGCTGGAATGAATAGAGCGATGCCAGGGTTAAGTGAGGCTGAGGTTAAGGGAGCCCCACCCTGATTGTGGGTGGCACCAATCAATAGGCTTCCAGCCAGGATAGAATAAAAAAGGACAGAAGAAATCTGCTTTTGCTGTTTCTCTCTGTGCTACTTGTGGCTTCTCTGTCTCCTGCCTGCTTGGCATGGACTGCCTCTCCTCTGTGATGCCCGCTGCCATGCCACCCACCTTGCAGCAACCTCTACAAACTGTGAGCTAATGAACCCTTCCTTCTTTAGTACTGGGTGTTGGGTATTTTGTCTCAGTAATGAGAGAAGTAACTAAGACATTAGGTTTATTTGAAAAAGCAATAGTGAAGACCAAAGGAGAACCTGAATTTGCAGAGTGAGCTTTGACTGAGTACAAGAGGAAACACCAAGATGAAGAGCACTCCCTGGAGGGCACGGGCAGCTGTCATGAGGAAGCCAGGAGAGCAAGTTCTTGGCATCTGTGTCCTTTTAGTTCATCACATCTCCAGGAAACCCATGAGAACTTCTACATACAGGTGCAGAGAGGTGGCGCTAGGATCCCACACCTCAGGCTGTCATCAGGTCTAGGCTTCTGATAGAAAAACTGCTCAAATTCTCATTAGAAGTACATGCGCAGGGTTTTGGGAACTGTGCTGCCAGTGTGTCCAGGATCTTGTAATTAACAG
>NW_004955484.1:2295539-2298756 GCF_000276665.1 Chinchilla lanigera | reverse complement strand
TCCAGGGCTGGGCCCTGCTGGCCACTGTCCTCGGGAGGCCTGAGGGGGACTGAGGCAGGAAGGCTGCTCCTCTTGCTCCCAGTTCTGCTGGAGAGCACTGTCCCCCTCAGAGGTGACCTCTCCATAGTGACAACACTGGGAGGACAACACCAGGCCACATCCTCCTGCACAGGTGCAGACGCCACCTCAACAATCTACACCTGCCCCCGTTCCCCTGCCCCACACCCAGCAGTCCACAGGCCCCAGGGGAAGAGGCAGACACTCCTAGCTGTGCCAAGGCCTTGCACCCTGTGCAGGGACAGGAAGGACAAGTCTAGGGCACAGGAAATCCTCTGAGCAGTCAGCGATGACCTTGTAGGCAGCATGGTCTCTCTTATGCTCCTATTCACTAAGCCCGTACTATGTACCAGGTACGGGACAAGCACTTTGCCTGCTGACCTGTCCTGTATCCTTACAACTTCTCAGAGGAGGGGCAGGGGAGCTGGGCTGCATGGGGTGGGAGACGGCTGGGGGAGGGGAGGTGGCACCTGGGGTGCATCAACTCAGATGTCAGTGTCACATGTGTCAGGGCCCAACTTTGGGCCTGGGAGTCCATCTACATTGAGTTTAAGCATCTGGGCAACATAGTTGCTCTTAAGATTTGATCCCAAACCTAGCCTTTAGCTCTCTGTGCTGGGTTGATAGGAGATAAAGGTTATCTTGTATTAGCTAGTTGCCTGTGAATCACTCTCAACTTTATCCTTCCTGCAAAGCTTCCTCCACCCTCTTCTGAGGACTGAACCCAGAGGTATTGCATTGAGCTATGTCTCTAGTCTTTTTGATTCCCAACACCTGCCCTCCTCCATTTTGCTTAGTTCCCCAGGGTGCGTTCAGCCTTGGGGAATCTTCTTGCCTAAAACTTCAGGGTGCAAGAATCATAGAATGGCTCTCCTCCCCCATTTGCTCTTGCTGCTTTTGCTCTTTTTCCACCACCATGAACTGTTGCCTCTGCCACGTGCCACCCAGCCTTAGAGCCAGCTGATTATGGACTGAAACTTCCACAAACTGTGAGCTAAATGAACCTTTCCTTCCTTAAAAAAAAAAAAGAAAAAAAGAATCACAGGTACCAGGGATATAACTCAGTGGCACAGCACCTGCCTGGCAAGCGCAAGGTCCTGATTTCAATTCCCAGTACCAAAAACAAAACAAAACAAACAACCAAAGAAAGGAATCACAGACATGCACCACCATGTCAACCTTTCAAAATGTCTGCTGAGTCTGAGTGTGTGCACCACAGCTGGGCTGCTCCATTGTCTGAACAGCTCCCTGGGATGGGAAACTCAGTACCAGTAATGAATGAAAAATACAGAGTTTAAAGAAAGGAGGAAACATTACTGGAAAAGGGGAAAGAGGACAAGATAGCTCAGCTACCCTGACAAGACTCAGGGTAGGGGCTCCAGAAAAATGGAGGACCGAGGGCCCTTTGTACCTGGTTGCTTTATTGAAGGTCAGGGCCTGAACTTGCCATAAATAGATGAGTCCCCTGGACTGTCATGGATTGATCCCAGGTCCCAAGACCTTAACCTCCATGCCATGGTCTATGTGCATGTTCCCAAGTGAGTTTCATTTGGTTTACTCTTGTCCTGTCAGGGCCTCATCTCTAGAATTTATGGGTTGGCTAGAAGGAGCCTTACACATAAGGTGGAGTTAGTGATGAAGCGACTGCAGCAGTATAGCACCTGTGGAGGGGGAATACATATATCTATAGAGAGATGTACAAGTGTGTGTACTTTTATATACTAAAAAGGAGTCCTTTTTGAGTGGGTCACTCCTGTCTCTTTTGCACTGTATTGAAAGTTGGGAGGGGCAGTTAACCTGGCTCATCAGCTTTCCCTTGGCCTCTTAATTACTTCCTCCTGCAAAGTTTTAACTCTTTCTAGTCCAGATTAGCCAGAAAGACCAATGAAAGTCTTATTTTCCCCACCTGAGAGGTCCATCCAACTGTTGTTGGGGAAATGGGCAATGACCAGGCTGGCTACTTCAAGCTGAGCAGGGGTCATCGTTAAGGAGCAACAGATGAAAATGTTTATCCGGGAGGGTTGTCCAATGGGCCTTGGCAAAAGGAGTCTACCACCTTTTTTGTGGGTTCCACCTGCATGGTCACCTGGATTTTGGCAGCCTCCACAAGAGAATAAATGAACTTTACAAAGAGATATTAAACCTGGAAGACATCGTGAATAAGGCATGAGCACTGGAGTGGAAAGGCAGATTGGGGAAGGAGTGGCACACAGGCATTGCTCTTAAGGGACTAGAATAGCAATTGTACCAGCTGGCTCTGAGACCTGTCTACAGGTGTAGCTAGAAGCTGGCAGCAGGGGTCAATGGCTGGAGCCCCTTTGTATGCCTAGTTTATATTGCTATTATTTTTATATATTGATGGTTATACTTTTTTTTTTTTTTGCTTGTTGTCCAAGACCAAGTTAAGTGAGACCTGTGTTAATTGAAAGTCACCTCTTGATATATAGCAAGGTCAGTTAAGACTTGACAGGCATTACTGTTGGAACCATGTACACAGCCTCTTAGCTTCCCGATCAGTGTTGGCTGGCAGGAAAGGGCAAGGCCTTGCTTGGCCATGTGGCTTACCATGGAAGCATGGGAAATGTTTTTCTTTGTGGTGACCCTCCTTTTATTCCACTGTACATTGGTTGACTCCTGGGGTCCAACAATCTCCCTCAGGGGGTTGGGTTACTCACCAACTTTGCAGGAATCTATAGAAATGTCCTGGTTGACCTTGGAGAGCCAGTGCCAATATATTGCCTGTCCTCTTAGCCCGGTTATCTTTCTAGCTCTGTCTCTAAACCTCCGTTGCTGAACACCCAGAAGATCAGTAGGTTTAATTTTATTATTTCATCTAGATACACATGCAATTTGAAACATATAGTATGACCAGGGAACTGTTATTTCCTTACCAATCATGGTGGTCTTAGAAGTTGAATCCCTGCAGAATGGTAACAGATAACAATTATAAAGCTTCACAGAGGAAATTGAGATCAAGGGCAACATAACCTATTGGGTTAATAATGTCCCTTAGTTATTGTGGGCTGATCAGTCAGCAATCTCCCTAATGAGTATACAGTGAAGGCTATATGAAAAGAGGCAAATGGAATGATTTCAGGGCTCCAGGAGGATCAAAGCCCTCTCACAGAATTTAAGATTCTCTCAGGGCTAAGGCCAAGAC
>NW_004955484.1:2293794-2294899 GCF_000276665.1 Chinchilla lanigera | reverse complement strand
CATCAGTCTTTATCTAGTTGAGATCAGATCTAGGTGTCCTTGGCTGTGATCTTGTCTTATCCTTTGAGGCTTTCTACCTTCATCTGCCATTGTAAGTTTTACTAGGGATTAGTGACTCACAGAGGTTCACTTACTATGAGTCCATTGCCCACTTCCAGACAAGTGGCCTAGGCTTTAGACAGATTCACAAGTAAACATAAAAAGCCCCCAGTTGGTTAATTTAAATCCTGCTCAGGTCTGCTTTATAGTGGTCTCCATCAATAACCATTTTCCACAGCAATCATGAGGACATTATTGTATGAGAACTATTTGGTTTTATATCTGTAACACATTTAAAAGTCTATCTAAGTGTAGAGTAACTCCATTATCTTTTTGACATAAAGAACTTTACCCAAATTTATCACCCCTTTATACAGTGCCATGGAAGAAGAATGCACTGTCTTATTAATGTCCAACCTCTACCTTCTACAGTGGCATTACCTGGAAGGCATAGTGTTGGAGTGTTGGAGAATCTCTCAGTGTTGTAACCCGTACGTAACCTACACTTCACATACACATAAGCCTTGCAAAAGCGCTTGCATCATCTGGCTGGGTATATCATCTCGGATTGACACCAACATCTTATCACCAAAACCTGGAACACACGTAAGGGAAAGCCAGGTGCTTGAGGCTAATGAAAAGTTTATCATAAACAACTTTAGTCTGAAAGTCACCAGTGTGATGAGAAGCTTTTTAATTTTGCATCCTTGAAAACCTGTACATTTGGAAATCATGATACATTTGATACACTGTGAAGCTGGCAATAGTGAGTGTTACTACTATATAGAAGTCTTAGCAAAACTCAGATTCCCTTTAAGAGGCTTTATAGTGTGTTACTCTACTCATGAGAATCAAAGCACAACCTTAGAGCTTTTGTAAATCTTGGAAAAGGTGTTTATGTCCAGCAGACTATCCGGGGCAATGTGCCAAGAAGTTCTTTTCCCCTCTCTTTGTTTCTCTAGGCCTAGAATTTTATTCCCCATTTTCGGTTGGTTGCTGTGAATGAGTTTCCTATACCCCACTCTAATGAAAGTTTTTGTGCACCCTGAGATGAAGGCCCTCTTTC
>NW_004955484.1:2286705-2287714 GCF_000276665.1 Chinchilla lanigera | reverse complement strand
AAAAAAAAAAAAAAGAGAAGTCCATATTTCCCAAAGTCCTGCTCTCGAGAAACTGTAAATAAACTGTCTTCCCTCAGAACCCCACTACGGTTCATGAATGGTGGGAGCTCTGACAACTTCACCCCGACCTTGTGCCTGGGTCGTCTGTGTGCTGCCTCCATGAGCGGTGCCAGCCAGCAGTCAGGGACCCAAGCCCAAGCTTGTCCTTTGTTCTCTGCAGCTCGCTCACCACCAGGGCTCCACACAAGCTCCAGGGAACAGGTTGGCGTAGGAGGAAGCAAAGCACAGCTAGCTGTGCAGTTCTCATATTGGTCTCTAGGTGGCGGCCTTGTCCCAGGACTGCCTTTTCACACTTGGGGGAGGTCTGACTAAAAAAGGTTTTACTAGTAAGTGAAGAAGTCACTAGATTTGTGCTTACTATACCATTTCTATATGAACTAAACCTTACATTCATCTGTAGGTAAATAGTTGTCTACATTTTTAAGACAGGGTTTCACTTCGTAGTTCAGGCTGACCTTGAACTCACTATGTAGCCCAAGCTGGCCTCAAACTCTGGGTGATCTTTCTGCCTCAGCCTCCCAAGTGCTTGCACCACAGGAAGGAGCATTCTGAAAGAGCAAAATGCATGTTCTTTGCTTCTCCCAAGAGCAGCTCTCCCACTGAGTTGGAGGTACTTGCAATAGCAAGCTGGCAGCTGTGTGTCCAATGTGAGGGGCTGGGTAGATGGTCAACTGTATTGTACAGTGGTGCCTTGGTTCATGAATGCTTTTGTTTGGGAACAGTTCGGTTCACAAACACAAGCATTTGACACAATTATGTTTATGTTTGCAAACTGCATTGGGTGACAAACAAGACTGAGCCATCTTTCTCTCACAGAAGGGAAAGTTGCTCTCAGTTCCAGAATCGTGCAATGAAATAAATTCATGAACTGAGATACCACTGTATGTATTTTATCACAATGTTGAAACTTTTTAAAATTAAAACAAACCTGGGTGTGGTGATGCATACA
>NW_004955484.1:2284076-2285740 GCF_000276665.1 Chinchilla lanigera | reverse complement strand
AAAAAAGTCACATGATCATCTCAAAAGATCCAGAAAAAGGCTTTGGACAAAATCCAACATTTTGGTTACAAAAAGCACTCAGAAAGAGAAATAGAAGAGAACTTACTTAAGGAAATAAAAGGCATTTTAAAAACTCATAGTCAGTGGTAAAGAAGTGCATCCATCCCTCAACCAGGATGAAAGCCCTATTTCAATTCCCTCACTCCTGATAAGGTGCAGGTCACCCGAAGGTGCTAGTGCCCCAAGCAGCTTTCCAGAAGCACAAGAAGGTCCTCTGGAAAGGGAAGTATAATCTTATGGAATCTCAAATTATCTCTAGCAATTTCACTGTGTACTGCCAAGAACTCAATAAAAAATGGCTAGACAGGAGGAAATAGCACAGAACATGAACACTCCAAGGGAAATAATAAGGAAAAAGGTTTAAGGCTATTTAGGGAGTGGAGACAGTAGACATGGACTTGAGAATGACCACTTACCCTGTTTGAGGAAATGTAAGGTGGTGAGTCTGGCAGAGAAGTGAAAAGGATCTTGAAAGAAGATTTGGAAGGAAATTTCAAAATGGAAACAGACAAAAGCTAAAATTGATAGTGCAATGGATGGGTTCAACAGCTGATGACAAAGTCAAGTAGAAAAAAATCCCACAGGAGGCACAAAGAGACAAAAAGAATGGAAAATATACAAAAGAACACAAGAGTCACTTGAGACATAGAAAGGAGTCTAACAAATTCTGTTAGCTTCCTCAGATTACTGCAACAACGTACCTCAAAGCTAGAGGCTTCAAACAGCAAACATTTGTTCTCTTACAGTTCTGGAGGCTGGAAGTCCATCCCAGGTGTCACTGCGCTGAGACCAAGGTGTCCTCAGGGCCACGCCCCCCTGAGGCCCCAGAGGAGAAGCCATCCCTTGCTTCTCCCAGCTTCTGGTAGCTGCTGGTGTCCTTTACCTGTGGCTGTATTATGCCAATCTCCTTCTCTATCTTCACATCCCTCTTTTCTGTGTGTACAGTGTCTCTGCCTGGTTTACAAGGACACCTGGGATTGTGTTTAGGACCCACTTGTATAATCCAGGAAAATTTCCCCCTTCCAGAACCATGATGTAATTGCACCCACAGAGACTTTTATATTTATGGGGCTGAGATACTTTTGGGCGGCCCTGGTTCCACCAGTTGCAATATGTATAATTAGAATTATACAATATGTATAATTAGAATTCCTTAAGGTGGAAAAAATGGGTATAAACAATATTTGGAAAGATGACAGCTGAGATATATTTCCAAACAGGTTTTATCAAAACAAAAGTAAATAAATAAAAATAAACAACAGCACCAAAACCTCTACTTTTTCATCTAGCTTCAAGAATCTCCAACAACTCCAGCCAGGATAACAACAAAGGAAACCAAGCATCACAGTATGACTGCTGAAAAGGAAAGATAACAGAATTAAAAGCATCCAAAGAACAATGATAAAAATTCCTTTAAAAGCAACAAGAATTCTAAACACTGACCTCCAAAGGAAAGCCAAAGACAACGAAATATCTTGAGTCCAATACTTAGGTACATATGTACGTGTATACATGTTATGACACAAATACCCTACAAAATTATGGGTGGCTTTTTGAAAACTAATCCCAGCTACTTACAAGGAAGATCAAAACTTTGAGGCCAG
>NW_004955484.1:2279996-2283194 GCF_000276665.1 Chinchilla lanigera | reverse complement strand
TGCGCGTCGCTGAGGAAGAGGAGGAGCTTGTGGTGTTAGTTTTCCTGATATGAACTCAGCTGTTGTTATCATCTGAGGAGCTGAAGACCTCACTGTTGCTGAGGATGGCTGTGGTTCTTTTCCAAGGAGGTCTGGTGCTTACCTTGAGCATCGCTTCCAAGTTCCAGTGCAGATCCCTCAGCCTGCTGGCACAGATCCTTCATCCTACTGGCACAGACTTCCTAGCTTCCGCCACTGACCTTTGGGCCTTCCCAGTGCAGGTGTTTGATTCAGACTTGCATGAGATATCATTGTGGGCTCTAGGTCTTCAGCTGGAGGACATTGCTGTGGGATCCAGGCCCACAACTGGATTCTTTGGGTCTCTGGTGTGTGGACAGATAGACCTCCTGTACTCTTTTGCATTTGACTCTTTGGGTGAATATTATATAATAATCCTATAAATTATGCATCCTATATTAAATCTTTTCCTTGTAAACCCTGACTAGAACATCAGGTAATAAAGAGAAAGAGATGTTAACATTGAGATCCCCCCTGTTTGCAGTCCCTCAAAGTGTCAATGCGTGCAGGCTTTGAGCAACAAGGCCCGCTGACCTCAGCAAAGAGAGACAGCCAGTCCTATCCTGCCTGAGGACACAGCCAGCTCCACCTGCGCCTGGCCAGGGATGGACCTGAGGGTGCTCAGGCCTCAGAGCCAGCTCCTCCATCACAGAAAACACCGAGGACAAGGCGGGCAGGGAGCTGCGGGTGTGCTGCAGCCAGGTCAAGGGGGCCGGGCTTGCAGCTGAGTTGGTGTGCAGTGTGCGCAGGGCTGGGGCTGATGCGGACAGGATGTCTGAAGGCAGGTTCCAGGGCGCTGGCTGGAGGGAGGCCGAAGGCAGAGAAAGGTGCCCGGAGCCCGTGGAGCAGGCAGAAGCCTTGACTGGAAGCCGCTTTGTCCCAGTGCAGGGACCCCTCAGGGCTCCCGACTAGGGAGCCTGGGCGGGGCCTCCTGCCTTCCAGAGAGCTCCCGGGCTCACGCTGGTCCAGCAGGAGGGGTCTGGACTCTGCATGGGAAGGACACAGAAGGACCTGAGCTGTCTGAGAGGAGAGCTACAGCGTGGGAAGGGAATTGTAACACCATGCTTTGTGGATGACACGGAGAACTGTAGTCCCTGCGGGTCACTCAGTAAGACACATGCAGCCAGTGTTTCTGAATACAAGGGTTTACTGGGGATCCCTGGAGAAGGGAGTGCAAGGATACTGTGTCAAGATCTCCAAAACCCAGGGAAGCAGTGCAGTGATGCGAGTGTACACGGTGGGAAGGGAGGTGGAGCAGGTATCACTGCCCCAGGACACGATGCCTACCAGGGTCCAGGCTCCATCCATCTGGCACACCAGGGGGCCCCCAGAGTCGCCCTGCTGGGAGAAGAGGACCTCACTGTAGCCCTGAAGGGGTGCCAGGGCCCAGGGTGCCTCAGCCAGGAGAGGCAGGGAGGGGGCAGGGGGACGACAAGGCTGGGCACAGTGGCTCTGCCCAAGCGGCTTCCATCTGGGTGCCATGCAGTCCGGCTCTGCTGTCTGCTCCCGAGGACCCTGTGCAGGTGGCTTCCCCTGTCTAAGCCTGGCCGTGGCCTCTCCCATGGCTGACACCTGTGCTCCTGGGGCTGGGGTGAGGACTGAGCTCTGTGGGTAGCACAGCAGGGGCCTGGCCAGGACCTGCCTCAGGCACCAGTGGGGCCTCCTAAGTAGAGAAGGGCAGGGGATACTGGGGAGCCCGGAATTGTGTGCAGGGTCCCTGTGCCACTCCTTTCTCCCCAGGACCATACTGTGCAGGAGGAGACGCCATTGGCCCCGGCGCAGATAATCTTTTCAGTGACCAGGTCGCCCCAGTAATTTTTGCAGTCATCAGTGGACAGCAGGGGCAGGACTGCCTGCTGCAGCTTGCTGGGGGTCTCAGGAGCTGCAGAGACACAAGAGGTGGGGTTAGAGCGCCTCTCCTCAACCAGAGCCTGGACAGATGCCCCTGCTGAGTACCCGTACCCATATGGGGGCGCGGGCAGCTGCTGAGGACTCCTGTCTGGGGCTCTCTACAGGAGCCTTCTGTAAAGTATACCTCTAGTACCCTCAGTTCATTTGTGTGTGGTAGATTTTTAACTTTTCCTTTGTTCTTAGTTCCAAAATAATAATTGGAGGTTTTATAGAATTTTTTTGAGTTTGTGAGGTAGGGACTTGCTATGTAGCCCAGGCAGGCCTTGAACTCCCAGCAATTTTCTGCCTCTGCCCCCATAGTGCTGAGATTATAGGCATGTGCCACTAGGCCGGGCTACTTCTTAGATTTTTAATTCTAAAAGCCATTTGTGTCCACGTGGGGATTCCTGCTGCCCAGGCAGCTCCTAAACCCGGTGACAGCTCCTGCTGTGGAAAGGCTAAGTCACACTCACGGTTGAACCTTGTCATGCCCCAGCCAGTGGTGACACACGGGGTTCCAGGGGGGAAGTGGGCAATAGCACAGGGCACGCATACAGGGTTCACAGTCTCAGTAAACCGGGCGGGCGTAGCCAACTTTATCAGGGTGATGTCGTTGTTTGCTGTCTCAGAGCTGAAGTTGGCATGCATGAAAACCTGAGGGTGACAACCACAACCCCTGTGAGGCCCTGGAGCAGCCACCCCGCTTGACACGTCTCAGAGGGACAAGCTTCTGTCCTCTGTCCCGGTACCTGTTCGATCCGCAGGACCTGCACGTCCTCCTTAGCAGAGTTCAGGTCGTACTCCCCAAGCACCACCACGTCAGTCGTCCTGGGCACAGAGACAGGCGGGGTTGGGGGCACCCAGGGCCGCTGACGTCCCCACCCCACCCTGGAGCTGGAAGCAGAGCCCGGCTGCTCACTTGACCTCACAGTGGGCAGCGGTGACCACCCAGCACGGGCAGATGAGGGAGCCCCCGCATAAGTGGAAGCGGGTTTTGTCCTGGGAAGGAAGGAGGGGAGGGTCAGAGCAGCTGCCTGGGCAATACCCCATCCTGCCCGACAGTCCAGGGTCCCCCCGGATCCCCATCTCACCTGCAGGGACACCTGCCAGGGCCAGGAGCCAGGGACACCGTCCTCGCCGCTGATGATCCTGGCCAGGCCTCTCAGCACAGGAGGGACGGCGGGGACCCCGCAGTCTGAGAGCAGGGCGAGGGAGGGCTGTGGCCCGGAGCCAGTCTGGTTCCGACCCGCC
>NW_004955484.1:2271241-2278906 GCF_000276665.1 Chinchilla lanigera | reverse complement strand
CAGAGCAGATTCCATTTATGCAAACATTTTAAATCTTTGTTTATGGATAGATGCGTATGTGTTTAGTACATTTGTAGGAGCCAGCTTAGAATGACACACAAAACAGGAAGGAGGAGGGAGCAGAGCAAAGCGCTAGCTGAATTGCTTTTATGTTTGAAAAAGAAATCTCTCCTTTTGCCTCCGTGGCCTCTGGAGGCAGCATGGGTCACCAGCAGCTCTACTGGGGCCAGCCCGGGAGATTCTGCCAGGACTCCCGCTCTTCCGCATGTGCTCAATATACTAGCATCCCCTACCATCCCCGGAAATACTGCCTCAGCGTGAGACGCCAGTGTTTCCGTCAGAATGGAAGGATATTGGCTTCATCAAGACAGACTAAGCGGGAGCTGGGGATTTAGCTCAGTGGCACAGCGCCTGTCTAGTAAGCGTAAGGTCGTGAGTTCGATTCCTGGCACCAGAAAAAAAACAAACAAGAACAACAAAAAAGATAGGCTAAGTGATCTTCCTTCGACAGATTATCCAGGACATCCACTCAATGAAAGAGACCAGGCTAACTATTTATGTATAAAACAAGAAATGTAAAAGCCTTTACAGGAAATAAAGGAAACATCTGAGCTGGGCACAGTGTTATGCCTGCAGGCTGAGGCAGGAGGATCGCTTAAGCTCAGGAGTTCTGGGGCAGAGTGGGAACAAAGTGAGATCCTGTCTCAAAAAGCAAAAACAAAATTAAAACAACAAAAATAAGTTTCTGAAGCAAATCTGCAAAACGGTAAGATTTGCTAAATCTTGATAGTATATAGCTAGTTGTCATCCAATTTGCTATATTTTTAACTATTCCTTTCCTGTGTGTGTGTGTGTGTGTGTGTGTGTGTGAGAGAGAGAGAAAGAGAGAGAGAGAGAGAGAGAGAGAGGTGCTAGGGACTGAACCCAGGGCCATTACACTGAGCAATAGCCCCAGCCCTTTTCCATTGTTTAAATTTTGAGAAGACAGGTTTTCCCTAAGGCACTGCATTGCCCAGGCTGGACACTAATGTATAATCCTCCTGCCTCAGCCTCTCAGAGCATTCGGATTACATGTGCATGCCACCATACCTGTCCTTTCTTTCTTAATTTAACAAACAAAAGCTCAGCAAGTGCCTAGCATGATAAATAAAAACCTGGTCTAGATGTCTTCAGAGGGCTATGGTCACCTCCTACCCTGCCCACAGATGCATCTGGAGCCACCAACCCCAGCTAGGCCGGCGCTTCTCCTCCTCTCCTGCTGCAGGGAGTGAGTGCTAAGAGGCCCTGAAGGACCCCGCTCCTCCCGGCAGCCTCAGGTCCCCTCAGGCCTGGGTGAAGCCAAGGGGCTCACCTCTCCCTGAGGACAGAGTCCCAGGCTGTCTTGCAGGGCCTGGCTGTGGGGGCCATGGGAGCTTAGCCCTCCTCCCCACATTCTCCAGCTCTGGCGGGCCCAGGTCCCAGCACTCACCATAGGTGGCCTCCACGAGGGCAAAGCAGGGCAGGAGCCAAAGGAAGACCATGGTGCTGCTGTCAGGGAAGGTGGTGTCTGTCTGTTTTGAGGCCCCTTTTATGTCCCCTAGGATCCCCTAAGCCATGCCCAACCAGGGAGTCCCGAGCGCCGCCTCCCTCTTATCCAAGGACCTTGGGCGATAAGTGGGGGCCAAGCCCCTCTCCTGGCCGGGCTGACGCTCAGCCTGAACATCCCAGCTCCTGGGAAGCAGACAGATGTCCTGTACCCACGCCACCTGCAGCCTGGGCAATGCTACGGGCAAGGTGGGGTAAGACGAGAAGCCTGGGTCCCCAGAACCCGGCTCGCGCAGCCTTTGCTCGCAGGTGAGGCACAGGACTCTGCTGTGTGCCCAGTGCCTCAGGGGCCCTCCCAGCCCGAGTTAAAGGCAGCACACTCACAGGATTCCAGGGAGACCGACGGGTGGTGGCTGGGGTCTCTGAGTTCCCCAGTGCTGGCCTGGGACCCCCGAACGTCAGCTGCAAGGCTCAGCCAAGAGCAGTTCAGTGAACACTCATCTAAAAGCAAAGCATTGCTCAGCCAATCAGAGTTACCCAGGGGGGTCGCCTCCTCCCAGCCCACCAAACAGTTTGAATGTGTGGAGGGCAAGAGTCGTACAGAAATTTGGGTTTACTAGAGGCAAAGCTACCAAGCAGCCCTCAGAGAAGTGGAGGGAACCAAACTTTATTACATCAGTGGGCCCGGAGGTGTTGTGTGGCCCAAAGTCTGAGCCCCGAGCTAGTATAGGAAGTTATTTTTATACCCTTTATCTGATATAGCTGGGGTCTTTTGTGAGTGGGTAGAACTTTACTAATACCGGAACAAACAAAACAAAAACCAGCCAGATATAGCTTGTACCTCTGGTATAGCTTACAAGCCTGTTTAGAGCAGTGGAAGGAACACTGCAGACTGTTGACATACTTGGATTTTCATACATTTTGAACTCAAAAGTCCCTGTCCAAGAGGAGTGCTCTGGACCGCAAGATGGAAAAGCCAGTGCCAGGCTGCCCATGCTTGTGCGGTGCTTGTCAGAACTCTCTTCTCCGATCTTTCCTAACTGAAGGACACTGTCTCTGCATGAAGCATTAGTTTCTGATAAAATACAGCCTTGATGCCACACCATGAAATGACACACAGAACTAACTCTTCATTGTCACAGGACAATATGACAGCTTTGCACTCTCGTGGGCAGGAGGTAGAGGCCACCTGTATTACTGGGAGCCGGCACTGTCCCCAGCACTCATGACAGACGAGGCCACCAAACCCATGAGAACAGAACGCAGCAATTCAGTGGACAGGGCGCAGTGACAGCAGGGAGACGCACAGGCCCCCGGGTCTCGGTGAGTGCTAGAAGGGCACAGTCAGTGCACTGGGGCGTCCTCTCAGGCTCAGGGCTCTGTGGTCACCAGGAGCACATCATCAAGGCAGAACCTGGTCCAAGGTGGCAGAACAGAAGCACTAGGTTCGTTAGGGCAAAGCTGTTGATTTGACCTTGGTGCATTTTGAAGTTTCTTTTGTGCTTATCTCACAAGGTCAGCTTACTGCGGTGGCTTCCGGCAGGGGGGAGTCACAACATCCAGCCTGTGGCCAAGAAGCAGCTCTGGCTGGCGGTGCCCTGTGGGGAGGGGCGGAGACCTACGACCCTGGACCCCCATCTGCGGGGACCGTAGTCCCAGCACTGCTTTCCAATTCCAGTGCTGTGGCTTTTCAACATTGTTTCTGTTCACGGGGGCCCGAGTGTCACCGAGCCGCAGCGCCAGCTCTGAGCACGAGGAATTCGTATTTCAGTTCAGGCCAGGGGGTTTCACTGAAACAGTGAGGTGTTCCAGGCTTTTCCCACCACCCACTCCATGTCACGCATCTGGGAGATTGTTCCAGAGCACAGAACAAAAGCAGCCTGGAGTCATGGGCAATTCCTGTCCAGTGTGGGAGCTGAACCCCTTGAAGACTTGAGGACGGGGCCTCTGTCCCTGGAGGCTCAGGACAGGGAGGGAAAGCTCGAGATAGGCACTCAACAGCAGGCTGACCTTCTGTTTGCTGATGTGTCTTTCATAGCCAGCAGTTTCTCTTGGTCTCCAGCCCAGGCCCTGTTCAAACCAGCCCTGAAGCCTGGACATCCGGGGCCGGGAGCTCCTGTTACAAGGGGCCCGCTTCTGCCACCGCCTGGCGCAGCCTTCCCCACTGCCTGTCCACACGGAGGAGGCATCTACGGAGCCCCACCTGCCGCATGTGTTAGTCAGTGGACGCTGAGCAATGCAAACCCAAAGAGATGGGAGAGGGAGCAGAACGTGTCCCTGTGGGGATGTGGAGCTCGACCACCGTGCTGAGCCCACCAAGAAAGACAGAGACCCTCACCTGAGCCACAGCGCCATGTGCCGCCAAGCAGAGGCTTCTTCAATTTGCTGCTCCCAGAAGAGAGGCGAAAACCAATCCTTTAGCCGCGCCTAAGCAAGCATTTGACTCCACAAAGGGTCTCAGTGACAAACAAGAATCATCATAATGGTGCTGCCTCTTTCGTCTCCCTGTCTCCACATTCTGCCCCCAGGAGCCAGACCCTCTGGGAGGAGCCAACCTTCCCCTACAGAAGTCTTTCAAGGACAGCCAGGTGTGGTGGTGCACACCTGTAACACAAGCCCTGTGGGAGGCTGAGGCAGGACTGCAAAGTGAGGCCCAGCCTGCATGTTTGAGTGACTTAGTGAGCCTTTATCTGAAAATTACAACTGTAAGCAGGGTCTGGGGATGTAGCTCAGTGCCAAGGCCCTGAGGTTACTCCCCAGTAGTGCCCATCCAAGAAAAAGAAAAGAAAAAACCCCTTATAGTCATAGACTGGATGGTGGTCTCACAGATGTCATGAAATGTCTTCTAAACCCCTACCACGCCCCCCATGGCCTCCAGTCCTTAGCAAGGTAGGCCCGGTAGTAGATTGGAAAACTCAAAACTCTTGACATCTCCCAGTTATCATATTGTTTTCCGGGAGACTTTCTTTCAAGTTGGAAGGAGAGAGGCTGAAAATTCAAAGGCGCAGTGGCCAGGCCGCGTATAAAAGCCCATCTCCGCCCTTCAGCAGCAGCAGCAACAGCCCCGCTGGTGATGCATGTCCTCCTCTCCCCTCATCCTCGCCTCGCTGCCAACTCAGGACCAAGGGAAGGAAGCCCGAGCAGGCGGCTTAGCGCGCATCCAAGCCAGTCCTGTGCTGAATCCCAGAGAGGGGGCTCCTTGTCACCATCACAGAGGTGCTCCCAGGCTGGAGGCTGCTCTGACATCTGCTGGGGACAAATGCCTCTGGTTTGCTGTCCACACATTCCCTCTGGGTTATAAACTCAGCCCCTACGAAAAGTTAGAGGGACAAAGTTTAATACCAGAAAGCACTCTATTTGTAAAGATGAAAAGCTAGGGGAAGAGAGGGGAGGACAGAGAGCTTCCCTGAGAAGAGAGAATCCGGGGAAGGGGCTCCCTAATGATGAAGGAGCCGGCAGCCTTCGGTTCCCGGCTGTTTTTATAAATGGGTCAGAGGCCCCCCCAACCCAGAACTTGCCTTCGTTGGATTGGCCTTTGGGCACCTCTGCCTAACATCATGTTTTCCGGTGGTCTACATGGACCTTATGTCTGTTTATTTACTTTCCTTGACGTAACTTTTAAGGCCATATCTTTGGGGTGCACAGCTAGTTGGCAAGGGGATGCCTTACCCATGGTTAGCTCAGAGACAGAAAGGGGATGTGTGGGTGTCCACTGTACTCTCTGATGCCCCGAGAGTGAGTAACACAGTGACCCCACAGGGAACGCACGCGTGTACGTGAGTGTGTGTCCGTGCACAGGTGTGAGTACCCACGGCCTTAGTGAGTCCGCCCCCCTTGCTTCCCCTGTATTCGGGAGGCGGGGGCAGCTTACTGTGCGTGCTCCTGGCTTTCTCCTCATGTCCTGCCTGTCAGCTCCTTTTCTGGTCTCCTGGTGCAAGTGTCCAGGCCATTTGCTGCCTTTCTTTATCTGGCTTTTCTCTCTTTCTCTACCCTGCCCTTGACCCATTTCCCAGGGGAATTTTTCTTGTAAAGTTTGTTTAACTTAACTCTTTCTAGTCAAGATTAGCTAGAAGACCTACTGAGGCCCTTATTCTATTTTCTCCCGTCTTCAGACCCCTGACCCTACACTGGAAGTCCCAGCTCAGGCTGCCGTCAGCTTTGGAGTTTCTGAGCCCGAGACAGCACATCCAACCCCACAGCTGAGCCCGGCTTCCCCTGGAGGAAGCGGAGGGCTGTCGCTGGCCAGTTTCAGCCTGGGTTCCAGGGTCCATGCCACTTAGACCACAGCAGCCAGCCTGCAGCTGCCCCACCCGCAGCTTCCCAGGCCTGCAGCTTTTCTGGCCCATAGCCTGCACCATAGCACGTCTCAACCTCGCAGAGTCAGTCCCCTGCCTGCCTTGGTCTCCACCACTCGCAGGGGACATGGGGACTCCCTGCTATAACAAGCTCTGCAGAATCAGTCCCTACGTCCTCTCGCTGAGTGGTCTTCACTTATGCCCACAAAGGCCTGGCTCCTGCTAGGCCGCCCTTTCCCAGTCCAGGGACCCCTTTGGCTATAAGCTCACAGCCTGTCTCCCCACTGTGGTCAGCCTGCCTACAGGTCCCCTGGACCCTGTCCTCTCTTGCCTTCCCTGTGTTCTCCTGTTGCATCTGTGCCATTAGGGATCCTGAGTTGGCTTTTCCATAGCTGTAATGGAACACCTGAGGCAGTCAATGTACAAGGAGGAAAGGTTTATTTTGGCCCAAGGTTTCATCTGTTTCATTCTATGGTTGCTTGGCCCAGCTGCATGGAGCTTGTGCTGAGGAGGAGCATCACTGTGGGTCCAGCAGAGCTGCTCACCTCAGGACCTCTGGGAAGCCAAGCCAAGCCACGCCCCCAATGACCTCACTTCCTTCTCATTGCCCCGCCTCCTACAGTTTCTGACACCCCTCAATGTACAGCCAAGGGCTGGTGACCAGCAGTTTAGCATACAGGTTCTTGAGGGATCTTTCAGATCCAAATGTACAGCATAGATGCTTTGACTCTGTCTAAACCATACAGGAAGGGTTCACCAGAAGCCACAGACCTCCATCGGTCTCATTTTACCTCCTCAAGTGACCCTTCACTATCTTGTGGTTTGTAACTCAGGGAGGTTGGGTTGCCAGGTAGCTACTTTTAAAAACGACTCAGCAAATCAACATTACTGGGTTGCTCTCGTCTCCTTTCGGAGTTGGATTCCCGGTTCTCATCTCCAACAAAGAATTGAATGAAATTAGAAAAAAGAGGTAACAAAGTGTTATGGCGTATAGCTAGCTGTCACCACGAGGCCTCATGCAGTCACACGCGGGGCTTCTCAGAGGTGGCTGGATCCATGGTGTGTGATCCTCAGAGTAAGGATGTGCTGCTGGGATTAATAATGTGATGCCGGGGTTAAGGGTGCCCTGCATTTGTTGTGAGGGGCACCAATCAATAGGCTTCCAGCCTGGAGGGAATAAAAAGGACAGAAGAAGGTGCTTCTGCTGTTTCACTGTGCGCTGCTTGCGGCTTCACTGTCTCCTGCCTGCTTGCCATGGACAGTTGCTCCTCCCTGATGCCTCTCTGCCTTGCCAGCCTGCCTTGCAGCAACCCCTGCAAACTGTGAGCTAAATAAGCCTTTCCTAACATTGGGTGTTGGGTATTTTGTTTCACTAATGAGAAAAGTAATTAATACATAAAGTTTATCTGAAAAAGTAAAAGTGAAGAGGGAAGAAGAAACTGTCTTTGCAGTGAGCTTTGGCTGAGTACAAGAGGAAAAACCAAGATGAAGAGCACTCCCTGGAGGACACAGGGCAGCTGTCATGAGAAAGCCAGGATAGCAAGCTCTTCTTGGTGTCTCTGTCCTTTTATTCCATCATATCTCCAGGAAACCTACAAGAACTCTATATACAGGTGCAGAGAGGCGGCGCTAGGACCCCACACCTCAGGCTGTCATCAGAGCTAGGCCTCCAGTTGAAAAACCGCTCAACTTCTCCTGAGAGGTACAGGTGCAGGGCTTTGGGAACTGTGCTGCCAGTGTGTCCAGGATCTTGTAATTAACAGCTCCTGCATACTTCTGCAGCCAGCCTTTCTTTCCACACCCTAGTCTCCTACCACAGTTGGGTTTGAATAACAACCAGGCCTGT
>NW_004955484.1:2265417-2266572 GCF_000276665.1 Chinchilla lanigera | reverse complement strand
GGACACCAGCACCCCCGACAGGCTGCAGGAGGCGGCCGTGCCCCTGGTGTCCGCACCCACTGCAGGAAGTTCTGGGGCAGCCTGGGCACCGACGTGAGATCTGCACCAGGGCGCCTCGGCCCCGTCCCGCACCCTGGGCGCCGGCGCACCACAAGCCCTGAGCGGACTTCTTCTGGCCGAACTGGACCCCCTGGTCTCAGCGCCTGAGCGGCTCCGTGAGGAAGCACGGGCGCCCCGACGACCGTGGTGGCAGGGGCGGTGGCCGGGGCGGTGGCCGCTGCCCCAACAATGATGGCTGCTTTAGCACTTCAGGTGGAGTTCATCCTTTTCAACTTCAAAACTGGAAGCAGGAAGTTAGTCGGACAAAGAAAAGGGAATTCACACGCACAGCAGAAAAGTTTAAAAATCAAGTTACTACTATAGAAAAAGATAAGCACAGTCATTTCTACAACCAAAAAAATGACTTCAGAGTTGAGCATAGTATACTGGAAGAATTGGAAAATAAATTGATTAACAGCAGGAAAACGGAAAGAGCAAAAATCCAGCAACAGTTAGCCAAACTACATAACAATGTAAAGAAACTTCAGCATCAGCTAAAAGATGTGAAGCCTACACCTGATTTTGTTGAAAAGCTCAGAGAAATGATGGAAGAAATTGAAAATGCGGTTAACGCTTTTAAAGAAGAGCAAAGATTGATGTACAATGAGCTTATTAAAGAAGAGAAAACAACAAATAATGAATTGAGTGCCATATCAAAAAAAATCGACACATGGGCTTTGGGTAATTCAGAAGCAGAGAAAGCTTTCAGAGCAATCTCAAGCAAAGTTCCCGTAGACAAAATGACACCAAATACTCTTCCAGAAGCTGTGGTAGATTTTGAAAAATTCCTTCAGCAAACAGGAGGGTGACAGGGACGCTGGGATAATTATGACCACCAGACCTCTGTAAAGGTGAGAAACAAACATAAAGGGAAGCCTGCATTTATGAGAGAAGTTCTAGAGCATCTTCCACGAAGGACGCAGGATGACCTTCACCAGCATAGAAATGGTATCAGAAATTTCTGGCTCTAGAAGAAAGAAAAAAAGAGTCTATTCAGGATAGGAAAACTAGGGGCTGGGGATTTAGCTCAGCGGCAAAAGCGCCTGCCTGGCAAGC
>NW_004955484.1:2236863-2264782 GCF_000276665.1 Chinchilla lanigera | reverse complement strand
AAAATTAAAGGAAAATGTTGAAAATAATGTTCGTAGAGATCCCTCTAGGCTTTGGGAAGAACGGACCAAAAGCATAGGACCAACAGGTTCTAGGCCACTTCTACATAACCCATGCAGGGCTATTCAACCTGGAGACAAGGAATTTAGAGAAAAATAGGAGATAATGGAATTGCTGTTCATTTGATGGGAGTATTAGCATATTCAGTAATACCAGGAGAGTGTGACTAACCATATTCTTTTAAATCTCACTAGCCTAGTAGGATTGATTATTGTGCTGTATGTAAATTGAGAGGTATTGTGAGTTTCAAGCTACATTATCATTAATGGTTCCTGTTTCTACTAAGAGGGTATTTAGGGTATATGTTGGCCTATTATTGATATAAAAGTTATTTATATAAACTTTTGTTACAAACATTATCCATTTAAGTATTCAAAACATTTCGAAGATACTTTGCTTTTGTCATGCCATAGCAAAATAAATTGAAGCAGTCATAGAGAGGCATTTTTTAAACCAAAATTTTGTAGCTTTTGTAACTTGGAAGTAAGTTAGCTTGAATAACAAAAGTATGTCTTTTTTTTAAGAGTTACAAAATAACTTAGTACTTTTTCTAAGTTTAACAAATTAGTAATTTGTCAATTAGTACGTTTTTTGTGTCATATTTTGTATTTAAAGCATGCTTGCTTTAAATAGAGAATATTTATTTTAAAAGTTAAAAAAACAAGATCTGCGCCAGGGCCAGCGGCGTCTCCTCCTGCTCAGCATGGCCTCTGGGCCGTGCCCACGCCCTCTCCCGTCCCATCGTGGGCTCCTGAAGGCACAGCCTAGGCCAGATCTTGGGCAGAGACAGAGGAACAAAAGTCCTAAGGAGTCCTCTCTCCTCCCAGCACCTTCCTGCCCTGTTGCCAGGGAGACAGGGCTCCTGGTGAGTCACTGGGGCCTCAGGAGAGGGGGCAGGGAGGGACTCTAGGCTCAGAGGTGCCATGTTGCGGAGTTCCATCGATACCCGTGTGGCCGGCGCCTCCTGGAGTTGTGCAGTGTGCACCGACTGCACTGTGGAGCGCGGCAAAGGCCCTTCCTCCCCACAGCGGCCCCACGGCCAGCCCCACCTGAACTTTAGTCAAACCAGCTTATTGAGCTTCTATGATGGGCTCAGCCTGGGGGTGGCTCAGACTTCCAGGGGCAAAACCATCCAAGGAGGGGAGGTCCCCCGCCTTGGGCTGGGCCAGGGAACCCGGTGCAGAGGCCCAGGGGAGGCAGCCTCGGCTGCCCCGTCACGGCCTCTCCTCTCCCACAGTGAGACCCTGGTGGCCACCAGAGTGGCCCGTATGCCAGAAGAACAGAACCTGGACCCTGGTGGGCATCACGTCCTGGGGCAGTGACACTTGCTCCACCTCCTCTCTCGTCAGGTACACCCGCATCACTGCCTTCCTGCCTGGGTGCAGCAGATCCTGGGGGCCAGCTGACCCCACAGACCCACCCTGCGCCCCTGGGCCTGATCCCCGCAAAGCCTCAGTAAACCCAAGGTGCACGTCATCTGTTTAGGGCCTCTTAAGGCTTCACCGTGCTCCTGAACTTGGCCTTCACCGGGCTCACCTGCCTCAGGCCAGTGTGGGTCACTGGGGTGCACTCAGCATGGGCAGCAAGGACTCAGGCAGAAGTGGGCACAAGAAGGAATGGTGGGCACTTGGTAAGGCCTAGGATGATCTGACCCCCACATTCCACGTTCCCATCCTGGGGGCAGCAGTCACCCCACCCGTCATTCCACTGGAGAGCCCTGCTGCAGAGCACAGGCACGGCTGCGGCCCCTCAGAGCCCAAGGCCGTGAGATACGGGTGATGGCAAGCACGCTGGGTGGGCGCTTGGGAGGCAGTGGGCCGCACAGAGGCTCTCCCGGTTCCCTGCACCCTTTTGGCAGCAGCTTGTGAGCGGGAGGCCGGGCTCCCAGGGAGGGGAACAGGGCCAGAGGTACAAGCCTGAGACATGGTGGGGCCCCAGCTCCCCCTGGTGGCCTCCCCTCACACCTGCCAACTACCTGTACACCCCTCTGGGCACCTTCTCCAGCTCCGTCCTTCGGCTGTGCCAGATGTAAGCAGACAGCCCTGGTCCCCTCTCGTCCTGGTTCTGTCCATCCACTCAGCCACGCACCCAGAAGCCGAGGCAGGGAGGCCACCTGGCTCCTTCACTTTCCAAGTCCGTGCCCAACTCGGCTGGTCCTGCCACGTCTGTCCCCATAACCTGTCCTCCCCACGCTCTGGCTGCCACATACCCTGGAGTGGGCAGCCAAGCATTTGCATCCCCAAGTGCCCAGGTCCACTCCTGCCACAGACTCAGGCCGTGGGAGCAAGGACCATGGGCACCGGACAGCCCAGAATCCTGTCCCAGGACCCTGAGCTCAGAGGGGACAGACACGCCCTGGGGTGCACAGCCGGTCAGAGGAGCTAGCTGTCCATGGTAGAGCCCCCAGCCCAGGTGCCCTGGGTGTCAGGCCCCTCTACGAAGCCACCTGAGAGTGACTGCTGGCCTGGGTGTATGAGCGTCCTCCCGGCAAGGGCCCTAGATGTTGGGTGCCAGAGGCTTGGAAGTGCGGCTGCCTGTCCCTGCACCCCAAGCTGCAAGGTCTCTGCCATCTACCCTGTGATGGGCACAGGACTGATGCTGTCCCTGGCTCCTGGCCCTGGAGGCTCCTGGCCCTCTACAGGGGAGACGGAGATCCTCGGCATGTGGGGGGCACTCTGGGCTGTCGGAAGCTGGGGGTGCTGCCCAAGTGGGAGCTGTGCTCCTCCCTGCCCCTCCAGCCTCTGCCTCCACCTCTGGGGTCCCTTGCTGGTGAGGACTAGGATCACCCCAGCCCACTGTGGGTCAGGTGAGGTGCCCTGGGGGTCAGCGCGGGAGCCCCACCCTAACTGCTGCGGCCAGAAAGTGTCTGAGAAACTGCATGCGGGGCAGAGCCGCCTCTGAGCCCCAGCCACAGGCAGAGCGGCAGCGCAGAGACCCCCACCCCACTCCACCTCCTCAGACCCTCAGGCCACCCAGACTGCAGCTGGGGGAACCTGGGCAGCCCTGTGCCCTCACTGCAGATGCAGAAACTGAGGCCAAGTGAGAGTGGGCGGCCAAGCTGGGCTCACTCACCCGGCAGGCTGCCCAGACACCTGTGAGGCGCCAGCCGTGAGCCAGAGCGCAGGGCAAGGGGCGGGAGCATTGACCTCTGCTGAGGAAGCCACTGCAGGGTGCCAGCCCCACAAGGAGACGTGTGCAGTGTCCAGCGAGCTCCTCGGTCCCCCTTGCCCTTGAGCAGCTCCATGGCATCCTCCTGCTCTCATCTGAATCCAGCCCCTGCACCCAGCCACAGCTGCTTCTGGTTATAAAGCAAGGCAGCACAGCTCAGTGGCAGAGCAGAGCCTAACACGGGCGTAGGCCCGGGTTCATCCCCAGGGGCACAGGCAAAAATGAAGTTTTGCACACTGTTGAGAAACATGAAAATATAAAAACCGAACACCAAGTATGGTGGCGCCTGTCTGTGATCCCAGCACTCTGAGAGGCTGACGCAGGAGGACTGCAAATTCAAGCCCAGCCTGTACAGCCTGGTGACTCAGTAAGATCCTCTTGAGAGAAAAAATTTCAAAAGGGCTGGGGATGCAGCTCAGTGTGAAGGTGGTGTTGATCCCCAGGGCCATGAAGAAAAATACTGAACACCACTGCGTGTCACCTGCAGTTTCGTCTGGTCCCTCTTCTGGTCCTTTTTCTGCTACCAAGCCCCCTACACTTGAATTCTCTACTCAGAGGTCTGCCCAGCCCCCACCCTGGTCCTGCCTGGGTTTCGACCACCTGCAGTGGACCAGCCAGCTGTTCACCTGGACACCTCGTGTAAGGCTGGCCACTGCCTGCCACCTTTCAGTCCGTCCCTATGCCCACACGCCTGGCCCGCTAGGAACCACAGTGGGCTGGGCCAACACCTGGTCCCTACTGAGTGTCCCTACACGGGCTCTTTCAGGGTACAAGATACTTTGGTTTTTACTCAAAATCCCAAGCACATGTGAGAACCGCAAGTCATACATTCTTGGAATTAAAAATCCACCAAACACAAAGAAAGACCAGAGCTCTCCCTGAAGAGAGCTCTAGGCAGAGCGGGGAGCCCCAGCCACCTGCATGGGCTCCTGAGTGGCATCCCCAGTGGGGACGTCTCTCCAGGCTCAGCGCTCCAGAGCCAGTGACCCCACCTGGTCCTGCAGCCGAGATGGCGGCCCGAGTCCCCTCCGCACCGAAGCCTGGTTCTCTTCCGCGTCCAGGCCTGGTCACGCACAGGGCCCTGGTTCCCTGGCAGGAGCAGCCTGCCAAGGGAGGGAAGAGGCCCTTGTCACCCTGAGTGGTGGGCTCTCCTGTCCCTATCAGAAGGAAGGTCAGAGCCAGGTGTGGTGGCGCACGCCTGTCATCCCAGCACTCAGGAGGCTGAGGCAGGAGGATCTTTGCGAGTTCAAAGCCAGCCTGGGCTACAAAGTGAGCTCAAGGCCAGCCTGAACTGCATAGCGAGACACTGTCTCAAAAAGACAAAACAAAGTTCACCCCTCCCCTGGGAAGCAAGGACTGTGCCGTTTCCCACCCACCCACAGTGGCAGCAGGACTAGGCGCCAGGGCTGGGCAGGGAGGGGCTGAGCCGCTGGGTGAGAAGCTGGGGCCCCTGCCTGCTCTGGGATGGGACAGCAGCTGTGTCCACAGATGCTTGTGAGGGTCCAAGGGCCATTTGCACCATGGTTGTGGAGACGTGGAAGATGGTACAGCTGCCTGAGATCACGACAAGGTGCAGCAGGTAGCCCTGCCCCTTGTGTCCACAGCCGACTACCAAAAGTCCTGGGGCAACAGGGCCATCGACTCACATGATCACCTGTGCCGGAACCAGCGGCACCTCCTGCCTGGTACAGCCAGGTTATGCCAGGAGGGACACAAGCACACTGCACACAGCCAGGGCTCTCCCCTGCCCTCCCCTACTTAGAAGACCCCACTGGCGCTAGCAGGCGCCCTGAGGCAGGTCCTGCCCAGGTCCCTGCTGTGCTACCCACAGAGCTCAGTCCGCACCGCAGCCCCAAGAGCACATGTCAGCCCATGGGAGAGGCCACGGCCAGGGTTAGGGGAAGCCGCCTGCACAGGGTCCTCGGGAGCAGACGGCAGAGCTGGACTGCATGGCACCCAGATGGCAGTCGCTTGGGCAGAGCCAGTGCCCAGCCTTGTCATCCCTGTCCCCTCCCTGCCTCCACCGGCCCAGCACCCTCAGCCCTGGCACCCCTTCAGGCCTACAGTCAGGTCCTCTTCCTCCCTGCAGGGTGACTCTGGCGGTCCCCTGGTGTGCCAGGACGGAGCCTGGACCCTGGCAGCCATCGTGTACTGCGGCAGCAGCACCTGCTCCACCTCTACTCCTGTGTGTGCTTACGTCACTGCACTGCTGCCTGTGTCAGAGGAAAACCCGGAGACACTGAGAGCAGTTTCTTCCCTATGTTTTTTGTGTGCTGAAGATGGAATCCAGCGATGCTGTAACACTGAGCTCCACTCCCAGCCCTTTCTGAGACGGGGTTTCACTGCACTGCTGGGCAGGCCTCCAATGTGTAATCCTCCTGCCTCAGCTTCCCGAGTACAAGCTTGAACCACCCTGCTCATCTTCACCTCCACGCATGCAGTGAGGCTGAGCAGGAGCTGAGGCCCTGCAATGGGTGTGGAGCTCAGTGGCTGGCGGGTGTGCCAGCCCTCTCCTCTGTGCTCGAAGAAACTGCAGTCGAGTTCACATGGAACGACCGTGACCAGGGCTGGCAGCAGCACCCACACCTGGGCCATAGGCTACTGGGGGACAAGCACAAACACTACCTGCCCTGGCCAGCATCCTCACACATGTAGACCAAGTCTGCTGCAGCGCAAGGGACGCCTGGGGCCCAGCAACCCTACGGCTCCCCGTGAACAGAGCTCAGCCAAGGTCTCAGAGGGACTTCTCTGCACCAGGGGCCTCACCTCGGGCATGGGACCGGCAGGGCTCGTCCTCCTCCAGGGGCTGCTCCCGGCTGGTGTCCCCCAGCAGCACGAGGGCAGCATGTGTGCTGCTACAGTCTCCACAGGACCCCAGGGACCACGTGACTCACCCCGCCAGCTGCATCAATGTGGAGACTCATGGGCCTCGGGCTGTAGCCCTCTTCCCTCCAGGGCCTGGTGTTGCTCCTGAGGGATCCTCTCCCCCTCCCTGGAGAGCTCCCCGCTTCCCTCCTAAATCCCCCCAAAGGCAAGATTCCATCTGCACCTGAGGGCCCGGACACAGCGGCCTCACCCCCGCTGCAGGCCCTCCGCGCACTCTGCAGGTAGCTGTTTTCCATTTTTAAAATTTTATTAAATGTTGACTATTAGTCAAGTGATTGGAAAATCAATAATGAAAAATAGTTGTCTCAGGTTTTCTCCTGGTGTGGAGAAGGAACATGTCACCACTGCGCCTGGCCTGTCACAGGGACAGGAATCCCTGCAGACTAGGGGGTCATATGCCCTGACCCCTCCTGGGGTCACAGTGCACTCCTAGGAGAGCCCTGGTCACTCCCTGGCTTTCCTGGCTCCTCTGAGGAGGCCCTGTCCTGTCCTGCCCCGCCCTGCCATAAATATGTACAGACCCCTGGACAGCCCAGGCTGCCTGTCCCCAAGCCTGTGGGGCACTAACTCTCACACCGGCAGGTGGTGGCTAGCAGCTTCAGGCGGCGGCCAGCTGGCCCAGGACTCGGCGAAACTGCTGGGTGCTGTGGCCCAGCTCCTTGACCCTGTCCACCATGTCCTGTGCAGCAGAGGGCGATGGGTACTGCAGGGCAGCAGCCTTGGTGGTGGACACGATGCCACGCAGGAGGTCGCACAGCAGGTTGCTGTAGTGGGTCACCTGGCTGCGCACGTCGGCAGCCTTGGCCTGCCGCGACAGCGTGTCCCCGATGAACACCAGCTTGTGGGCACTGAGGATGACGAACTTGCTGTGGGCCACGAAGATCTTGGGGGGCTGGTTGGTGGCCACAGCGGTGAAAAAAGCATCCACAGCGTCAGTCAGTGTGGTCAGGTTGGCCTCACACTGCTCCAGGTAGAAGAGCAGCAGCTGCCGATCCGAGGGTCCCAGGGAGCCCGGCCGGCCCGGTGCCAGGGGCTGAGCTGGTGTCCAGTTGGCCAGGTCGTGGTCTATGGGCCGAGACACCTCCTGCTCCAACCGCTCGAACTGCTTCAGCTGGCACAGTGGGAGAAGCAGGAGCAGGGTAAGGCTTGAGAGCAAAGGCATGACGGGAACGTATCGAAACAGTGTCTACAACAGCAAAGCTGGGAACAACCTACCATCTAGAGCTAGGATAACAGGATTAATGAACATGTGCTGCAAGGGCAAAGTGCAAGGATGTGGTACACTTCTAGTCCTTAAAACAATGCAGGTTCCAGCCAGGCGTGGTGGCCCACGCCTGTAATCCCAGCACTCAGGAGCCTGAGGCACGAGGACTGTTGCCGAGTTTGAGATCAGCCTGGGCTACAAAGTGAGCTCAAGGTCAGCCTGAACTGCATAGGGAGACCCTGTCTCAAAAAAGACCAAAAAAATGCAGATTCCAACAGGGTATGCTAGTGCATGCCTGTAATCCCAGCCTGGAAAACGTAGGGATTCAATAAAACCCTCAAAAAAAAAACCCAAACAAAAAAACAGGTGTGGTGGTGCACATCTGTAATCCCCACACTTTCAACGCTGGGGCAGGATTGCCTTGAGTTCAAGGCCAGCCTGAGCTACATAATGAGACTCTGTCTCAAAAAAAAAAAAAAGAGGGGTGGAGGCTGGGGATGTAGCTCAGTGCAAAGGCCTGGAGTTCAATTCCCAGAACCTCGAGGAGGAAAAAAAAAAAAAAGGAGGATCACTTTAGCCTAGGAGTGCAAGATCACTGCAGGCAACACAGCAAGGTCCCAGCTTAAAATACAAAAAACCCCTCCCACTCGTTTTGGACCCTAGGAAATGGTTCAAAATATGAAGAAAATTATGTCTGCAGATGAACAAAGCCGAGTTATTTAGAATAAGGAAAAATGGGTACAATGTAAACACTTAACAATAGAGATTATGTGGCCTTCAGAAAGAATCCATGAAGAATGCTTAATGCCGGGGAAAGGGGGGCGCAGGCAGAGTGTGACGGTGCGCAGGGTCTCCTCGCCGACAGGCACAGGGAGGACGGTGGGAACCACGACCACCCTGGGTCTATTTTAGTGCTTTCTGTACACTCTTCTGTGCTCAGTATGAGGGCTGCACAACTACCTTGACTGTAACTTTATGTATTTAATTTGGGCAGGATACTGGAGAGCCTAGGCAAGAGCTGAGTTATACACCCAGCCCTTTTTATGTCCTGTTTTGAGAAAGGTTCTTACTGAGTTTCCCAGGCTAGCCTCAGATTTGCAATCCTCCTACCTCAGCCTTCTCTACTGAGCCCCTGGCCTCATGCATGCCAGGCAAACACTCTATCCCTGAGCTACCTCCCTCTCTCCTGATAACTTTACAATAATCCAAACATGCTGGCACGGTGGCACCCCCTTCCCCTGTAGCTCCAGCTACTTGGAGGGCTGAGACAGGGGCGTCACTTGTGTCAAAACGAAACACGTAAGGGACCAAACAAGATGGTGCTGGCGAAGGGCCGGGCAGTGACTGTGTGGGGCGGAGTCCTGAGGCCTCACCTGCTGCAGCTCCAGCTGGCCCTTCCCTTGCCGCATGATGTTGCCCTTCTCCAGCAGCTCCTTCTGGGTCTTCTCAAACTCTTCCTTCCCCTGGAGCGGAGAGACAGGGCAGGGCTGAGCAGTCTCTTCTGGGCCAGAAGCACTGCAAGGGCCCACTCACCACCAGATGGCGCTGCGTGTGCACAGGCTCACACCCAGGCAGGTATAGATGGCCACAGGGACAGGGTTAGCTTGGAGGGTGTGGGGCGCACGCACGTGTCCCAAGAAAGCAGCCCATGCAGGCTGCCCTTCCAGGAAGGCTGGGGCACAGGAGGGTACCCACACAGAGGATGCACCATCTGTGTGGCTGCAGCCACGGCCACCCTCCCTGGCCCACCTCCCCGATACCAGGAAGCAAATCCAACCTTCACCTTGACCCACACGGCCAGGTCACCGGAGCCGGTGTACTGGTGTCTCCGTGCTGCTGCAGGCCACAGGCACGCGCAGGCTGCTCGCCAACGCCTCCTCTCGGCCAGCCCCCCATCCAGTCCTGTTCCACCTCCCCCTCACCTCTAAGTGCTTTCGCCTGGGCTTTTACTCTTCAGGATCTAAGCCTCCACACAGCGGAGAAGCCTCTCCCTGCAGGGGCTCGGGAGCCACTCCCTATCCGCTGTGCAGGACGTGAAGGTACAGCGGTGCTGGCCACCACCAGTGGCCACACCCAAGGCCATCACTCGCTCTAACAAGAGCCCTGTGCGCATATGCATGGGGGGAGCACCAGGGTCCCCACAAGAGCAGCAGGGACAGGCCAGGGGCCCAGGCAGGGTGGGCACCCACCTGCAGGTGGACGTAGTCATAGTCCTCCATCCAGCCCCCCTCACTGTTCTCGTACTGCCCATCGGGAGAGTCCTGCGACGTGAACTTGGGGGGGGAGGGCAGTGGCCGTGACTGGATGCTGCTGGCCTTGTCAGTGGGGTTGGGGTGCAGGGGGCCGCCCCCCTCAGACCCGGGAGCAGGGGCCTTGGTCCGTCTGAAGAGCAGTGAGGCATTGCCATGCAAGAAGGAGGCCAGCTGCTTGGCATCCTCGGGCACAGCCCGCGAGCAGGCCACCAGGTGATCCAGGTTTTCCAGGGTGAAGCCCAGGCCCCCGCGGCCACCGTCAAGGACCTGACCATGTGCCAGCAGTGTCTGGTACACGTCCTCCATCTTCTGCAGCTGCCGGTTAAGCTTGGCGTGCAGGGTGCGGTCAGAAGTGTGGGTGGCATTGCCCACAGCACTGCGGGCAAACTCCAGCAGCTCATGGACAGCACTTTGGACAGCAGTCACTGCGGCCTGCAGGTCCTGTACTGGCGGCTCCTGAGGCTCAGGGGTGCCACGCCAGCCCCCAGCTCCACCAGCACTGCCCACCAGCTCCAAAAGGTGGGCCACAGTGGCGCTCACACCCTGCTGCAGCCGCGCCAAGGACTCCACAGCAACCTCCAGCTCCAGGGGCTCCCGGCCTGGCACGCCCACCTCCAGGGAGGATGCTGACTGACTGCTGCGCGTGCTGCCTGTGCTGGAGGCGGACAGGCGCTTGCCATTGGCTGCGGCCTCAAGCTCCGCTGGAGGGGGCACGGCGTACACCCCATCGTCCACCGTGCCGTCTGCCATCTCAGGAGGAAGCGCTCGCTCCCGGGGCACATCATATAGGCTGCCAGGGCCGGGCCGCCGCAAGCCCGGGGGCACGTCGTAGAGGTCCGGCGCAGGGGGTGGCACATCATACACATCCTCAGCTGGCGGGGAGTCAGGAGGGGGCGCAGTGAGGATCAGCGGGTGGCGGGCCGGATCAAAGGGCTTGACCTTGGCGAAGGCCGGGGGCACATCGTAGGTCTCCTCACGCTGCACTGGGCCATCAGGGACATCCTTGCTCACCGACGGGGGAACATCGTACACCTGGGGACCAAGCAGTGGTCAAGGCTGTCACTCATCTGCCCAGCCCAGGATCCGGGCGCAGGACCCAGCCACACAGACCCAGCCCTGATCTCAGCCCACGCTTGTCCTGACCCTTCGTCGCACGGACTATGACTGCAGGCCCGACTCTGAGACGAGGCCGCTTCTCCATGCCTGGCTGCCTCTCTCAGACGAGGCCTCCCGCCAGGCTGCTGGGGGACTACACCTGTGCATGCAGCCACATCACTGCAAGCATTTAGGGGGAGGGTGGCCCCACACTGCCGCTGCTGCCACCACCGTCACCACCACGCACTGCCATCAGCACCACGGGCACTCTGCTCGGGCAGGTGCTTCGCCGAGCTCCGTGTTAGATACGGGTGGTCCAGGTCAGCACAGTGTGCTTTCTGGCTCCCCTTTCATTCACAGGGTCCTGGCTTAAACACTAATTCCAGTCACCCTGCTGGTCCTGTCTTCAGGGCCTGCTAACATGCCCCCACAACGGGCCATTTTCCAGATGGCCAAATGAAAGCCCAGAAGAGAGCTGAGTGTCCACACCTGTCCCCGAGCGAGTGAGGGGCAGAGCTGGGGCCTGCAGACACCCACGCCACCCCACCACAGGCACTCGGCCACTCCAGGAAGCCTGCGAGGGCGCACTCATGCCCTGCTCACCGCATGGTGACTGGACGGTGGCTGGCCCTTCTCCACGCTGGGGGGCACATCATACACGTCCAGCAGCGGGTCTCGGCCGTTGGGACCCTTGACAGCCATTGGCGGGGTATCGTACACCTGAGGGCAGCAAAAACAGTGCAGTCACGCTGGTGCCTGAGGCCACCCGGGCTTTAGGGGAAGAGCCGGCCTCCCTTCCCCACACCCCAGCCCCCAACACCTACCTCTTGGCCATACTGGCTGGGAAGCAGCCCCCGCACAGGGGGGACATCATAGATGTCCTGGGGCCCTGGGGCCAGCAGATGGCGTGGGATGTCGTACTCGTCCTGCTCCAGCTGGGAGGCCTCATACACGTAGCCCTGGCCCACTCGGGTAGGCACCACCACCTGGGGGTGGACAGCCGACTTTACCAGTGGCCCTGAGGGAGCACCCCTGAGATGCAGACTTAGAGGAACTGGTCTCCTCTCCTGGGTTCACTGACCTTTTTGAGCTGAAATGCAGCACTTAGGCTGTGACTATCAGACCTTAGGGTTTGTTTACAGCTGTTGGGCTCTGGGCTAGCATTGATGGCCTGAAGGTTCTGCAACGGAAGTTCCTGTGGGCTGCAGAGGTCCTTGGGCAGGTTGAGGGGCTGAGCCCTGGCTCCAGAGAGCACTGCTAGTGGGCAAGGGCCTACCGCTGACTTGGGTTCTGGCCCTGCAGACACCTCCCAGCTGTCTCCTCAGGAAGGCCTGCTCAGCAGGGGTTCTCTGACCACAGGACCCTGTTGGGCCCAGAGGTGGCCTGAGGAGAACCTTGATAGACAGGGCCTGGGTCTCCAAGAAGCAGCAAGCAGCACCCCCGCCGCCCCCCAGCACATCTTGGGGAGACCTGGGAATAAGCTCAGGGTCAGTGCTTGGGCAGATGGACAGGAGTGGTTTGGAAGGTCATGTTCAAAGCCCACGAAGTCAGTTGCAACTACAGCCAAGACCCCGTCTTCCCTGCCCACACACACCTCGAGAGGTCTTGCACGCCTCAAAGGGTGAAGCTCCGTGGGGGCCATGGTCAGAGGCCAGTCCCTTCCTTCCCGGGCACTCTGACCCTGGCCCCGGCTCCACAGCAGCAAAGCCCAGCCCTAGGCCCCGGGACGCTCCAGCCTCCCCCAGACAGGCGCCCCTCACAGACCAGCACCCCGCTGGGCAGGCCAGGTGGCCCCCTCCCCGCAGGGCTCTCCAGCCAGGCTCAGCCAGCCTCCCCCGGGGCTCCCTGCTCAGCGCTCTCCACAGAAAGCCCTTTTGTTCCCTATCAAAGGGGACGTCTGGGACAGGGTTGACTCAGGCCCTCCCCACACACCCTCCCTTAGGCTTGATGCCCAAAGAGCCCTGTCCAAGCCTCCAGTGTGCATGCGCCAGGACCCCACGCAAGAGCAGGCCAGGCAGCCCCATGCCTGGCAGAGGCTCCGGGCAGCACAAGGGAGCTGGGCACTGACACCAGGGCAGCTGGGCTTTGGGGCTGCCTGAGGCAGCAGGCAGGAGGCTGCGTGAGCTGCAGGGCCCCCAGTGTCGGGGTGGAGCTCAGCTGCCTCCCTAGACTCATCTCCCTCTTCAGGCCCCAGACTTGAGTCTCTTCCAGAGCTATTTTTAGCACTGGAACCTGCCAACAGTGGGGCAGGCGGGAGCCGAGCGGGGAGGACGTGGCAGGTTGGCTGAGCCTGGAGGCACGGCCTGAGGCTTCTTTCTATCCTAGGCCTCAGGAGGGGCAAAGCCCCAAGGGGCACAGGTGGTACACCCGCCCTGGGCAGCGGGTCCCCAGAAGAGCAGGAGCCTCCCTGTCCCTACAGGCCTGTCAGCTCCCGCGCATCCTCACTCAGATGAGGGCCGGGGCCCAGGCCAGAGAGCTCTGCAGGCCAAACCCCAGACCCAGTGACAGGGGCACCTTTGCGCTCCTGTGGCTGAGTTGGGTGACAGTAAGCAGCTACCCCAGCCAGCCCAAGTTTTCTGTTAGAAAAATAGCCAGCTGCCAAGCAAGGAAAAGCCAGCAGGGAAAGCTCATTAGGGAAATGAACTCCCCGGAGCGCTGCCGGGCCCTGCTCATCACAGGCCACTGTGCTCTGCACCTGAGGCCGCATTACCAGGCCCCAGAGGCCCGAGGGGAGTGGGGACAGAGCCAAAGCCTAAGACAGGAGGCGGAGACCCACGGTCTGGTGCACGCACACATACACACACACACACACATACATACAACTTCCTCCCGCTCACACAGCACAGGACACACGCAGAAGCACAGAGCCCAGCAGGGCAGGAGAGAGCTGCTGTCCCACCCGACTCTGCCCCCAGGCGCGCATCCAGGGAAGGGCAACTGAAAGCCCTAGCTGGTCAGCCCCTGGTAGGAACGACACCTCCAGAGCAGCACCGGCCTTTCAGGCACCAAGGCAGGCCCCAAGCAGCAGGTGTCAGGTGGGATCAAGGACAAGGAGAGCCCTTCCCTGCCGTGCCATGCACCCTGTCCTGGGCCCTGCCACCTCCAGCAGGCCACACTGACTTGGGCCCGCTTCAGGCTCTGGTGTACCCAGCGCACGCCCAGCAAAGAGTCTCCTTCCCGCCCCTGGGAACAGAGCACTGTGGGGGGCTGTGGGAGTCAGGCAGTCTGCCACCCGTCTCCCCCAGACCAGGACATACCTCAGAGCAAGTTCTCACAGCGCTGAGGCACATCCCACCCCCCCGTTCCAGCTCCTCCAGCCCAAGGAGGGCCCAGCACACAGGCCTGGAGGAAACGAAGCTTCCCAGGTGAGGAGGGCAAATCCAAGTAAGTGTACCTGAGCTTGCCCTGTGCCTGGCGTGGGTCCAGAGCTGCAGCCCCAGAGTGCCCTACACCGATGCCTTCCCCTCTGAGCCCCATCTGCACACGAACAGCCTCGTCACCCTGCTTCCTGGTGCCCACGTCCAGCAAAGGGTCCTGGTGCCCCAGGGCAGCCCTGGCCTTGCTCTGCCTGGACACCTACCAGATGGCACTGCTCCAGGAGTCCAAGCCCTCCTGGCTCCAGCCTTGTCCCTTGTCCCTTGTCCCACCCACCTAGTGACTGTGAGCCTGGATCCAGGAGACTCAGTTTCCCACGTATCCAAGAAGGCCCTGAGGCGTTTGGAGGCAGGACCTTGAAATGCAGGCACAAAGATACACACCAGCAGAGACCACCTAATGTATGTAATAAAAACACCGGCAAGACCATCTACTGCCCACCTCCAGGGGAAACACAAGACAGTAAAAGAGGGCAACCATTCTACTCAGGGTTAGGAAGGAATTTTAATAATCAAAAACATGCTTTTGGCATCTAGTGTTGGATACATAACTTTAAAATGCAAGAGTATGTGTACAAATTCTGTGGAACACAAATAGAGCATATGCTTGACAAAATATGCCGAAATCTCCCAGCGATTATCCCGATTAGGGACTCTTATCTCTAGGCTTTTTCACACACTATGCATTTTCTCTGGCAAATAAGCACTGCTTTCATGATCATTAAATATAAGCAAATGCAATCAAGGCTGCCCAGGCCAGGAGTACTTAGGCTTCTTGGGAAAGGGCAAGTAGATTAGGGATGCAGAGCTCCCCTTCCTGGGCCACCAGCCATGCCGGCCCTTGAAGCAGTCTGAGGGGCTCCCTATCTCGCCCATGGTCTTCCACCGCCTGCCCCTGCCTCCCACAGGGATGTGAGTGCAGACAGTGTACGGCTGTGTGCGCCTGTGCATTCATGCCTGCGGTGTGCGAGGTCTGCATGCACGTGGAGGAGATGGACCATGACCTGTCCCAGGGCAGACCTGCTACCTGCCTGTACAGTCAGAAGGCTGAGGGAGCTGGTAAGGCTAGAAGTAGGAGCTAGCCTTAGTGGCTTATGCCTATAATCCCAGCACATGAAAGGCTGAGGCAGGAGGAGCAATACAAGTTCAAGGCCAGCCTAGGCTACATAGTGAGAGCCTGGGAAAGGGAGGGGAGGAGAAGAAAAGGGAGGAGGGAAGCTAGGTGTGGTGGTGCACACCTATAATCCTACCACTCTGGAGGCTGAAACAGGAGGATCCCTGGAATTCAAGGCCAGGATGGACTGTGTAGTGAGCTCAAGGCCAGCCTGAACTACATAGCAAAACCCTGTCTCAAAAAACAAACAAAAAAAGAGCCATTGTGCACACCACTAGGCAGCCACTCCTACAGGGCCTCCAAGGAACCCTCCTGGCGTGGAGTCCCTGAGGAGGGACAAGCGAGGCAGCCGGGGTGGGCTGCAGGACTCACTTGGGCAACTGTACCAGAGGGGCAGGCAGGGGAAACGGAGAGGCGCACTGAGCTGGCAGGGCCGTTCTACCCTCCGAGCCCGAGGGATGCCTCCTCTGCCTTCCGCCCTGGGAAACTCCACTCCCCAGCTCTGGAAGGACTCTCACACAGGAGGACATGGGCTGAAGGAGGTGGAAGTTTCTCCTGACTCAGCCCAAAGAATCGAGGTGGCCTTGTCTCCCGCTCAGTGTGGCTTCCACCATGGGCAGGTGGACCTGGGCAGGGGGTGCCACACTCACAGCTGGCCCCAAGAGCTGTCCCATAAGCAGAAAAGAGCTGCTCCGTGGAACCAGGGACAGCCAGATGTGCCTGGGTGTTGCCATGAACCAGAAGACTTGTGCTCTCCCTCAGCAGGCCCAGAAGGCCACTGGGACCAGCAACTGTCGAGGGTTCCCCCTGGAGCCCTCTGTCCTTTCCTCTTCCTCAGGAGTTGCTGAGCCAGACATGAAACTGTGGCTGTCTGGCAAGAAATCACTGGCCAGCCTCCATGCAGAGAGGCAGAGCCGCTCCAGTTCTGGCCAAGAGGAGGAGGGAAGGAGCATATGTAACCTCCAAGAAGGCTCTTTGGAGACGCTGCAGCCCCTGCGTGCCTTCCTCCTTCTCCTGCTGCCAGAAAACAGACGTGATGGCTGCAGCGAGACGTGGTTTATGTCTGTGCCGTGCCTGACATGCTCTTCTGATGACACACTGCCCTCCACATCTGAGTCTCCCTTTCAAACCCCCCTACCTCACACCCTCCTTTTCCTGGGCTCCCTGCCCCAGTCTGGATGCCTCTGTTCTCTGCCATACACTCTGCTTGCCCACAGCTTTACCCAGATGTGCACCCTGTACTGTGAGGATGGCGTCCATCTCTCCAGTGAGCACCGGGCCCCTCCCGAGTCTGTCTCCAGCCCTTACTCTGGCTTCCCCTGCCAAGCCCTGCCTGCTCACCAGCAACACAAGACAATTCTCCTGCTGGGTGGCACAGGGTACGCCTGCATCCATCCACTCAGGCACACCCTGTGCCTGCACCCACCCCTCAGGGTAGCCAGTTGACGGCCTCCTCACCTCCAAGACCGGCTCAGTGTCTCCTCATCTGCACCCACCCACACCAGATGAATGAACAGTCCCCAGACGCCTCCCATCTTAACCTCAGCCCAAATGTGTAACCGGTGCTGTTGGATGGGCGGGGACCCTGGGGTGCTAGGCCCACAGGGCTGCACAGCTGTGCCAGGTGGACTTACCTTTGCTGGTGGCTTTGTCCCCTCCCAGCTGCGCGTGTCCATGGATGGGGGGACCTGGTAGATGTCATGCCCTATGCCAGCAGAAGGCGGCACTTGGTAGATGTCCTGGGCTGGACTTCCAGGTCCGGGAGGCACCTGGTAAAGGTCTGTGGCTGGGCTGGGAAACGGGTGATGGGGCGTCTGCTTTGAGAACGTGGACGTCTGCTTGGCTGGGGGAGACTGGAACTGTGGGCTGGACCCTGGGGCCTGGTAGAGGCCTTGCTGAGCCTTGTTAGGAGTGGGTACCAGGTAGACACTGTCGGGCGGGGGCTGGTATGCAGCAGGGAGCATAGGCGAGTACTGGGAGGCCGGGGGCGCGGTGGCGTGCAGGCCTGGTGCGAGGCTGGGCTGGGGCTGGGGCTGCGGCTGGGCTGCGGTGGCAGGCGGGCCAGGGCCCGGCCCTGCTGGCTTCTTGTCGTACATGCCCACCAGGATCTTGAGGCGGTTCCCAGGCACGATGCCCTGGCGCCCATGCAGTGAGCAGAGCCACCAGCCATCCAGGCCCTGTGTGTCCCGCTCCAGCACGGTCATGATGTCACCCTTGCGGAAGGAGAGCTCATCTGGGGACTCCGCCACGTTGTCATAGAGCGCTTTGGCCAGCACATTCTAAGGAGAGAGGACACAGGAGGGGTGAGGGCAGGACGATGCACTCAGGGCTCGGCGCCCAAGTCCCACCCCTCTGGGGTCAGGAAGGCACCTGGCTCTGGCTCTGGCTCTGGCTCTGGAAAAGGACTCAGAGAACTCTGGTAAGACAGCAGGGCTTTTGCCCCCACTGCCCCACCAGTACCCCAGCAGAAAGGCCCAGGTGACTTCTTTTTTTTGGAGACAGGGTCTCGCTGTGCAGTTCAGGTCAGCCGTGAGCTCACTTTGTAGCGCAGGCTGGTCTCGAACTCGCAACGATCCTCCTGCCTCAGCCTCCGGAGTGCTGGGATTACAGGTGTGCACCACCACGCCTGGCTCCAGGTTGTCTTTCAACTGGGAGGGGTCCCGCAAAACCCTTTTGACCATAGCAGCAAACATGAACATAGGGATGGCTCTCAAAAAGCTCTTCAAAACCCCTGCCGTGCTCAACCGACTGCCTGCACCAGTGCGAACAGCAGTAACAATACGCTGTAAGGGAAATGAACGGTTATCTGAGGAGATTCAAACAATCTGACAGAAAAAAGTTCTCTAGATCAAAAACACAGAAAATATCCCTAAGTCTATCTCCTCCCAAACCAGTAGTTAATGGAAAACTTCAAACATCTTCCCTTCAGGCTGAGAAGAAAACAGGATGGTCGCTCCCTGCTCCAGCCCCAAGCCAAGTGCCCTGTTGCCCGCTCAGCGCAATCAGTCAAGAGGTAAAAGTGACAAAGTCGGGCAGGGAGGTGTGCAGACACTGCACTGGGACAGACTGGTCATCTGCAGACCTCAGAGCATCTATGTAACGTCCAGAAGAACCAATAATCGATGAGAACATCACAGCAAAGACATCACATAATAACAAGGCTAGATGTTGGCCAGGAACTCATCAAGTATCAACTGCATAAGACCATGAAGGAGAAAATGTTTAAGTTCTGTCAACACATTAGAAGAACTTGAATAAGGGGGGCGGAAATGTACAGGTTCATGGTGGGAAGACAAATACTGTAAGCTTTCCTAGTACAGTAGTCGCCCTTACCCGTGGTTTCACTTTCTGTGGTTTCAGTTAGTTACCCATGGTCAACCACAGTCCAAAAATCACTGAATGGAAAATTCCAGAAATAATTCATCAGCTTTACATTGTGCACTGGCCTGAGGAGCCTGATGAAACCTCGCACCATTCCACAGCAACCTGGCCGGAGGTGTGACCACACTCTGTCCAGTGCAACCTTGCTCTGCGCACCCCTCGCCAGCCAGTCACTGAGCCGTCATCATGGCCATCGGGCCCACTGCCACCGTGCAGCAGCACTTGTGTTCAGAACGGCCCCAGAGCACAAGCGGAGCGGCACTGGCGACTCAGATTCGCCAAACAGAAGCTGCAAAGTGTTTTCTTTTAATGAAGAGGTGAAAGTACAAGATACTTTGAGAGACCACATCATATAACTTTTATAATATTATGATTGATTTTATTACTGTATATCTACACAGGAGAAAACCTGTAGTATGTATAGGGTCCAATACTTCTCAAGACTTCAGACATCCACTGAGGGTCTTGAAATGTAAACTCTCCCAATGATAACAGGGTAAATTCATTATAATAAAAATGCCAGCCAGGTTTTTTGGTTTTTCTTTTTCTTTTTTCAGGAATCTTTGGGGGGTTTTTTTGCTTGTTTGTTTTGGTTTGGTTTTTGTTTTTTTTTTTTGGTACCAGGAATCGAACTCACGACCTTGTGCTTGCCAGGCAGGCTCTGTGCCACTGAGCTATATTCCCAGCCCTTTTTTCAGGAATCTGAACAAAGGAAAAATATCATCATGAGTAAGCTGGTCAGTTCTGAAAATCAAAGGCCCAAGGTGCCCCTTTCTCAGCCAGCAGGCTGTGCCACAGCTCCCTGAAGAGCTTCTGCAGGACCACAAAGCAATGGAGAAAGATGAAGACCACACTGCAGGCAGTACCCAGACGCTCCCTCGCAGTACCCAGAAGCTCCCTCACTGTATGAGGAAGGCTCCATATGTACACTTAGCACACAATAAAAACAGGCAATCGAAAACCTAAATGCGAGCGTGAGTTCAATTTCTGGTACAAAAAAAGAAAACAGTAAAAACAAACAAACAAACAAAACCAACCTAAACACAAAAGATCTAGCTCCACCAGGAATTAAAGAGTCAACAATCATGAATTTGGAGGAACTCCTGCAATCAACACAAACATTAGCAGAAAACCCCAAAGAACATGGTGTGCTCCCGAGGGGAAAAGGATGACCAGAACTACAGCCAGCAGAGACACAGCTCAGGTCCCCTCCAAGGACCATCAGGTCCTAGTACTCCATCAGGTGTGGAATGGCCATCAGGTGTCCTAGTATTCAGGGCAGTTGCACCCTGGGGAGTGCCCACAGGAGCATTCACAGACCTCACTGGCTTTAGTAGCACCTGGTGCCAGGGTGCTGGCCCCTTACTGCATTGGGCCGCCTGGTTCTTACTTCTTGGAACAAGAAACAGAGCAACAGCCCAGCACCCTTCTCGTAATGCTATACAAATCTACAAGAAAATGCTATGTGTCAAAGACAATGACCTAGGGACAGACCCAGACACATTACATTAGCTAATGTGGGTGCTTCTGGGAAGGTGAAAGAGGGTAAGACAAGCATCCGAATTATACACAAAAGATGAAGTAAAACTAAAAAGGGTCTTGTACGAACAAGATGGCCAAGGAAGAGCACCTCCCTCAGAACCAGAGCTCTTCAGTCTTACAGCCACTCCCAAGTGGGCACTGCTATGGTCCTGTCACAGTTGGCAGATGCCCCTGGAGTGGGGACACATAGTCCACGTAGCCCAGGAATAAGCAGTCTGCCCAGTGGCTTAGAAGGGCTGTGGGACCCAAGGCAGGAGGCAGGAGAACCACAGCACCAACAGACAGGAAGTGGACAGGATTGGGGACACCGAGTTCAGTGGGGCTGAGTTTAGTGGCACGTGCTTGTAATCACTGCTACTTGGGAGGTAGGGACAGGAGGACTGCAAGTCCGAGGTCATTCTGGGTAACTTAGTGAGGCCCTGTCTTAAAAAAATAAATACAGAGCCAGGGTATGGTGGTGCATGCCTATAATTCCAGCACTCAGGAGCCTGAGGTAGGAGGATTGCCATGAATTCGAGGCCAGCCTGGGCTACACAGTGAGTTTAAGACAAGCCCGAACTACAGAGTAAGATCCTGTCTCAAAAACAAAGCAAAAAAACAAACAACAACAACGAAGTGCTAGCAAATGGTGACACAGCTCAGCACTATAGTGTATGTCTAGCACACAGCAGGTACTGGGTTCAATCCCCAGTACTGGGGGGCGGGAGGGGCTCCAATGTCTTCCAGCACCATATATGTGGTCCTACTGCCACTGTCCCCTCTGCCTGGGTGCCAGGCTCAGGTTGAGCTCACACAACACAGACAGCAGGAGGGAGGGAGGAATCTGGGCAGGACAAGGCCAGGGCTTCTGTGGCTAACCTAGGACAGAAGAGAACTGACCACATTCAGCCGGGCCCCACAGACACCACTGGGCAGGGCACTCTGGGAGGCCAGAAGGCTCCCTTTGGAGTCCTTCCCAGCCTGGCCTCAGCTCTAGGCTGTCCCCAGGAGCGCTCCTGAGTGTCCTGGGGCTGAAAATGCACAGCTAGGTCTACAGCCTGACTTGGAAACAGGACCTGAGCTCCAGTCACTCATCAGCTGTGTGACCTTTCCCACAGGGGCCAGGAAGGTGCTCTGGAGTCAGGCAGGAGTTGGGATTTCAGGAGGCAGGAAGGGCCAGCTCCCAACAAGAGCCAGAGCCAGCTCCAACAGGAGCTGAGGACCCGGGCAGAGGGCTGGAAGCGGCCCCTCCAAGTCAGGGCATGCTCTCTTCCTCCACACCAGCAGCTGGGGCTGCAAAGTGCCCCCTGAGCTCTTTCCCTGGCCCGACACACTAAGCATACAGAAGAGGGCAACAGGATGCTAGGGACACCCGGGCAGGCGCGATGCTCCAGGGCCCAGGCCAGCCACTCCTTACTCCAGAAGTAACTGGTTAGGAGCTCTTTCACCAGAGCAGCTCAGAGCCTCCAGCCCCAGAAAGTGCCAGTGTCTGTCTCTTTCTTTTCTTTTCTTTTCTCTTCTCTTTCTCTTCTCTTTTCACTTCTCTACCCTTTCCTTTCTTTTCCTTTCCTTTTCTTTCTTTCTTTCTTTCTTTCTTTCTTTCTTTCTTTCTTTCTTTCTTTCTTTCTTTTCTTTCCTTCCTTCCTTTCCTTCCTTCTCTTCCTTCCTTCCTTCCTTTCTGTCTGTCTCTCGCACTCACTCACTCTTTCTGGTTTTTTTGAGGCAGGGTCTCACTATACAGCTCAGGCTGGCCTTGAATTCACTTTGTAGCCCAGGCTAGCCTTCAACTCTAACCCATCCTCCTGCCTCAGCCTCCAAAGTGCTACCACGCCCGGCTGTTCAGGGCCTACTTATTCATCTATGTGTCAAGGTAACACTACTGAAAGCAGAGGTCCCAGAGCCCTGTCAGTATCACAACAGAATTAAAAATACACTGAAGCATGAATTATGCCTCAATAAAACACCACTGGGAATCTGAAAATGGGCAGAGGATCAGAATACCATTGGTAATGTTCAAGACAATGGAGAAGACTTTCCCTTCCTGTTTTGCAGAATTTTTCAACTTTTATTTAATGAGTATTTCTTGCTTTGGGGTTGGAAAAAATAAATAGTCTAAAAAAGAAAGCAGTGGACAACCTCCTAGGTTTCAAGGTAGGATGAGGCAGAGGCAGCAGCTATAATGGGTCTGGAGGCCAGAAAAGGAGCAGGCAAGGGCAGGGACTACCCAACAACCTACCAGGCCTCAAGGTCCCCATGCCCAAACTGTCAGCAAGAAAAGCAAATTTCCCAAATATGGTCTGCAGCTTGCCTGTGGAAATCACATCCCATCAGGGGGCGGGACACCCGGCCTCCCCTCCCCTCATGACCCCAGAACATAGAGCCGCCTAGCCTGGTCCCCCAGCCCCTGCCCTGGTGACCACAGGAAGTGCCAGCAGAGTGAGTCAGAGCAAAATTCCCCTCCAGCCAAGTCAGACGGGGTGGGGGTACAGGCAGAGGGGACTGCATTTTGGCCTGTGGGAGGCCCCTCACCTTGGAGAAGGGCAGCCCAGGGGAGGCTGGCAGAGGCGCACAGGCTGGGAGGGAGCAAAGGCAGGGAGGCCAGGGGGCTCTCCGGAGGGGCCAGCAGGAGAGGAGGGGAGAGGACTGCCTGCCCCAGGTGAGCTTCTGAGGCCCACAGCTCCCACCCCACCCACTCATAGCATGAGCTCACTAAGACTGCCAACAGCGGTAGCAACTGTATAGACTGGGGCAGCTGGAGCCAGGCTGGGAAGCACCTCACGGCTGGGCACGTGGCACAGGGCGCCTGGCACCAGAGGCTCCTCCGCCTGCGTCAGCTGGAGTGCTCTGGCCCAGAGCTCCCAGGGCAGCCTCGCCCCTGCCTAGCCTGAGTCCTGGGCATTGCTGCTGTCCGAGCCATCAGCTGCCCCAGCTGGCTGCCTCCCCAGCTGGTCCTCAAGGCCACGCGGCTTCTTCATTCTCTCTCAACTCCCTAAGCAGCAGCAGAGCCCCAGAGCACTCTCCCCCACTGTGGCGGGACCTTGGGCTAGTCCCTCTGCCTCTGAACACCCAGGTCCTCTCTGCTAAGATCACAGCTCTGGCTTCAAAGCTGTGGTTTTTGTTTCTTTGGTGGTGCTAGGGATGGAACCCAGCACCCTGTGCATGCTAGGCAAGTGCTCTACACTGAAAGCCACCTCCACAAAAGATTCACCTGGCTCCTGATCTTACCAGGCTCCTAGAGACAGTGCAGGCCTAGATCACCAAGGCCCATCAGTATGGGGCTTACACTGCAACAGAGCAGAAAGACACCAAATAACAATGCACTCTGGCTAGGGGCTGGAGCTTAAGGCCCTCAGTTCTACGCCCAACATGGCTTTTAAAAAAAAAAAAAAAAGAAGGAAAGAAAAGAAAAAAGGGAGGGGAAAAAAAGCCATGATGGGGAAGATGCCAAATGTGTGTATGTTTACACAAATGTACAAATGCATACACACACAGCCAAAGATGGCCTCTCCAAGGAGGCGACAGGTGACTTGCACCAAGGAAGTGCATGGGGACAGAGGAAAAGCACAAGCCAAGGTGCTGGGATGACAGGTAGGCAGGGGCTGATCAGCAGATGTGGATGGCTCAAAACATGTTTCTAAACAATGGCTTCCTAAGGCCAAGTAAGCCTAGAAGGGGCGATGTCCATACTACCCCAGCATTTCTGCTCTGGTCACACTCCCAACTCCCCTATCTTTTCCCCTAGAGCCCTATGAAGATCACTGGGACCTTGTAACATGACCCAGATCAAGCAGGAGCCAGCCTCCCCAGCCTCCCTCCCTGGGCCATGCAGGTACTTCCACCCAAGCTCACAGGAGCACACGGGACCTCAGAGTGGTGTAGGTGGGCGCTAGTGCCGGTCCAGGCAGACACTGTTGGCCCTACACAGCCAGGGCATCATGGAGGCTGCTGTGCTGCTTCCTGACTTGCCCATCTCTGGCCACCTCACTCCGGCTGTCCCACCTCTCCTTCAGGACCAGCTCCATCACTGCCCTCCTCCAGAAAGGATCCCACACTCCTTTCTCAGCTCACAGTACTCACCAACATATCTTGTTACTGCCTAGTTCATGCCCCCAAACTCAGAGTGGGAAGGACATCCTCTTCATTGGAACCCTAGGTGCACACACACACACCCCAGCCTGGCTCAGAGCATATGCTGCAGCAGGTGCCCACCGAGCAGGAGAGGCTGAGGAGTGCCCTAGCCCAGTGCCAGCCCCCCACCAGGCCCACTCCAGGTCGTTGTACATGGGCGCCAACAGGGCTGCTCCCTGGGTCCTGCCTACTCTAAGAACGGCCCTCACTGTGCCCCGGGGCCCCTCTGGGGCCAGAAGCAGAGCAGCGGAGGGAAAACTGCATCCATCTGATGGGTACTCGAGGTTCCTGGTGGGCTCTGCCGGCTGCTTCCAGGGGCCCTGCAGTGCTGTGGTGTCCCTGAGCTCTGGTGCCTAGGAGTGCTGAGGGGAGAAGTTGCAACGCTTCTTCTGCAGAGCCTTCGGGCAGGGGCAGCCTGGGCCAACCGTGGCGGACACTGCAATACTGCAGGCCAAAAGGCCCTCTGCCAAGTAGGCCTGGCTATGCATCTGGACTGTGCTCATCCCCCAGCAAACATGATCTTAGCACCCACAGCCAGCCCAACGTGGGAGCCAGGGGTAGCAGACAAGTGTCAGTCAATAGGTTCCTAAGGACAAGAAAAACAGTACATTTACCCCAGGCCAGAGACAGAGCTCTTTCATCCACAGTGACCATTTCATTTAACACTCAAAATGACACCAGGATCACCTTCATATTACAGGTGGGGAAACTGAGGGTTAGAACAAGGAATAGACCTGCCCAGGGTCACAGTGCCAGAAGGCAGCAGAGATAGGTCTGGGGTTATGAGGTACAAGTACAGCTGGGGGATTCCTGGGATAATGCTTAGGTTTACAGAATCCAGGAACGGAAAACTTCACAGGCCCCTCCCCACCCTGCCTTATCCCCACCTCTAAAACACACACACACACACACACACATATACCCTCGTTTACAGCAGCCACAGGAAACACTGGCTCCCTTCATATTGAGAACCACTGCAAACACGGGCCAAGTTTATTTCTGGGATATTTTGTTTGCTTGTCCCAAAGAGCCCCCAGCGGCCAATGGATACATGCCCAACAAGTGTGCCTAACTGACAGTTGCACTCCCAACCTCTCCTTACTCATGCCTGTCACTGCCCTGGAAGAGCAAGCAGCCGCAGACTCGCTGTCTGGGGTACCGACCACCCCACCTCTCCCTGCCCCCAGCTCCAGTCGGGCTCTGAGGGACAGCATCTCTTCCCTTCCCTGCCTAGATGCCTGAGGTGGAATTCTTGGACCAGCCAGCATTCTTACCAGCAGCTTCCCTAACACTCTCATGGACAACTGGGTGGGGAGGGTCTCTGCTCAAATTCCTGATGCTCGGCTGGCAGGAAGCAAGAGTGTGTGAGTCCCACATCTGGACCCGTCCCAAGGGGAGCACAGCTTCTGCCCTGTCTGCTTCTGGAGTGTGTGAAGCCTCAGGACAAAACAGGGGCAGTTTGTGGGTCCTTAGCCCCATGCCTGACACTTGGCAGCCAGAGGAAAGGTCTGTAGAATCAATGAAAAGCTAACTGTGAGGTGGCCTGTGCCAGGGGCTCCCCAGAACAAGCACAGTCCAGCATGTGACTCTGTCCAGCGCCAGCTATGGACTGAAAATGTGTCCCTGCCTGACTCCTGCCAAGCTGTCCTTGGGAGGCTCAGTGAAGAGGGGTGGCATGAGGGGGTCCTCCTGCTGCAGGGCATGGCATCTGCAACCCCCAACACACAACAGAGAGTAGAGATGACCACTGTTACCCTACCCTGGCCTGGGGCCCTGAAATCAAGATCTGTGAATTCTCTTCAATGAATCCCGGCTCCAATTCACTTTTGTGATTTAGTGTTCTAGTGGTAAGCTTAGCATGAAGCTGACCTTTACTTCAGAACAACACCCGGCCCAGAACAGTTTTAAACCTCCATCCCCAGGTTTGTCATCACGGAGGGCTCCGGGGCCAGAGGCAGAAGGGACAGTAGAGACTTCACTGTGTATAAAGCCTTAGTTTCTCCATGTTTGTATCTAAAGCCCCTGGTGCTCCCCACCAGCTGAGTCCTAAGCAGTAGCTTTCAGCCTTTGCCTGAGGAAGGACAGAGACACAATGTGACAAAAAGGAAGGTTCTCCAGCTCAATTCACCTAGCCCCATCCGCCTGAGGAAGGACAGAGACACAATGTGACAAAAAGGAAGGTTCTCCAGCTCAAAGTCTACCGACCTCTGGTTTCTGAGCTGCACTGTGGGCACGCAGCCCTACCCTTCCACATCTGAACTCCTCCCACCCAGAATGTCCCTTTGGCCCAGCTCTCACCTAGAGCTGGGAGTCAGGACAGCAGGACAAAGGTGGGACCAGAGTCTCCACGGTGCTCAGAGGACCGCAGAGGTGACCCCCATCCCCCACACTTCACAGCCTCCCCAGGATGCCTCCCAGGGAGCACTCCACCCACTCCTGGGTGGCTCTGACTGCCCCAGTGGGTTGTAGGCTCCTGGGGTGGGGGTGATCTTCAGGCCCAGGAGAAAGGGCAGTGGGAAGAACAACGGATGCCAGGAGAGGACGACAAAGACACAGCCTTGGAGCCAGACACAGCCTTGGAGCCAGGCGTTGGTGGTCCTAGTAAAGTTTGGCAACATGTCAAGGACCAGAGCACCCCCAGCGCCAGGTCAGGAGGGGGCCAAACATGGTATAGTACTAGGCTGTCTCTCTGCGAACAACTGGTTGTCCCTTTCCGCACTTCAGTGTCCCCATCTGTACCGCTCTGGAGACAGCAGCAGTCTCAGAGGCCTTTACTGTGCAGACAAGCTGCCAGGCAGCACTGGCCTTCCTTCAGTCCCTCAGCTAGACCTCGGGAGACGGTGCTGCCCGCAGCGCACTGTCCTGCTCAGCCCACAGCCAGGGAGGTTCCAGTTCTCCTCCTCCTGACCAAAGGTGACTTTCCCAGCAGAACCTGGAACTGCCCTGCCCTGACTCTACCAGCTCCCACTGGGCGCCTTCCTTGCCCAGGGCAAGTGGGAAGTAGATGGCAGTGCCAGGAGGGTGTGTCAGCAGCTCCGCCCCTACAGGCTCCACCTGCGCCTGGGCCCGATCCTCCAGGCACCCGCACCTGCTCTAGTCCACCAGCCCACCAGCCCACCAGCCCTCACCGCCACATCCAGCTCTCCCATCCGGAAAAGGGGGGTGACTCCGGGGCCAGGAAAATGGGAAACCTTCCAGCGAGCTGGGACAAGGATGAGATGACGCACAGCCACTCTGTGAAGGTGACCAAAGCCACGCAAGCCCAGGTTTGTTTGAAGGAAGGCCAGTGCTACTTGGCATCTTGTCTACACAGGAAAGCTGTCCCCAGAGTGGTACAGATGGCGACACTTAAGTGCAGAAAGGGGCAATCAACTGTTCTCATTGCAAGGTGCCAAGAAAAGAACCCAAGGGCAGTCAAAACCCACATGGGAGCCTTATGAATGGGAAAGGGACCTGCTGCCCCCAGTCTGGGATGCTCAACCCCCAACCCCCCAGACCCTAAATCTGGCTCCCCGCTCACCACCCTCAGCACTCCGAAAACCTCAGTGCCTCCGACCCGTTCAACCCCGCCTGGTCTCGGATCGCACTGCAGCGCGGGCAGCTGACACTGGAGTAAAAGTGGAAGTAAAGTGGACACCCTGGCTGTGGGAGGACGGGCTGGGGGCTCCGCGACACGGACTCCACAGCCCCCACACCTACACAACGCGGCCGGACTCGGGCCGCGACTGGCGCACGGCG
>NW_004955484.1:2223785-2236089 GCF_000276665.1 Chinchilla lanigera | reverse complement strand
ACGGCTCCGCATGCAAATGAGTCGCCAGCCGGGGGGCGCGCGGGCTGTGCCCAAGTGCGCGGCCGCGCGCCCGCCCCGAGACAGCTCCTCCGCGGGGCTCCAGCAGTGCCCGCCGTCCGGCTTCGGCCCACCACGCGGGAAATCCCTTTTCCCCTACACGCGCGTCCCCGCCTCCACCGCGGACGAGAACGCGTTCCGTCTACGCAAATGCCTCCGCTTCTGGAAGGACAGTCGGGATTTCTTTCTCCAGCACTGCAGCCTTCTCCGCGTCCCCTCCAGACTCCGCCTCAAATTGACTTTGCCTTTCCCACCCACCGACCCCTGGACACTCCACGCATGTCCACCAAGCCATCCAATTCCGCTCGGAAGCCAGAGCATTAGGGAGAGGCATGCCCCAGCCTGCAGAAAAATAATGACAACCAAGGTGTGACTGTGGACCGGCGACGATCCCAAGAAATGGAGACAGCGGGAGGGTATCGAGCTTGGCCAGACCAGACCAGACCTGAAGCTTTTCACGGGCAGCGCCTCCCCTCCCCCTGCATTCCTCGGACCTTTGGGACTCCAGCCCATCCCCTTAAGCACAAGGGGGGCAAATCGAAGGCTCATCCATTCCTGGCCCACGTGCGCCCGGGGCCACAGGACAAGGAACCCAGGAACCAGAGGGTCGCCTCCACCCACCGCTCCCCAAACCGATTCCAGCCTCTCTGAAGCAGCGTCCCCTGCTTCGATGACAGTTCCACCCCACGAGACCTGCCCCCCCTTCCTGAGTCAGCGCCGTCCCGGACCCTTCCGAAACCTGCTCCAACTTGTCCGTTTCAGAAACATGGGTGTGCGTGTGTGCAAGCATGTGTGAATGGGAGAAGGAAATACCAGGGAACCTGCAGAGCCTTGACTGTCTGGAGTCCACCCCCCACCTTGCATGTGGCAGGTCACTGTACACAGCAAAAGCAGGGCGTCACAATCCCTGAGTGCAGTCCAGGTTGGAACCTACTCCAGACCAACAGGACCCTCAACACTGCGATCCTGAGCTCCTCCCTGAGCAGGTGGACAACCAGGCTGCTTCTGGCGCTAGGGGAGCAGTGGTATAGACTTGGCTTCACCCAGCAGAGAATTCCCAGGCATGGCCCATTTCACAGAGGAGCCTAAGGCATCTACCACTGCCCCTTCACTGACAAGAATCCACGCCCCACAGCCCACAGCCCACAGCCCCTGCCAGAGGTGCCGCTGTAAAATGCAGGTGCTGGCCTGGCGCAGCCCAAGTCAGGCTACTCTCAGGTGCTGGGGGAGCTCATTAAATGAATCCTGGGCCCACCTCTCCTGAAAAGCCTCACCCATCCCTCACCCCTTCTCATTTCCCCCAGCTCTGGCTTGAGAGCTGCAGGCCACAGCTCACAGCAGGGGAGAAGGTAAGGAGCAGTGACCCAGGGTCTTAGAAATAGGACAACTGTCTATCACGGCTTTTCTCACACACACACACACACACACACACACACACACACACACACACATTATCCCCAGTAAACCCATTTTCCCACAAAAAAAGGAGCCAGCTCTCAAAAACAGGCCTGGAATAGCCCCTCTTGCTGGTCTCCACGTGCGCCACCACCTCCTCAGCCTGGAGCGAGTGGCTGACACACCAGGTTCCCAGAGAGCGGTCTGGAAAGAGGGACCACGCATGAGCATCTGTCTGCCAGTGCTGAATGCTGAGGAGTCCTTGGGTGGTCCCTAGGTCTCTACTTTTGAGAAGAGGGGCAGGGACCAGGGCTCCAGGCTGCAGGTCTCTGAGGAATGGAAAGGCACTCAAAAGGCCTGGCCCTTAAGGGAGCTGGCCCCTGCTCCACCCTAGCTGGCCAAGGGCGGGCAACACAGAGAAGGTGGCTGGGTAGGACCTCAGAAATGGGAGACCTTCCTCTCTCAGGAGCTGGGTTAAAGTGCCATTGGGGGTGGGGCTGCTGGTGTGGGTGGGGAAGGTGGGGGAAGGGAAGTGGGCTCAGGCATTTCAAAAATTTGCTCCATTCCACTTAAACTCCCCCCCACCTCAGCTTGTGCCTCCAAGAATGGCATTTCCGGTTTGGAAACCAGGCCCCAGCGTGTACTGGGGGAGGGGCACCCACAAGGCCAACCCTGGCTGGGGTACATGGGGCAAGGACCTCCGGCCACCCTAGTCGGGTCTCTCAGGCCCTGCAGCTGCCAAGGAGCACTGGCAGGATGCAGCCTTGCGCCAACCCACACAGAAGGGACAGAGCTGGCAGCCAGGGGAAGGTGACGGTGGGACTGCCAGCCCACTGTCACTGCTCTGCAGCCGCAGGGAACATAGTAGGGACAGTGATAGCGGCAGTCCAAGCACTTCAAGCACCAGGCTTGAAGCCAAAGACCCCAGTCACATTCTGAGACTCTGAAACAACGGTCAGCTGACACCCAAGTACCCACCCCACCCCAACAAAGCTGCACTCAGCACAGGGGCCAGCACCACTCCCACCCCACTGCTGGCCGGGCGGGGCCTCAGAGGTGGTCCTGGCAGGACAGACTGTCCAGAGTGAGGGACCTGTGGCTGCCCTGGAACAGGGCATGCATACGCGTGACCATGCAGGCACACACCGGTCACCCGCCTAGGGGGACCAGCAGGAAGGAGTGGAACCCAGCTGCGGAGCTGGTGGAAGCTTCTGGACAGCTGTCAGTCATCCCAGGAGTGGGCCGGTGCCTCTCACCAGGCTGAACAGGAGCTCTCGGTTGTGTGTAGACGTCACTGACCTGTGCAGCCCCAGACAGTCACCTGTGCAGGAACATGTGGGCCCAGCACATGGGGTCACTGGCTCTCACTGGTCCCATGGCTGTGTCCAGTGGGTAGGGGAGCTGCTGCTCAGATTGAACTCTAGTGCGAGAGAAGCCCGGGGTAGGGGTCACGCCTTCTGGGCTTTCTGAGGGCTTCCCTTTGGTATAGATCCACTACACCAAAGAACTACCCTCGCTTGATGCCCAAAAGTGCCCGGGGGCAGCACGTACAAGAGCAAAAATGGGGAGAAGCATAACTCCAGGGAACTCTTAGACAAACCAAGACTTTCAAGGGAAGACACGCTATGAAGCCACTTGCAAAGACCAAAAAATGGCCGGGTGTGGTGGCGCACGCCAGTAATCCCAGCACTTGGGAGGCTGAAGCAGGAGGGTCACTGTGAGTTTGAGGCCCGCCTGAGCTGGATAGTGAAATCCTGTCTCATAAAGGCAAAAAAAAAGGCCAAAAAATGCCGGAAAATGCTTATGACTGAGTGAAACGCAGGCCTAAAACAACTTGTGTGGTTTGACAACATACAACCCTGCCCCTCCTGAGGCCTGGGTTTGCCCACAGCACAAGAGAGTGGACTAGATGGTTGCTGACAGGCCGCTCTAGAAGCAGAAGCAGGGAAGGATTTCCTGAGGCCAAGCTGAGTGCTGCCAAGCCCGAGGGAAGGAAGAAAGGAAGTCACTGAGGGCCAGGGGAGCTGTCACTTTTCCCTGGGCCAGCCACTCTCTGGATGAGGGAAAGGGTGCAGAGACTCTTGGGATAGCACAAAAAAGAAACGAGCCCAGATGTCACATGTAATAGTCCTTGCTGCTGCCCTGAGGACCAGGACGGAACTCAGAGGCTCAGAGGGCAGTGTGCTGGCCAGCTCACACCCATGATCCCCACTGAGTGACCTAAGATTGTCCCCACGAAAGCACAGGTGCTCGAGACAGAGCAGTGTGCCCACTTAGCGCAGGTATGGGAGCTGTCAGCCACAAAGAGCTGTCCCGTGACCCTGCTCTCTGAGGCTGTACTGATGGACGGGCAGGTCCTTTGTCATTACCGTGGTGACTCTGACAGCAAGTTGGGCACGTGTCCTGGGCCAAGCACCCTTCAGCATCTCTCAGGCCAGTCCCAGAGAGCTGAAAGCAGGGGAAGACCAAAGGTGAGGGCACCAGGCAGAGGGAGCAGGTGAAGGGACACGGCCCAAGGTGGGGCTGCCAGGTATCTACTGACCTGGACCCAGCAAATCCAGTGTGCACCACCCCATCGAGGCAGCTCCCCTGCTCCTTCAGCGGCTTTCCTGGAGCAGGAGGCCAGGGGCAGCATACCTGTCTCTACAGGTATGAAACGCTGCCCTAATGGGAAAGGTAAAAGGCGGCAGAGGCACTGCAGGGAGCTGCTGCCTGGGAGCAGAGCAGGGCTCCAGAGGGCCAGCAAGGGCCATGGCTGTGGTGGGTGGCCTGTGTCCTCTTCTCTCCTGCACCCGCTTCTCCTACCTCCTGCCCTCTCCGCTCAGACAGGGCCCTCCCTGGGTGCTAGCCTGTAAGTGTGGACTGAGGAGGACTCTGGGGTCAGCTCCTGCACCCTCACCGCCCCCCAGCAGAGGTCACAGCTCAACATTTGGGGTATCAGGAGTTGCTGGCAGAAGGGACAGGTCAGGGGAGAGGGACATGAGAGCAGGCCCCTGTCCTCAGACAGAAAACTCAGTGGCTGGTGACCGCCCCACTCCTCTGACAGGCTGGGTAGACAGTGGGAGGGTGTGGTCAAGAGGCCTCCCCAGCCTGGCCATCTGCTCTCGCCTCTCCCATGGCAACCGGTCCCAGCAGATCAGGCGGAGGGGAGTGATTTCACATGCCATCTGCTGCCCACCCCTGGCTGCTTCCAACCAAAACTGGTACTCACACCCACAGATGCCCACAGAGGGGCAGAACAGTGTTGCCAGCCACACTGTGGGGTCAGCAGGCCAGGGGGCCAGCAAGGTCACAGAAGCGCACCCGGAGGCTCTGGGCACAAGCACAGGAAGGAGTAAACACAGAGAAGACAGCCATGGCAGCCCCTAGGGAAGCAGTGTTTCCGCTTCCTCCTGGAGAGGATCCCGTATTTCCACCAGGGCCCGCTCCAGCCAAGGAGAAGAGCGCTGCTGGCCCCAGGAGATCCAGGCCCAGGCCTTGGCCCAGGTTAAGCCTGTGAGGACAGGAGCAGACGCTGATCTTCCCCACCAGCCATGTCACCCTTAGCCAGTCACTGCAACTCTCAGGGCCCCAGTTTGTACATGGGTTCAATGTAACCTCCTCTAGCAGCTGTGCCCATCCCCAGGCCTTAGGACTGATGGCACACGCAAGCTGTACAGTGCACGCGGTACCCAGTGTCATGCTGCCAGCAGCACTCCCACACCTGCACATCATACATCCCATATCCAGTCCCCCGCTGGACACAGGGCACACACTGCATGCCTAAGTGTGGCCCACTAAGCCATCCCTGTCACTCACACTTGCAGACAGCAGCCACTGCATGCCAGGTGGTGTGCCAGGATACTGCCACGCAACCAGCCTTGTCCTCAGAAGGCTTACACTCCAGACTGGGTGCGTGGGGTGGGGGGCAGAACAGATAAACACCCCTATTTGTGGTAACCAGGACTCTGAGGCAGAACAATGGAGACAGCAGAGTGACAGCACACCCCTATTTTAATACAAGGTGTTTGGGGAACCTCTCTAAAGAGGTGGCATTTGAACAGATGTGTGAATCTTTTGCTAAGGCTCATTATGAAGAAAAAAAATAACAGTGAAGACTGGTAAAATGGCACAGGCAAGCAGCCCTCTTGTCCAGGCTCTTAGCAGGGAGGCCTGGGGGCTTGATGTCCAGGAGGGGCTCTCCATAGTCCCCCCCGCAATCCAAACACACCCACCTGGCCTCCCCGAAGTGGTAACAACCAAGCAATTGAATGAGACTAGGAAAAAACCGACAGTCCCTTCCCAGTTTGTGTGTATGCATGGGTGTTCTTGTGTGTGTGTGAGCGTGTCTGTTAAAACAGGGTCTCACCATGTATTCCCAGGCTGGCCTTGCACTCATGGCAATCCTCCTGCCTCAGCTTCCCAAATGCTGGGATTATAGGCATAAACCCCCACACTCAGCTCTCCCCAGTTGTTTGTCTGTTTAAAAAAACAGGGTCAAAAAAATAAAATAAAAAATAAAAAAACAGGGTCTCCCTATATAATCTAGGCTGGCCTCAAACTCCTGGCAATCTTGCCTCTGCTTTCTGAGTGCCCTCTTGAGGGGTGAGGTGTCTGCGTCTGGGTTTGGGATTCTGAGTAGAAGCAGGAAGCTGTGTGCCTGGAGGGGTGTCTTGTGGAAAGCCAGTCTTTGCTAGGGAAGGAAGAAGAGACACAGCTTCTGGGACAGGCTCCATCCTCTCTGACTTCCTGCTTTCCTTGAAGCCCTTGCAGCTAGGACCTGGGTAGGCAGGAACCCTGGAAGGAACCTGGAGATATGACCCAAATGCCTAAGGTTAGCCTACCAGGTAACAGGGGAAGAGGAATTCAAGCTCCCAGACACCTGGAGAGGAGGTGGTCACACCATTTTCTGAGCAAGCATGTAACTTTGGTAGCTCCAGGATTTAGAGGCACTGATAGCTCTCTGGGCATGTCCCAAGGCTACATGATCAGGTATCGGGTTTTATAAAATACCAAAATTTGCCAGGCACAGTGGCACACGACTATAATCCCAGTACCCCACAAGGCTGAGGCAGGAAGATCACAAGCTCAAGCCTAGCCTGGGCAACTTACTGATTTAGCAAAGCTCTGTTGCAATGAAAAAAAAAATTAAAAAGAGCTGGGAATATGGCTCAGTGTGAAGGACCTGGGTTTAATTCCCAGTACCCCACCCCCCAAAAAAACTCCAAATAGGGTATTAGACCAACAATGTGCCAGTGTCTCAGTACTTAAAAATACACATCCCAGCATTTGGGAGGCTGAGGCAGGAGGATCATGAATGTAGTGCCAGCCTATGAGTTCAGTGTTAGCCTGGATAATATTATGAGACCCTATCCTCCCAAAAAACAGGAACAAAAACAAAAAATCCACAGCATATGAAAGCTGGAGACAGCTAAGCTATCTGCAAGAGAATGGATACATGCACAGTGGTGTATTCAGAAGCAGACTCCACTCAGCAACAATGACAGAATGAACTACTCATCTCACCCCCAACGCGCGGAAATCTCAAACTCATTGTGCTGAATGAAGAGTACCTGCCACGTGCTTCCACATGTATACAGCTCAAGAACAGGGAGGTCTAAGCCAGGAATAAAAATCAGAACTACACCTGTAATCCCAGGTATTCGGGAGGCTGAGCCAGGAAGATCAAAAACTCAAGACTACCCTGGTCAATTCAACAAGACCCTGTTTCAAAAGCTAAACGGCTGTGGTGTGTAGCTCAGCAGTACAGCACCCTCTACCCTGGGTTCAATCCTCATTATGGGGGGTGGGTGGTGAGACACGCGAACATGGTGGCTGCCTTATGCAAGGGGGCGCCTGGTTGAAAAGGAGCTGTTAAGAACTTTCCGAGGTGACAGACATTTGTCTTGAATTGACTGACGGCTGCATGGAAGCTTGTGTTAGACAAAACTCGTCCAACTGTACACTGAACATCTGTAATTTCATGACAGGTAAAAAAACTACTCCACTAAACGAGTCTCAACCAGTAAAAGCAAAATAAAACAAAGCACCAAAAAAAAATTCAGGGCGGCACATACTGTTCCGGAATACAAAAAGGAGATATTGGGCTGGGGATGTATCCCGGGGGCAAAGCGCTTACCTAGCATGGATGAGGCCCTGTTCCATCTCCAGTATGGCAAACAAACAACACAGGTGTTGCCGGGCTGTGAATGTGGCTCCATAGAGGAGCCCTTGCTTAGCACCGGGAAGGGCCTGGGTTTGACTGAGGGGGAGCCCCAGGTATTACAATCCTAAACCCACCATGTTACCCTTCTTTTCCCCAGCTGTCAGGGAGCTTAAAGTTAAATTTCTATGCTTACTTAGCCTAGGCTGTCTGGAGTAATTTTTCTTCCTTCCTCATATGTGACATAGTTCTGGATATTTTAATGATCTCAGACTCTTTGTATCTTCTCATATAATCTGCTTCAAATCCTTACTGGAATTTGGCAGGGTTTAAATACTAAGTTAAAATTACTGAAAAGCCCCCTTAGCCTCTAATCCTGCCTACAAACAGAGATTAACTTTAGAGCCTCAACTTGTGACCACCTCTCCGGCCACCGTGGGCACCTTCAGCGCCCTTACAAGTTCAGCCTGTCCCGGCGCTTTCTCTAGAGGAGAGGAGACAATACCCACCAAACAGCAACTAAGACAAAGGAACAGCACGCAGTGAAAGCAAGCAGCTGTGCACAGGCCAGGCCAAGGGCTGGGGTGAAGATGAGCCTGGAGGCGGGGGCAGGAGGGGGCACAACCTGGTGCCCTGGGTAGAGAGTGCAGGTCTGCAGGGGCCACCCATGTCCGTGCACTCAGGTCATTCCGTAATGGGTATCATGACCCATGCAGGCAGATGGGGGCCCTGCCTGTTCCCTGCAGGACTAGGCTGCAGCAGACCCCGCCTGAGGGCAGGCCTGCACCACCGAGCAGGTTCTACTTCCTGCAGGGCCACCCCAGTCCTGGGACCATGAGAGGTAGGGCATCCACTGGGCCTGGGTGGGTGCCAGCTGGTGGCCCCATTACAGGCCACTCTGCTGCTGGGGTAAGGACAGCAACCCCTCCCCCAAGGCTTCAGAGGAAGGGGTCTCATGTCTACGCCAGGGCAAGGAAGAGGCCAGGGTCATCTCACCTCTGAGGCTTTGGAGAGATCCACAGACCGCAAAGAAAGGGCCAACAGAGGCAGACCGGTCAAGCCACAGAGAACCATGGGGTACGGGGCTGATGGGCTGGGAACCCTCCACAGCCTGCTGTGCAGGAGTCAGGAGAGGGTCCCTGGCCACTACACCAACCAGCTGCGGAAGAAGAAGGCAACAATCTCACAGCTGCAGCCACCAGAGCAGCCTCCTACTAGGAGCTGCCTGTACCCCTTGCCAAGGTCTCCCCAACCCTGCGGGCTCAGTGCTGCTAACAGCCCTATCACTCAGATAAAACCAAGAGGCATCAAGGTCCATAACTCACAAGGCACAGAGCTGGCATGGAGCCCTGGCTCTCAACCTATGACGGTGCTCCCTCAACTCTGAAGCAGCCTCTTTGGGACCCCCTTCAGTCCCCAGCAAGGCTCCAAGGACAGTCAGTGGCTGAGATATCAGGCTTTGCACAGGGATACAGCCACCTAGGATCTCATAATATCGTCCAGGCTAACCTTGAACTCACAGACTGGCACTGAACTCACGATCTTCCTGCCTCAGCCTCCCCAGTGCACCAGGACACCTGATGTGTGGTGTGTATTTTTAAGTACTGAGACCCTGCAACACTGTTGGTATAATACCCTATTTGGGTTGATGCTGGGGGATGAGGGAGGTGGCCGGGGCAAGCAGGAACAATGAGGCAGAGAGAGCAAAGCAAGGCCCCAGCTGGCCACTGCCTGGTTGTCCAGGCCAGCCACGAGCCCCAGGGCAGATCCTCATGGCCCCTTAGCCAGCTCTGCCACTCACAGCAGAGCCAGGCACAGGTTTGTGGTGGAGGGAGGTTCCAGCGGGAGCCAAGCCCCGTCTGCTGATCTCTGCCAGCCACTGCTGGGGGTAGGCATGGTGGGAGCGACCGTGCTGCCCAGCCCTGGGCAAGCTGCCTGGCTTTTGGACCCCAAGCTGCCTTTCTCCGGGGGAGAACAAAAGAGGTTACAAAAACTCATGTTGGAAAGCCACAGGCTGGCTTGGCCTCTGCTGAGAGCTCAACCAGCAGCAGCCCCCACAACTAGAGAGGCCATGCAGGATGATGGTCACTTTACGGCTTGGATGTTGCCAGACTTGGTTCCCACCCCGGCTCTACCTCTCACTGGCCACAGGACCCTGGCAAGACACAGGCCCTGCTTGAGCCGGGAAGGCCCAGCTCATGCCCAGCACAGGGGATATGCTCCATGCAGGGCATCACCTGCCCTCCTCGAAAGGTCTACTCCTTAATGGTAGAGTACCTAGGGGCTGGAGGAGCAAAACCCACTTCACAGACAGGAAATCGGAGGCAGGAACAGACAGCAGAGGGCTTCTCTGCAAGCACCTTGCCACTCCTGAGCATAGATCCAATGCAGTGCTGGAGAGGGGTCCCCGGCACACGACACAGCCATTTTCAAGGGTGAAGCCAGGTGGGAGAGAGAGAGAGCACAGGGCACTGGACAGCCGGGCCCAAGAGGACGGCAGCTGTCAGAGCACAACCGGAAACACTGCTTTCACTCACACGGCAGGCAGGAACAGCGAGCAGGGAGCCAGGGACGCCATGGTGCTGCCCTTTCCACATCCCGGACTCCATGGGAGTCCATGGCAGCGCGAGACCCCTAGCACATCCCACTCAACCTGCTCAACCCAACTGCTTCCCTGCCCTGCCATCACTTCCCATCCCATGTCATCTCCCATCCCATTTGGAAGCATCTTGTAATTTCTGTGGGCCAAAGTGCCTGCGTCAGCCACATCCAGGAAAAGGCTACCCAAATGAATGGGTGTGCTTAAAAGCTGAACGTGTCCCTGAGGCCCACATACACAGACACCACTCAGTTCTAAACAGGCAGCTCCGTCTAAAAGGCTCTCTGGGGCCTCCCCAGCACATATTTTCTGCTCCAAAAATGAGCTTCTCCTAGTCCCTCCACCTCGCACAATACCCAAGGTCCCAAGAGAGAGCCAGGTGATCTGACACTCCAGCCACTTCCTGCACAATCCTAAAGGCAGCAGCTACAAAAGAGAGGTGGGGAGTGACCGTGGGCAGGCCATGGTGGGAACTGACCAGCAGTCCTTGAATGCGGGTCTCCACATGGTGCTTATCTGTCCAGGTCCCACCCACTCTGCCCCCTTTTCGAGTTACTTCTGGGGCCACTGAGGTGCAGAGCCAAGGAAAGTTGCCCAGGCAAGCAGTCTGTGTGCCATTCCAGACTCCACCTCCAGTGCTCTGTGTCACTTGCGGACAATCAAACTCAATCAAAGGTGGGCCTCCCCAAAGGCGCCATCCAGGCTCTGACACGGCCAGAACGGCATTCCCTATGCACTGCTGCCCTGGAGAGCCCAGGCCTCCCACGGGTTCAGAGGGTCCACAGGAGCAGGGCTGGCCAGTGAGCTACGCCTCCCCCCGGAGGTGATCCAGAGCTTTGGAGGAAGCACAGCAGAAGAGCAGTGTGGCAGGCATGTTCTGCCTTTTCTTTCTAGAGATGAGGCAATTATGCTCTGAACCAGAACAGATGGGAGGAGGATTCACATCAGCACGGCCTGGAAGCCCTAATTTTTTCATCTGTAACTCTGCATTACCGCTTCTGCAGGCGGGCAGGAGCTGGGATCTTTAATTCTGTAATAACAATGCTTTGCACTTACACAGCACCTCTCTTCCAGTAACTGCCTCACACACTCTGTGGTAGTTAATTAAGAGGCCACTTGCCCTGCCAGGAAACCCTGACTGTCTGCTTCAGCAAAAGGAAAGCGTCCCCCAGGTGAAGACCAGTTCCAGAAGCTGGAATTGGGCAGGGCTCTGGCCCACTGCCCTTGCCTATCAGAGGGAAAAGCCCTTGACTCAGCAGAGAAACAATGGCTGGAGGCCACAGCTCTCTGAGCAGATGTGTTCCCTGCAGCAGGAGGCAGTGTGTGGCCTCCCACCTCGATCTGTCCATCTGTGAAGTGGGCCCGAGTGTGCACCTGAGCCCTGGTCACCTGGAGTAGCCCGGATCCCTTGCGCCCTCAGGAAGCAAGACCCAGACGCCCAGGATGCTGGGCCCAAGTGTGCAGCGATTAGTTTAGGGCTGCCCCGGTCGGCCCGCTGCGCCAGCGAGAGGGAGTGTCAGGCAGAGGAGAAGTCCCCTCGACAGGAGGAGAAAAGTCGTTGCTGGGCGTTAGGAGGTGCACAACTTCTCAGAAAGGGGGCGGCCCAGCCATGCGGGGAGGGAGTGTCCCACCCAGCCAAGCTGTCCTGGGGGAGGGGTGTCTCCGGGGACAGCGCAGGCCCCGCCCCAGCCTGGCTGCCCTGGTGGGGACCCAGGAGCACAATAGGGCAGCTCTCCGAGGGAGTTTCTGGGGGACGACATCCACCTTCCCGCCCAGAAGACGGCCCAGCAGGCTGGACTTGGGCTCCCGGAGAGCGGCAGAGACCCTCTGCACTAGGCCTGGAAGCCCAAGCGGGGAGTCCGGCGGCAGCACAGATCCAACCTGGCCAACCGTCCCGGGGGGTCCGGGGGGCAACAAAGACGCCTGCGACCCAGGCGTCCCGGGGCGCTCCCGAGGGGACGGCCTGGATCCCCGCCCTCCCGGCTCCTCCGGCCCGAGAATGGAAAGGCAGCGACAGAGAGGCCGGCTGGGGGAGGCGCCCGCGCCTGTCCCGCACCCCGCCGGGGAAAGCCGGCTGGGGGACCCCGGGCCGCAGCCCCCGCCTCCCGCTC
>NW_004955484.1:2212272-2223471 GCF_000276665.1 Chinchilla lanigera | reverse complement strand
CGCCGCCCGCGCCGCGCATGCGCCGCCCGCGCCGCCCCTCCCCCTCCGTCTGCTGCGCCGCGGGCCGCATTAAAGGCGAGGACCTCGGACCCGGGCAGTTTTCTGTCGGCCCAACGCGCCTCAGTCCCCATACCATCCTCAGTGCCACCATCCTTCAAGGGCCACCTCCGGACGCACAATCTCTCCTCTCCCCCTGTTCGGTTCTGGAGGCCAGACCCCCATCCTCCCAGGCCACATCTTGAGTGCTGGGTGCCTGCCCTTCCCGGAGGCTTGATGGTGCTCAGGCCAGGTATCCGTGCGCGGACGGGGAAGGACTCGGTCTGGCTGAAGGTGATTGCAGGTCAGCCGACCTGGGCTCCAGGACCCGCTGCCCTCCCCCATCCGGGGCGCGCCCGGGGAATCCCCAGGACCCCCTCCCACCATTGCCCCCACTCCCAGGAAACCGGAGCCCCAGACTCCATGGAAGCAGCCTGACTCAGTCTAGGTTCCCCCGACCGTGAAATCTGGCTTTTATGGAAGCTTTCTCTCCCCTTAACTCCCATCCGTGGGTGCAGCCACAGCCCCTCAGATGCTGAATACCTAACCCTTCTTTCCCCCAGGTAAAACACCTCAGACTTCTTCAGCTGTTCCACACTCAGCATGGGGCCCCACAAGCATCTGCCAGCTGTGGGCACCTATGTCCTCACTGCCCCCCCCCACCAGCAGGCCTTGCTGCTTGTGTGTTACATTTAATAGCCTGAGGCTCTGAGATCCCTCCACCACCCAGGGCAGATGGAACCAGGGCCTGTTCTGCTGGCACCCCATACAGAGTGTCCCAGCTCCTTGGGAACACTCCTTGCCAAGGGCGGACCCAAGAGAATGGTTGCTGTTGCCCCAAGAGAGTGAGTGAACACCTAGGCCAGTGGGGACCAAGTGGGATCAGCCAGGGCAGCGGCTGGGTGGTCAGTGTTGCTGCCCAGCCTGGGAGAAGGGGCGGAGGCAGTTCGAACACAACTGGTCGAGCCGGAGATACAGCTCAGCGCACAAGGGCCTGCCTGGTAAGCGCAAAGTCCTGAGTTCGATTCCGCGTACCAAAAAAAAAAAAAAAAAAAAACACAGCTGGTTGGCAGTGACCTCTGCGATGGTGACGTGGGGAGTTCACAGAAAGCTCCAGCCCCCTCGGAAATATCTGTGCGTGCCTATATCAAGGGGGGTCTTATCTGCCAGGTGTGCATGGCAGGAGGCCCGCAGTGATTGGACAGAAGCAGCAGAGATGGATGGAACTCGCTGCTCCAACTCCCACACCTTAAAACCCCCATCAGCTGCTCATCCCTGGCTGCGGCCTAGGCTTTCTGCCTCCTTCCCCCGCAGGGGCAGGACAGCCCTGGTCTCCTCCCCAGGAGGAGGGTCCTAACAGTGGCCACCTGCGATGCATGATGGGAGTGTGAGATATTCGGGAGACGGGACAGGATGCCTGCCACCTGTCTCAGGTACCTGACTGATGAGGGTCCCTCTCTGCTCCCACTGGGCAGAGCTGCCCCCTTCGCCCCTGGAGTGGGGGCTCTCAGCGGTGCACCTCAGTGTTCCAGCCGCGTGCTCCGCAAGGCAGTGCTGGAGGGGCAGGCAGGGCCACAGTAAGCAGAGCAAGGTCTGGGCTGACAGCTGCCACCTTCTCAAAGGGTGCTCTGTGTGTGTCTGGCACATGGCCTTGCCCGTGCCCACCCACCCACCCACATCCAGCTGGCACCCAGCTCCTGAGCCTGGAGCAGCAGCTCAGCCTGGTGCCGGGCTCGCAGCGGCTTTCTCGGAGTGCCCCACCCCCCCACCTCCGCCGTTACTGCCACCACCACCCTGGTCCCCTGCCTGTTGGCCAGACTGTGCCTCTTCCTTTCCTTATACTTTGATTGTTGCTTGACTTTTTATCTTCTCCCTGCCCATCCCCCATTCTAATTGTCCAGGCCGGAAAGGGGTGAGCGGCAGGAAAAGACCCCTTGCACCTCCTCGGGGCGGGAAACAGAAGCCCTGCGGATGGTGCAGTGCGGCCCGTGCCCCGCAAGCCATCTAGTCCTTGCCGCCAGTGCTGATTAAGTGGCTTCACTAACTCATCCCTTAGCACAGGATAGGGGACACCAGCAGGTCCTCCACTTGCTCCAAGGCAGGAATCAGAGCCCTGGGGCCAGCCATGGGAGGACCCTCAGTGCATTTGTTCCCCTCCCTGCTGCTACCAAGTGTCGCTAAAGTTGGGGGCTGTTTCTCCCCCACCCAGCCTGGCCGGCAGCTGATCCCAGGATGCCTCCCTCAGCTCTTCCGGCAGCAGCCTTTGCGGCCTCAGAAGCAGCAGCTGGGCTGCCTGAGGAGCCTGGCACCCTGAGCACCCTGCAGGGCTGACCAAGGCCCCTTCGCCCAAGGCACCACTCCGACCAGCAGAAGCAGCACTTCTTGTTCTAGGCGCTGAGAGGGAAAGTGTCACACCCAGCTGCCAGGACACCTTTGTACCCAGGGCCTTGCCACATCTACAAGACTGAGGGCTGGAATGTAGCTTCTGATTTCCCTCAGGGTAACCAGGGACCTCTGGCCTAGAGAAAGCAGTGAGTCTTTGGAGCCTTTCACAGAGCAGCTGTGTTACGTCAGCATGATGCCTTGTCACCATTGGTGAGCCCACGTTGACACATCCTCATTAACTGAAGTCCCCGCTTACCAGATCTGCTTGGTTTTCCCTATCATTCCTGTCTCCTTAGGTCCTCCAGACTAAGTTCTAATGCTTTTCAGAACTTCCTTGTTTTTGATGACCCTAACAGGTTTTTTTCTTTTTTAGCATGGGGGACTGAATCCAGGGCCTTGCTACTGAACTACTTCCCCAGCCCATCTTTACATTTTATTTCTTTTTTATTTTTTGGTACTGGGAATTGAACTCAGGACCTTGTGTTTGCCAGGCAGGCGCTTGTGCTACTGCACTATATCCCCGGCCCTTTATTTCTTTTTTAATAGCTAGATGAGGTATTGCTATTGTTGCCAAATTGCCAAGGTTGGACTCAAACTTGATTGGTATTTTTTTGTCTTTTTTGATACAGGGTCTTGCTCTGCAGTTCAGGCTGGCCTTGAGCTCACTTTGTAGCCCAGGCTGGTCTCGAACTTGCAACAATCCTCCTGCCTCAGCCTCCCGAGTGCTGGGACAGCACACCCGGCTGCCCTAACAGTTTTGAGGTGACTGTAGGCTTTGTCTGATGTTGTTTTCATAGACTCTTGGCAGGTTTTGGAGAGGAAGACCACAGAGCTCAGCACATGCTATCAAGGTGGTACCATCAGTGTGGGTCTTCCCGGCTGACATTGCCTTTGACCACCGGTGGGGCCTTGTGTGTCAGCCCCTCCCCTGGGAAGCTGCTCTTCCCACACCCACTCTCCAGGTTACTTCATACCGTCCACACTCAAGGAGCTTTGCTCCACCTCCTTAAGCGTTGGGTGCTTACTTAAAAGTATTTGGATTCTTCTCAGTGGAGAATGGTCTTTTCTCCCTCATTTCCTTATTCAGCCGTTTATCTACATCATGTGATAGATAGGTAGATATTACTTTTTCTTGCATTTCTGGGGATTGAGCCCAGGGCCTCCACACTGAGCTACATCCCTGCTACGGTTTGTATCTGGATGACCCCCCAAAGCTTCTGTGGATTATGGGGCGGCATAGCTAAATGTGATTGCTGTTAGGAGGTGGGGCCTGGTCAGAAGAGGCTGATGGGCTGGAGTGACCGGAAGGGTGTACTGCCCTTCTTTCTCTGCTTCCCGTTTACCATGTCGCAGTGAGCAGCTCTCCTCTGCCACGCCCTCTGCTACGCTGTCCTGCCTCAGCGCCAGCTGACTATGGATTGAAATGTGAGCCAAAATCACCTTCGCTTCTCTGAGTTGTGGGTGTATTTTGTTTTTGTTTTTTTTTTGGTTTTTCTCCGGTACCGGGAACCGAACTCACGACCTTGCACATGCCAGGCAGGCGCTTTTGCCGCTGAGCTAAATCCCCAGCCCCTGTGGGTGTATTTTGTATCAGCAACGAGAAAGTGACTAAGACAATCCCTAGTCCTTTTTTTAAAAAAAAATTTTTTGAGACAGAGTCTGAATTGACAGGTTGCTCAGGATGGGCTCAAACTTGTGCTCTGCCTACCTCAGCTTCCAGAGTGCTGAGATTTCAAGCGTGCCCTACCGTGCACACCCATGGATATTGACTTTACACTTCGGATTGTACTCCAGTACTACTTTAGTACACTTTTTGTTGCTTCAGTTGTTCCTTCTTTGGGAGCTCTTTCAGTTGGTGAATCAGACTTTTCAAGAAAATCTAGAAATCCCGCTGGGGAAATAGCTCAGCAGCACAAGTGCCTGTCTGGCAAGAGCAAGGTCCTGAGTTCGATCACTGGTAAAAAAAAAAAAAAAAAAAAAATCTAGAAATCTCAATTGTTTCATAAAATCTCTGATTTTGAAACAACCAAGTGGGCCAAAGGAAATGCTACTTCAGGCCAACTCCAGGCAGCTCTACAGGCTGGAGTCAGGCTATCTGTTCTGCATCTCCTCGGTTGCTTATAGCTAAATGCCTGTGTATATGGGAGTTAACCTGCCTGGGGCTCAGTTTCCTCATCTGCGGAATGGGAGGATAATCTCTGGGTGGTTGGAAGGACTCTTGAATGATGCAGGTGGAAACGGGGGCACTAGGCCTGGCATAGTGTTTCTGTTTATTAAATAGCAGGAGGCAACATTATCCCCGAGCACGAACAACACGTGGTTAAACAGCTCCTTAAGGAGAACAAGAACTGAGTTTGAGGCTCAGAGGAAGCCTTCAGGAACAGGGGAGGCCAAAAGCACCCTGTAAGCTCTGGTGTGGGCAGGGACAGGGACTGCCCACCTGAAGCCTGCTTTTCAGCGTGGGAACTGAACTCTACTACTCTCAGGTAACCTCCATTGACAGGTGGGAGAGGACCCAAAGCCTCAGGTCCTATCCTATTCTTTCTAAAGTGTGAACGACTCCTTCTGCCCAGGAAGGGGACACGTGATTTGAGGCTACAGTACGCAGACTGACAAGATAAGGCCCAAGCCCTCATGTCCGCAGACCCTTTTGACTCAAAAGCTCTAGAAATGTATCTTAGAAGTACACTCACAAGTAGCCAAAAAATGCATCAAGGATGTTACTTAGAGATTTCTTTGTGATGGAAAAGAAAAAAAAAAACTTGGGCATAGCTCACACACTCGGTAATGGGCAACACACAGCAGAACCCCAGGCAGTTGCTCAAACATGGAACTGCAGGAAAATATGTTTAGGGTACTGTGAAGGGAGAAAAAGGGCGTCCAGATAGTAGGTACCCCATTTTCTCACCGAGTGACATGTTTATATCTTTGTGACACATTTCTATTGGTAATACGGGGAAGTATGGAACTATAGATACCCACATATAAGCTGGGTGCTGGAGGCGGGGTGGGACTTCCCCTCACCACTGGACTTTTGGGGTGCTTAGTGCTGTGCTGATTCAGAACTGGGGCCTCTTCTCAGTCTTCACGGGTTACAGTCTCACAGACCAGGTGCTTGGTGGTGGTGGTGTGGTGGTGGTGGTGGTGTGTGTCTCAGAGAGTGGTTTAAGTGCGACTAAAATTTTTTTATATTCTCTGATTTTTCTTCAATTCATTTAGCACTCAGCCAATTTTTTTCCAGTGTTGGGGACTGAACCTGGAGGCTCACACAAGAGCTATACTCCCAGTCCTTTTTTCTTTTTTTTTTTTTTGGTCTTTTTTTGAGACAGGGTCTCACTATGCAGTTGAGGCTGGCCTTGAGCTCACTTTGTAGCCCAGGCTGGCTTGAACTCACAACAATCCTCCTGCCTCAGCCTCCCGAGTGCTAGGATTACAGGTGTGTGCCACCACAGCCAGTTTTTTTTGGGGGTGGTAAAGTTTTCAAGAACAGTAAACAGACTTTTTAGATTGCAGTGGGTATACATACATAACATAGATGGACCGTTTTAACCACTGTTAAGTGTACAGATCACTGGCAATAAACACATTCACAGTGTCTGTCTCTGGAACATTTCCACCACCCTACACAGAGCCTTGGAACTCACTAAATAATAGCCTCCCCACCCTTGCTTTAGTGCTATCAAACAAGATTCGCCCTTTTGTGTCTAGCTTATTCACTTGGTAACATGTTCTTTTTTTTGGTAACATGTTCTTGAGCATAGTTTTTTAAGACCCGTTTTTGAGGGAAAATGCAATGGCTAAGTTCTAGGAACTGCGAGCTGAAAAGATTCCCACGGCCCCTGGGGGCTGGTGCGAGGGTCTTTCCCGGGGCAGACACCTATGGAGGCCGGCTGGGGGTGCAGCCCCAGGCGCTGGCTGCCAGCCTCCAGGGCTAGGCTGTTTGCAAACACCCAGCCATCAGAGCCCCTTCCAGGAACAGCTCCCAGCCTGTGACTGTGACTGTGAAAGAGGCCTTTTCCTCTGCACTGGAAATAATCCCTAGGGCACTGTGTTTCTGATCCAGAGATGAAGCCAATCGGCTGAATAGTACACATTCCCTAAATTATTAAAGAGCCTGAAAGAGCGGCTGCCACACCGGGGTCACAGTTTCACATTCTCAGCGAGGACAGATCACCAAGCTTCCTGCTGGGCGGCTCTGTGATGTTGCCGGAGGCCAACAGCCTGGTCCCCTCCCCCAGGGCGGGCGTGGAGGGGCACTGGGAAAATCTCACTGCTCCCTGGGAGAGCTGAGCTTTGTGCGAACAGGAAGGAACTCCACAGGGAGGAGGTCTGCACTTGAGCAGGAACTGGGCTCCCCGTCACCTTTGACCTCTAGTGCAGGGTAGGGTGAGGGGCACGCCTGGGTTCCGGTCTACCCTGTGAACTTCAGCATGGTATATAAATACCCTCCAAGTCCGTAGAATGGAGATGCACAGGGCAGCGAGGGGCACCATCCCTACTGAATATTTTGCAGGTGGCGCCCTTAGAGGTGTGCAGTGGCTGTGGCTCAAATGCGTATCTTGCACTCGGCTGGGCGTGGGACATAAGCGGCTGATGTGTCATCCCGCACCCTGGAAAGACAGGCTGGTGCTTAGCAGCCACTGTTTGACAGTCTGCGTTCTCCCGCACCACGCCTGGCCTGGACCTGAGTTTTCTGCTGCCACTTCTGTCTTCCAGCTTTGTTTTTTGGGTAGGAAAGGGGCTGGGGATTGAACCCAGGACCTCAGGAATGCTAAGTGTCTTTCTCTACCACTGAGCAACCCTCACCCACTTGCTTTCAAAATTTCAAGTAATGAACTGATTTCTTCTATAATAAGAATACTAGTAGGAAGGAAGGGCTGGGGATGTAGCTCAGTGCGAAGGCCCTGGGTCAATCCCAGTGTAGTGCTGCCGCCACCCCCAAACAGAAGAGAGAAGGGAGAAAAGCCCAGAGCGGCCCAGCTCAGGAGAGCCCGGCTCTGGTGCACTGGCCAGCTGGGAGAATCTCTCCTGTCTCCTGACCGGGCTTGTTTTGACTGGGCTGTTATTCAAATGGGGGTGGGGGTGGCGGCGTCTCCAGGGGACAGCGGAGCCTAAGGGTCACAGTACAAACTGGGCTTAGCTGGTGTGGGCGCACACATGGCTTTCACCACCTGTGCAGCGAAGCTGGCAGCACAGGGTCGCCTCCTCAGCTGCGTTTGTTGGGATGTGGGGAGATTTGGGTGTCTGAATTTCTTGCTGACTTCCCAGGCCTGACTTCAGCTGCTTCTCCAAGCTCCTGACAACTCTGAGGCTGCAGCTGAGCCACTTCCTGGACTGACTCCAAGGCCTGGAAAGGAGGAGAAAGTTCCGGCAGGTAAGTGTCAGCGGATGCAGGGAGGGATGGGTGGCTTACTCATTAAGGTTTTCCTGGTGCTGCAGGAATTTCAGAATTCGCATTTATTTGAAGCGGCAAGAATTAAGGAGGATGTAATTTTCCAGAATACATAGCTGGAGGCTTTTAACTTTTTTTTTTTTACAGCTAGAGAGGCCAGTAGCAATAGTTTTCAAACACTGCAGTGTCTAAGAATCACCTACTGCTTTTTTTTGTCTTTTTGAGACAGGGTCTCACTATGCAGTTCAGGCTGGCTTTGAGCTCACTTTGTAGCCCAGGCTGGTCTTGAACTTGCAACAATCCTCCTGCCTCAGCCTCCCGAGTGCTGGGAGTACAGGTGTGTGCCACCATGCCTGGCACCTATTGCTTTTTGGAAATGTAGGTTCTGAGGTGGGTATGGTGGGACGCATGTCTGCAGTCCTAACTACTGGGGGCTGAGGCAGGAGAACTGCTTGAGTCCAGGAGTCCAGGGCCAGGCCGGCAATATAGCCAGATCCTATCTAAAAAAAAAAAAAGGTCCTAGTGTTAGATATTGGGCATTATTTAATCCACCCTGTCACTTTACAGATGCAGAAAGGACTTGGGAAGGCAGAGGGCCAGACCATGTACCTGAGGGCACCAGCTGGTCAGAAGAACCAGGATTAGAATCTGGGTGTCTAATGTGAACGTCTTCAGCACATCACACTGCCCCTCACTTTGCCTGTAGCAGCTGTCTGGCCTTAAGGGGAGGGTTAGACAAAAGTCGGGTGTGTGAATTTTCTTTCATCAACCAATTCTCCAATATCAATTGGTTGTGCAACATCCAATTGTGTTGTAAAACGAACTACCCAGAATAAGGGAGGGCTCAGTCCCAGAAAACTGTCCCCATGTTGGATGCCGGCTGCAAATGGGGTGCCTAGCCTACCTAGCCCACACTTCCATCTAGCTGACCATGAATTCTGGGCTCCCATAACCCCTACCCCTGTCAGACTTGATGGCTTGCTAGGACATCTCACAGGCTCGGGAAACTGCTACGCTTGCTAATACAGTTTATTATGCATGATGCAGATTGAATTACTCACCTGTAATCCCAGCACTCTGGGAGGCTGAGGCAGGACGATCAAAAACTAAAGCCCAGCCTGAGCATGTCAGCGAGACCCTGTCTCAAGATAAGAAATAAGGAAAGGGCTGGGGATGTAGCTTAGTGCAACAATTCTGGTTTCAGTTCCAGTACGAGGGAGTCGGGGATGAAGTGAAGCGCCCAGTGGGGAAACACAGGAAGGGAGGCCCAGAGTGTGGACTTGGGGCACAGTACCCTCCTGGCATGTCCATGTGCTCCCCAGCCTCCTGGAGGGGCCCTGCTGATTAGTTTCGTGGCAGTATCACTAGGTGGATGTGACTGACTCAGTCACTGCCTTTCGGTGACAGAACTTGTATCCCTGGCTCTTCTCCCCTTCCTGGAGGCCAGCAAGGGGCTCAGAGTTCTAAACCCGTCATCATGTCGGCTCTTTTTGTTTTGTTTTGTTTTCTGGTACCAGGAATCGAACTCACGACCTTGTGCTTGCCAGGTAGGTGCTGTGCCGCTGAGCTAAATCCCCAGCCCCCATCATGTCAGCTCTTGCATGCTAGGCCAGGGTTCTCCTAACACATACAAGACAGTAAACTGTAAGGGTTTTAGGGGCTCTCTGCCATGACCAAGCCGATTTTTTTTTTAATTATACCGGGTGCTTTTTTTCCAAAACACCATATGCATTGCAAAAACAAAATGGGCCTCTTACCTGGGTGTGATGACACAGTCCCAGCACTCTGGGAGGCTTAGGCAGAAAGGCCACAGGTTAGATCCCAGGCTGGCCAATTTAGTGAGACTGTCTCAAAATTTAAAAAAGGGCTAGGAGCCAGGTATGGTGGTGCACACCTGTAATCCCAGCACTCAGGAGGCTGAGGCAGGAGGATCATTGTGAGTTCGAGGCCAGCCTGGGCTACAAAGTGAGCTCAAGGTCAGCCTGAACTGCATAGTAAGACCCTGTCTCAAAAAGACAAAAATAAATAAATAAAATAAAAAATAAAAAAGGGCTAGGGACATAGCTTAGTGTGAAGGCCCTGGGTTCAATCCCCAGTATGGCAAGAACACAACACAACAGTAACACAACAAAACAAGCCTGCAATGTTGCTTATTCTCACCACTTCTAGGCCAGTTGTCTCCAGCTGGTTCCAGGGCACACACCAAACACTGTGTACAAGAAGGCTGCAGAGGTATAACTAGGATATGGGCATTTTCCCCTCCTTGTATCTCAAGACCCTGAACCTCAGATTCAAAGATCTGATAGTACAGCTAGTGCTAGAGCTGCAACAGAACCAGGGGTGCTGGAAACAAGGAGAGAGGAGGTGATCTGCCTGAGACGATGCCCTGAGACACCAAGAAACTTAAAGATGCCTTCCACTGGTCATTCCGTTTGTTCCACGATGTGGCGGGCCCAGTTACAACACAAGTGTTTAGTGGAGAAGTAGGGGACTGGGGAGCTGGTCAGAGGACTTGAGGCAGAAGGCTCCGCCCTCTGGAGTTCTGGTGACACTGAGAAGGCATTCACTGCAGCCGCAAGTCACAGCTGTGGCCCAGAGGCACGGAGCAGCTCCAGACACTGGACAGAGTTTGAAGGTTGTCCTCCTGTAACTTCCACCAGAAAACCTGGACAGGACAGGGCCTGTAATTCATTCCTGCGTGTTCAAATTTCAAGCTCATTTTCCCAGGTCAGGAACCACTTACTTTGCATCTCGCAAGTGGAAGCCTGCCACAGCACCCTTCTAAACATGCTGTCTTAGTTACTTTTCTCTTGCTGGTGAGACAAAGCACCCAACACCCAAAGTTAAAAGAGGAAAGGTTTATTTAGCTCCAAGTTTGTAGAAGGTTCAGTCCATAATCAGCTGGCACCACCAAGGCAGGATGGCACATGGCAGAGGGACAACCATTCATGGTGGTGGAAGACAGCAAAAGCAACAAGGGAGGGAAGCTCAGCAGTGTCTTTCTGCCCCTTTTATTTTATCCAGACTACTGGGATCAGGGTGGTGCTAACCCAATCAGTGGATGATTTAGTAATCACACACCCTTAATCCCAGCATTGTACCATGAACCAATCACACACTTTAGATCTAACCACCTCTGAAAAAACCCACCTAACCGCATGAGGTTTGGAGGGGATATCTAAACAAGCCATCGCCAGAAGTGGTGGTACATGCCTATAATCCCAGCATTCAGGAGGCTGAAGCAAGAGGATTCCCGTGAGTTTGAGGCCATTCTGAGTTCAACGATGGCCTGGACTACATAGCGAGACCCTGTGTCAAACAGAACAAAACAAAGCAAAGCAAAGCAAAACAAAACAAAACAAAACAAAATAAAACAAAACCACAAG
>NW_004955484.1:2160348-2212172 GCF_000276665.1 Chinchilla lanigera | reverse complement strand
AACAAAACAAAGCAAAGCAAAACAAAACAAAACAAAACAAAATAAAACAAAACCACAAGCCATAACATTTTACTCCTGGTTCCCCCAAAGTCTCATACACATTTCTTTATGCAAAAGGCATTTAGTCCATCTCTAAAATTTGCCAAAGTTCTGTCAGTTTCAGCACTGCTGAAAAGTCCAAGTCCAAAATCTCTGAGATTTAAGGCAAACTCAACTGCAAGCCCTCATGCAAATGAAAAGAAAGTTAAGCACTTCCAACATTTAATGGCACAAGATAAGCATTACTATCCCAAAAGGTACACATAGGGGGACACAGAGGAATAGGACCAAAACAAGTCCAAAATCCAACAGGGCAAACATATGTTCCATAGTTCCACATGCAGCACCTGAGGCAATCTGTGCTAAAATGTGAACTCCAAAGGGCTTGGGTGGCTCCACCTCTACCAAACTGCTGGTTTCTCTCATGGGCAGATTCTATTTCCTCTTTGTACCTTTCCTCAGATGATCCTCGTTCCTGGCTTCTCCAAATTTCTGGAGCCTCCATCAAACCTTTGGCTTCACCCTCACAGCTTCTCACACTGCCCTCTCAGGGGCCACACTGCCTGGCATCCCAGGCCTTCTTCTTAAATCTAGGTGGTAGCCTCTACAACTCCTCCATTCTGTATGCACCCTGAAACCAGCACCACGTGGGTTATGCCAAGGGCTGCTACCAGCTGAAGCAGTAGCCAGCTACCCTCTCTTGGCTGTAGGGGTCAGATATCTAAGGACCAGCTTCTCTAGGCCACCACTATTCTGGAACATGGTGCTCTGGGGCCTTCTTCTCAAAGCAAAGTCTTTCACTTTTTGCAATTTTGAGGCTGCTAAGAGTAGAGCTCTGCTGCTTCTTGCGATGTCCTTAGGACATCTTTTCTATCCTCCCGTTCCTTCTCAGCAATCAAGATCTTCTCTGCTCTATCTTTACAATCCAAAGCTCTACTGGAGCTTCCTTTTTGGCCAAATTAAAAACATTTTAAATCATTCTGCTGGGCTCTTTGCTTTTGATTCTCAACACAGCCATACATCTGGCTAAAAGCCCCCAACAGCAGCTATGCCACCACCTCAACATTAGGCTACCTTGAAATTTCTTCTGCAAGATTAATTAGCCTGCCACCCTTAATCTCAGTTTCAGGCAAAGTCTCTGAACATAAGCAAAATGCAAACTTTCTGCCAAGCTATAACACACGTCATCTGGAGTCCAACAGCCAACGCAGTCCTTCTTCCCAACAAAAACCTCCTGAGCCTGGTCTTTACCAGCAGGATTTTTATCAGCCTTCTGGGCTTCTGAGCTCTGACCAGAATCTCCCATGAAGTACAGGCTAAGGTGTTCCAGCTCTACTTTTCAGGGGGCATTTCTGAACCCTTCCAAACTCTTCCCACAAGCTACTCCCAAAGGTTCCTGAACCACATGACCAGGCATAGTCACAGCAATGACCCCACTTCTCTGATACCAAATTCTGTCTTACTTTCTTCATTGCTGAGATAAAATACCCAACATCCAAAATTAAAGGAGAAAAGATTTATTTGGCTAACAGTTTGTAAAGGTTTCAGTTCATAATCAGCTGGCTGCAAGGCATGGTGGCATGGCAGACAGGCATCAGAGAGGAGAAACAGTACATGGTGAGCAGAAGGTAGCAAAGCAACAAGGGATGACCACAGCTCTTTCTATCCCTTATATCTTATCCAGGTTACTTAGGGCAGGTAGCACTCACATACTTAACGCTAGTGTCCTTGATCCTAGCATTGCACTATGAATCCATTCCATGTCACATACTCTAGATTCAGCCACTTGTAAAAAAGCCTTACCTATGACCATGTGAGGTTTTAGGGGGATATCTAGTCACAAGGCATAACACATGTGGCCTGCTGTGTCCCCCTCTGTGTCTGTCAGCGCTGTCAGGGGTGTTGGAGATGGAGGCTGATTCTCAGGCTTCAGGAGCAGTCCCACTGGGCAGCTGTGGTAGGAGGGACCCCAGGACTTGGCCCAGTCCCCTCAGCTCCTTCTGCCACTCCAAGTTGGCCTTTGAAAGGAAAGTAGGGGGCACCTGTGTGAGTCACTCTGCTCCTGGGAAATGAGCCAGGACCCACTTGGGGGATCACTCCGGGATGTCTGCTAGCCCAGAATGACATGCAGAGAAAGCTGCTGACAGCCAGCAAGTGCATCACCATGGCAACACTTCCATCCTTGAACTGTCCTTCCCTTGGATTCTGGGAGGCTGAGGTGAGATAGTGAAGCATGTCAGATAAACAGGACGTGATGAATGTAAGAAATATCTGTCACTCCCTGCTGACTTCAGCCATATACCACACCTGTAAGTGAAGCTCCTTTTTTTACCTTCCTCTCATCATAAGATCTTTCCTATCCCATAAGTGGTGTCCACCAGGCAAGCTTATGTTTATCACTGTATCAGTACATTCTAAACCAATCAATATGTACGTTTTATGTTCTTTTTGTTTTTTGGTACCGGAAATCCAACTCAGGAACTTCTACTTGCCAGGCAGTCACTTGTGCTACTGAGTTACATCCCTGGCCCTCATTTTATGTTCTTAAAAAATTTAAATTTGAGTCACAGGATATAACACTAACCATTTTATTTTTTGTGGTGCTGGGAACTGAACGTAGGGCCTTGTAAATGCTACATAAATACCTTCAGCTATATCCCTAGTCCCTTTAAAAAATTTTTGAGACAAAGTCCATTAAATTTCCCAGGTTGGTCTGGAACTTGTGATTCTCCCGCTTCAGCCACCTGAGTAACTGAGATTACAGGTACAGGCCCCTGTGCTGGCAGTGGGATCACTTCCTTTACGCACTGGCGCTGTATACACGGCTCTCACCTGTGTTGAGGAACATGGCCCCTGCTCATTCTTTCTGCTGCTGAATCATGTGCCACTGTGTCTATTTCACACAATCCATTTTCCTGGGGGACACTGGGTGGTGAAGGAGTTCAGAATGGGCTACCCCAAAATATGCTGCTTTGAACTACTATTTTGAATTAAAGTCCCTTGAAAGACAGTAGATGCCAGGACACTCTGACCATCCTTCTTCCTCTTAATAGCAGGAGGTAAAATTTCCGTGTGAAATGTGTCCTCCCTATTCCAGAAGGAAAGAGATGATTTTATCACCAAGGAAGTCAGAGAGAAATCTGCATAAGCAAAGATTAAATTAACTCAGCCTTAACCTCCTTGTCACTTCCCCTAGCCCAAGCCCCTCTGCTTTGTCACATTTTCCCAGTTCTTTTTTGCTCAACTGGGTGTGTGATGAATGCCTGTCCTTCCAGTCCTCTGGGAGGCTGAGGCAGGAGGGCTGCAAGTTTGAGTCCAGCTGGACAACTTAGTATAACCCCATCTCAAAATTTAAAAAGGTGGGGGTGCTGGGGTTTGCAACTAAGTTTGAAGGTCCTAGGAATCTTCCCCCTAAAACTTAAGCAGTGATGTGATTCTTTGCTCAGCTCACGCATGCACACATATAAAAATGTATTACTTGTGGTGCTAGGGATGGAATCTAGGGTCTCATGCATGTGAGGCAAGTGTGCCAACCCTGAACTACTTCCCTGTGCCCCAACTCCGTGTCTAAGCGTTCACCTCTGCTCGTCTGAGTTCCACGCACATGTAAGAAAAACAAAACAAAAAACTAAAGTTTGTGTGTTTTTCTTCTGTTAATCTGTTTAATATCCATTTAATTTGTAGGCCCAACCCTGAGCATACAGAAGTGTTTCCTCTACTTCAGTGATTCCAGGGTTTGAAGACTGCCAATAATCCTGCCTCCGTTTGCACATGCCGAGGCTTCTCTGGGATGTAAACCCAAGAACTCTTGTGTTACTGGCCAGGTTCAGCTCCGGTTAGGCATCGCCAAAGTGTTCTTCAGAGTGGTACTCATTTTTACTCCAACAGCTTGGCTTTCTTGGGGAATGAGCTGCTTTCATCTCATTTTAGTACTTTAGCAAATTTAGTAAAATTTTAGTACTTTAGCACTGGGACAGTGACTTCACTTAATAAAATGTTCCAAGGTAGGCAAAGCAACCTTATGAATCATTCTGTCACTTTTTTTTTTTTTTGTCTTTTTGCGACAGGGTCTCGCGATGCAGTTCAGGCTGGCCGTGAGCTCACTTTGTAGCCCAGACTGGTCTGGAACTTGCAATGATCCTCCTGCCTCAGCCTCCCGAGTGCTGGGATTACAGGCGTGTGCCACCATGCCCGGTTTTCAGCCACATTCTGAAGTGAGGAATCTGAGACTCACAGAGGCTGAGGGACTTGGCAGGACCACAGAGCCAGGAGATCTCGAGGCAGGGTGCCACCCGAGTGCCTGAGCCAAGGGCCACCCCTCCTGGGAGTCTCTCACTGTCCTCCTGACTCAAGATACTTTATCCCTTAGGTATGCAGGGACTGTGAAGTCTGCCCATCTCTGGGGTCTCAGGCCAAGAGAGAGCAGCAAACAAGAAAGGGGTGCGTGGTCAGAGCTGCACCTGGGCCTAGGAAGGACTCAGTTCAGCTTTCCCTTCCCAGTTTGCCTTGATGAGGTCAACTTGCCTGTGGACAAAAATGGCATCTGGATTTGTGGATCTAAGTCACCCTAGGAGGACACACACAAAAGAGCAGCAACACACAAGGACTTTGCAGATAGGCCAGGTGTGCTGGTGCACGCCAGTAATCCCTGTACTGGAGGCTGAGGCAGGAGGATTGCCTTGCTGGAAGTGAGCCTGGGCTACTGAGTACAAAGCTAGCCTGAACGGCATAGTGAGACCTTGTCTCAAAAAGACACACACACACACACACACACACACACACACACACACACACAACTTTGCAGAGGAGGCTGGGCCAGTGTCCAGGGGGGCTTCTCAGTGCTGCACTTGCCCCTGCTGAGCCCTTATACTGGCCGGGACTCAGGGCTGCGGCCAGCGCACCTCCCCTTTGGGATGCAGCTGCCATTCCCTTCAACCCCGAGTGTCTCCACATCCAGAGGTTTCTCGATCTCCCGGCATTCCAATCTTCCCTTCCCAGGAGCCACTCAGCAGCGGGGCGGGCAGCAGGTGTGGAGAGGCTGTCCATCTTGCCCCTCCACGTGGCGCCCTGCATGTGTGCCCTGTGCATGGGACCGCTGGCTGGTACCCCGGTGAAATCAGGCAAGTTTTCTCCTCTGGAAAACGCAGGGGCCCTAACAGCTGAAAGGAACCCCTGGCATGTGGGGCCGTGGGGTATTTGATAACGGGATGAGCTTGTTTTGGTCCTTGCCGGGTGCCCACCATCCTCATACCACTTCCTGTTTGCTCAGTTCTGTGCCATGAATGTTCCCAACGTGCCTGAATGCTTCTAGCTCTGGCAAGGACGACATGTTGGCACACCACCCACCCCCCTACTCTGCTGGTGCTTCGAGGTAGCACAGCACCTGGGGAGCCCGCCACCTTCCTCGGCACAGAGGCAGCACTGCTCCTCTCCAGTGGTGCCCCTTGTCCTTCTGTGGTGCCAGCTGCTCAGCTGATCTGCTGCGTCCTCCAGTTCGATGAGGACAGGCCCTAGGCGAAGCATCGCCAGGGCCCTCACCCAGTTCCTCTTGATTAGCTCCGACAGCGCAGCGCGCACTTCAGGTTTAGTTCTTAATGCGTCCCCTCTCAGCCCCTCGGGAGGCCTTGTGCACAGTTCTTAATTAGAGTAATTTGTTCCTTGGGACACGAGGGGAGCACGGGGAGAGGCTGTTCCATTCTTTGACCTTACACTGTTTCAGGAGTTTCTTTAGTAATGAGAAGGTGCCAGACGCCCTGGAAACCTGATACATTCAAGTGGGCCATGGAAAGAAACAGGACTGGCGGTCAGGGCAAGGCCAGGAAGCTCACCTCCTGGGGAGTCCCTGGACCCTGTAGGACAGCTGAGAGGTGTCCTTGGACGGCAGCATCAGTCATTCAGGCCGCAGCGAGGGCCGAACACTGGACCTGGCAAAAGGCTGCTAATCTGCCCGAGCACTGACTCATACTTTCCACTTCCCGTAAACATTTGCTGGACAATTCCTGACTCCTGGATAAAGGGACATCTTTTTCGTTGGGAGCTGGTTTTCACCAAATGTGGATTTGAGGAGCTAGATAAAATGTTATTCCCTTGTTCTCACAAACTGTCACTAGACAGTCTGGCATGGTTCATACAAGACTCTGATGAAATAGGTCATTGTTTTTAAACAGCGCTGGGGATGAAACCAAGGGCCTTGCACCGCTAGGCATTCTCTCTACCACTCAACCACATGCCCTGCCCCCCCGAAAAGGTGATTCCTGATTGATGGTAAACGCACTTTAATCAGCAGCCCCTGCCCTGGGTGGCACCACTGGGGAAGGCCAGGCATTTGAAAGTGAGGTAGGAAGAGGGTGGGGCAGGGGGCAATGCAGCTGAGGCCAGTCCCAGCAAGGGCTCTGTGTGCTCAGGCAGCAGCCCAGATGACCATGAGGAAGGCCCAAGGTGGCCCCTGCATGCCTGAGCTGCCCCCACGGAGGCCCATCTGCTCAGACCTCTGCCTGGGCCACTGGCTGGTGCCCGAAACTGCATTCTGCAGTCCCAGTTGCTCAGCCCACTGCGGGTGGCCCTGCAAAGGCTGAGAAGACACCTGGAGCAGATTCGTACCTGCAAAAAACAGCCGCTCATGTAGAGAACAGCTGCTTGTGGCCAACACAGGGGCCTGTCTTGGTGGCCAGTTCCTCTGTTCCTTGACCATGACCCACCACAGTAGGTACTGAACAGGAGGGATCAGAGGAGGAAGATGAGGTGACAGAATATGCAAAGCTTACTGAAGTGCTAAAACAAGCACAGGATCTCAGGAGATGGAAAGGTCCTTCCTAGACCAGGGACCGCCTCCTACATTCCTGCCACTCACGCTTTCTTGGTTCAGCTCTGAGCACTTCAAAATCCTTTTCTTTTTCTTTTTCCTTTTGGCTTTTTTGAGATAGGGTCTCGCTAGGCAGTTCAGGGTGGCCTTGAGCTCACTTTATATCCCAGTCTGGTCTTGAACTTGCAACAATCCTCCTGCCTCAGCCTCTCAAGTGCTGGGATTACAGGCGTGCACCACCATGCCTGGTTGGAGGGGCTTTTCCAGAGTCACAGGTAAAAGGTTCATTACATGGAGTCAGGAGTGTACAGCACACCTGCTGGGAACATGTGCACCCAATCAAGAAGAGGAAGAAAGCAAGCAACCTTTCCACAGAGGTGTCACCTTTACTGAATGCAGGGCACAAAAGGAGAGGCCTCTGACAGGCCTGGATCTTCTCAACGAGGCAGGTGGGGCCAAGACACACAGCTGTGATTCTCCCTGACTACAGTACTTCACTTTCCACATCTTGGAGCACATGAAGAGCAAACCCACCTGTACTGCAGCTTTTGTCCTCACCTCTCAGGCTTGAAAGGTGCGACCATTTGTGAACGGAAGAACCCGAACTCTCCATGAGCTCAGTGCCATTTACTCTCTGGGATCCCAGATAACTTTCAAGCAGGGAGAAGAGAGAGCTGGCTCATATGTTGGTGGAGCAGCAGCTGTTGCGATGAAGCCTGTGAAATGGAGCGCAGAACTCCACAGTGCACTCGAAAGCAGTCAGCCAAATGCAGCGGGTAAGGGCCATGGGCCAGACAGCACCCCAGGCAGGGCCTTCGCCTTAAACCTCAGCTGGTGCCTGCTGTGGGCCTGAGGGGCCTAGCCTGATCGAAACACGGGCTGGGCTTAGGTTACAGCACTTTCCTGTTATTACTGTGTCCCACTGCAGGAACAATGGAGACTGAGACCACCTGTTCTGATGCTGGTCTGAAATGGGTGTCTTGACACTTTGGAGTCCTTTATCAGAGTGGATGTGACAGAGTGGGTTCAAATGTAGCTTGTAAGCTACCTTTATGGCAAGTAATATCTCCAATGCTCTAACTACCCAGGGCTGACAATGTTTTGGCTGCCATGAACAATGACCACACAGGCCTGGATAGGCCCGTCAGGTTGTCAGCAGCTTGTTCAGCAGCCCCAGGTCCAGAAAACTGACTGGTGGTGAAGGTCACAGAGCTGGTAGCTGTCTGAGTAGGAAACAGATCCCCATCTGTGGAACTCCACCTTTACCCGCCCACCCCAGAGCAGGCTGTCGGGTTTCATGCTTTACTAACAAATGGTCTCTATTCTCCCTCCCTTCTTCAACAAAAATTTGTTCCCAACTCTTTCTCTCCTCTCCCTTGCGAACATCTAATTCTAAGCAGGAAGTCTGGAATTTAGACTTTCTTTTTCTTTGCCGTTACTAGGGACTGAACCCTGGGCCTTCACACTGAGCTATATCCTCAGCACTCCTTAAAAATTTTTGGAGATGTGCTCTTGCTAATTTGACCTGGCTGGGCTCAAACTTGTGATAGCCTTGTGAGGAGCCGTTTCTTATGGAGTATAATAAATAGTCGCTTTTTTTTTTGAGACGGGGCCTCACTTTGTAGTTCAGGCCTCAAAACTCACAGTGATCCCTTCCTCAGCTTGCAGAGTGCTGGGATTGCAGGTATGTGCTACCACACCAGGCAAAAGGAGTATTTTAGAATATTCTTTGAGAAACCAAAAAGAATTACTGAGATGATCTGATGTTGACTTTTCTTTGGAAAGAAAATAAAAAGGTTTAAAGAATTATTGAGATGATCTGATGTTGACTTTTCTTTGGAAAGAAAAGAAAAAGGCAAAAGTGGGGGGACCCTCTGCAGCAACAATATATCCTAACTTTCAGACTTACATGGTATCATAAGAATCTCATTCAGAAGATCAGCCGAAAAGCCCGAGCAAATCGAGAACAAGGCCCAGGGCCTTGACGTCACTGTACCCCAGTGAGCCTTCTTCCCTGGGTCTTTAACGCAGGGCTGACTTTGGAGAGTACGCTCTCTACCATGGCGGCCAGACCTCTGCCTTCCCAGCAGGCCTGGGAGGTGCTGGCTGGGTTCATGCTGGACTCTGCAGCAGAGTAAAGGGAAGGAGAGTGAGGTCTTTGTCTTCTCCAGCCTTGCTGAGGACTGACTTTATTTACTTTTTCAAGGACAAATTTTGAAAAATAAAGTGAGTGAAACCACGTGAGATCAAGATACACAAACAAAACTTCATATAGAAAAAAGACCTTGCTGGGCAACAGCGGAGGAGGACACTGAAGAGTTTCACAGATGCACAGAAAGCTCACATTGCCAACAGGATGGAGCCGTTACTGACTCTCCCCTCCACATCAAGGTTTCATTTTGCTCAGCCTGAGATCTCGCTCAATTTCAAACTGCCTGTGGTCCACACGCTCTAGAAAAGCTTTCCGTTCAATGTACCTAGAAGATAAAAAGAAAAAAAGCATTTGTCAGTAGAATCCAGGAGGGGCAGAGTGCCTTCCTTGCACTGTCCCAGCCCCTGGAGTAAAACTGCTACAGCAAACGCAAGCAGATGAGTCTGGCTGGTGGCCAGAGTGACCGCCCTGGCCAGCGTCACTAATAGCCAAACCACATCCACCTGGTCAGTACAGAGTCCCAAGGGCCACGCTGGTTCAGATGTGAATGAAAGTAAATGGAAAGGACACGCAACAGCTTATCGCGGGAAAGTACCTTAGGGTCTTGGTGGCAGGAAAATACTGCAATTTAGTAGTAAGACTTTAAAGGAAGAAGAAATGACATCTTAGAAGTTCAGCCCTGGCTGTTACACATCTGGTGGGCAATGCTGGGGAGGACTGAACCTCTCTGAGCCTTGCTTTTCCCCAGAGCAACATAATAAGGCCATAATAAGGCCAGGTTTCCCACCCTTGGTCGTGTGTTAAGTGAGGGTGAGAGAAAGCTATGCATCCTGTGAATACCGCAAATGCCAAAGGCGCACCTGAAAATAGAAGAAACAGGATAGAGAAACGACCTCAAGGGGCACTGTGAGGGTGAAGTGAGCTGCTTAGAAGCACGCACTGAGAGGCTATTGAACTGCCCTTAGCTCTTTCCTTCTTTGCTGTCTTTAGTGTTCTCCACCCAGTGAGGACAAGGGCGCTTCTGCTACGGTGACCAGAGAGGCCCAGCCCTAAACTCCTCTAAGGAGCAATATCACATGCCACAAGCAGGGTCCCCTTAGAAGGCGTTGTTCTGACCCCAATTTGGGGCAGGGTCAGCAAATGAAGCTGTCTTAGTTATTTACTTGGTGCTCAGACAAAATATCTGACATCCAAAGTTATGGGAGGAGAAAAAGTTTATTTAGCTCAGAGTTTGTAGAGGTTTCAGTCCATAATCCGCTGAATCCAAGGCAGGGTGGAAGACAGCAAAAGTAACAAGGGAAGGAACTTTAACAGGGTCTGCCCCCTTTATCCAGAATACTGGGATTAGGGCGGTGCTAACCCAATCAGTGGACCACTTTAGTAATCACATATACCCTTGGCCCCGTAATCCCAGCACTGCACCATGAATCAATCACACACTTTAGATCCAACCACCTTTAAGAGAGTCCACTTTGTTTTTTTTTTTTAAATTTTATTTTAAAGAATAAAAGAAGGATAACATAATAATAGGGGGGACTTAGCAAATTACAGACAAAATGGTAGGAAATTATCAATGGTTATCGTTTTACGTATTATTATCTACAAAATAGTTTCTCAGGAAAACAAATAGACAAATAATAGTGAGTTACAGACAAAAGAGGTAGGAGATTATCAAGAGTTGTTGTGCTATACTTGGGTATCTTCAAAGTGGCTTCTAAAGAAAATAAATAGAGCTATACATGAGTGACCTATTGAAAAATCATTAACTATTCTCAATGGTTGTTGTAGGAAACACATAATAATAAACATACATTATGAAATAGGATAGGAACATTACAAACTTTACACAGTTATGGGTAGATTAGTAGGAAAATATCAATGGCTGCTGTAATATGTGGTGGTATCTTCAAAGTGGTTTCTCAGGAAGACAGAGATATGCAAGAAGGATCTAATAAGTAGTTACAGCCTAAGGGTTGTCAAAAATAGCATATTACCTCCTCACCAGTGACTCCTTTCACTGAGGTATGATGGCTGGAAGGAAGGCCAGGATTGAAAAGAAGGACCCAGAGACTTGCACCTGTGACTAGCAGCAGGATGTTTTCTTGTTCCTCCATAGTCATGATTACCCAGGACTCCTCGATGGAGATGACGGTCTGGCCAGAGGGAGAAGGCAGACCATGCCCCAAGCCCTCTCATTCCTGTTGGACTAACTGGTAGCATGGGTCTGAGCTCTGGGGCCTCTGCTTCAGAGGGCAGACCGATCTCCAGTGGTCTCCTTTGCATCCAGGGCATGGCCCATGGGGCCTCTTAGGGCAGTTCCTCTTGAGGTGGCCTGGCTTTTAACAGTGGTAGCACATGAATGCAGTTGTCGAGTTCTTCTTGGAGCCCTGGGAATCAGACCTGGAATCTGTTTCTCTTAGTGGTGCAGCAAAAGCAGCTGCTTTTTCTCAGTCTCTTTGTTTTCTCTCCTTGGCCTCCTCCTCATCATGGCTATAGAATACTGAGGAGGCAATTCTTACTAACATCTCAAGTGAGCTATCTGAGGTGAAAGCCAGTCTTTGTAGCTATTTCTCTCCAGCTTCCCATTGCTTTGGGACCCCACAACCAGTTAGGAGAGTCCACTTTGTTTTGAGAGGGCATCTAAACAAGCCGTAACATTCTGCCCCTGGTCCCCCCGAACTCATACCCACCCCTTTATGCAAAAAGCATTTAGTTCATCTTCAAGAGTTGCCAGAGTCCTATCAGCTTGAGAACTGCTGAAAAGTCCAGGTCCACAATCTCCTCTGAGGGGCTGGGATTTAGCTCAGAGGCACAGTGCCTGCCTGGCAAGTGTAAGGTCCTGAGTTTGATTCTAGGTACACCCCATAAAATTCAAACAAAAGAAACTAAAATCTCCTCTGAGATTTAAGGCAAACTTTTAGCTTTGAGCCCCTGTACAAATTAAAAGGAAGTTAAACGCTTCCAATACGCAATGGCACAAGATAAACATTACCATTACTATTACAAATTACCATTACCATTACCAAATTCCTATTACCAGTACTGTTCTTATTAGGGGGATACAAAGGAATGGGACCAAAGCTAGTCCAAAATTCAGTGTGGTAAACATTAAGTCCTGTAGGTCCACATGCAGCATCTGAGGCAATCTATGGTAAGATGTGAACTATTTCTACAGCACTTCCAGCGGTTATGGCTCCCATGGCTTTTCTCTTGGGCTAGCTCTGCTCCCTCCTTGAAGTGTTTCTCAGACGATCCATGTTCCTGTTTTCTCCAAACTTTTGGGGTCTCCACTGCACCTTTGGCTTTACCCTCACAGCTTCACATACTACCCTCTCAGCAGAGACCTCCACCCAGGCAAATCATAGCACTTTATAGCAAGAAGCTGCCTGGCCTGCAAGGCCTTCTTCTGAAATCTGGCAAAAGCCTTCCTGACCCTACAGGTCTTCCATTCTGTTGTTGTTTTTTTTTTTTTTTTGGTTTTTCTCCAGTACCGGGAACCGAACTCACGACCTTGCGCTTGCCAGGCAGGCGCTTTTGCCGCTGAGCTAAATCCCCAGCCCCAAGCTCTTCCATTCTGAATGGGACTAAAAACAGTGCTACACTGATGATGCCAAGGCCTGCTGTCAGCTGGAGCAGTAGCCAGACTTTCCTCTTTCATGGCTGTAGGGGTCCAGTGCCTGGATCACTGAGCACTCTGAATTCAATTCCGAGGAACAAATTCTCAAGGCTGCCACCATTCTGGAACATGGTGCTCTGGGATTTTCTTCTCTCTCTCTTTTTTTTTTGTCTCTTTTGAGACAGGGTCTCAACATGCAGCTCAGGCTGGCCTTGAGCTCATTTTGTAGCCCAGGCTGGTCTCGAACTTGCAACGATCCTCCTGCCTCAGCCTCTTGAGTGCTGGGATTATAGGTGTGCACCACCATGCCTGGCCTTGGGACTTTCTCCTCAAAGCAGTGTTTTACTTTTACAATTTTGAGGCTGCTAAGGGTAGAGTTCTGCTGCTTCTTGTGATACTCTCAAGCCATCTCTTCTATTCTCCTGTTCTTTCTCAGCAATCAAGATCTCCTCTGCTCTATCTCTGCAATTCAAAGCTCTACTTGTAGGAGCTTCCTTTTTGGTCAAATTCAAGAAACTTTTTTTTTTTAAAATTAAAAAAAATTTTTTTTTGGTACCGGAATTGAACTTGCCAGGCAGGTGCTTGTGCCACTGAGATATATTCTGGGCCCTTAAAACATTTTAAATCATTCTGCTAGACTCTTTGCTCTTGATTCGTAACATAGATCTGGTCAAAAGCCCCCAACAGCAGCCATGCCACTGCCTCAACACTAGATTGCCTTGAGATTTCTTCTGCAAGATTAATTAGTCTGCCACCCTTAATCTTAGACTCAGGCAGTCTCTGGATATATGAAAACTACAGACAAAATTTTCTGCCAAAAACTTTCTGCCAGTGTAACATACACTGTCTGGAGTCCAACAACCAGTGCAGTCCTTCTTCAGCAGAAACTTCCTGAGCCTGGTCTTTACCAGCAGGATTTCTATCAAACTTCTGGTCTTCTGAGCTCTGACCAGAATCTCTCATACAGTACAGTTTAAGGCATACCAGCTCTACTTTTTCAGGGGGGTATCTCCAAACCTTTCCAAACTCTTCCCACAAGCCATTCCCAAAGGCTCCTGAACCACATGGCCAGGTATAGCTAGAGCAATGACCCCACTTCTCTGGTACCAAATTATGTTTTACTATTCTCACTGCTGAGATAAAATACCCAACATCCAAAGTTAAAGGAAAAAAAAGTTTATTTGGTTCACAATTTGTAGAGGTTCCAGTCTATAATCGGCTGGCTCTAAGGCAGGGTGGCACAGGGCAGAGGGGCAACATGGCTGTGGCAGACAGCAAAAGCAACAAGGGGCCTTAACAGCATCTTTCTCCCCCTTTTATCTTGTCCACACTACCAGGATTCGGGTGGTGCTGAACCAGTCAGTGGATCGATTTAGTAATCACACACCCTTAATCCCAGCATTGCACCATGAACCAATCACACTTTAGAAATCGAGGCTGGAATACAGCAGAGGAACACCGGTTTCCTAAACCTGATAACATTCTCACTGTAAATGTAATCACCTTATAATGACAGATGCACATTTTCCACCGTGCAACAAAAGAAAAATCAGTGCAGTGATTCAATTATGCCTCCCACTTTCAGGGGCAATTTTGTTCTCTTGAAAGATGTATTAGCAGCAGAGACCTCCACCCAGGCAAATCATTGCGCACTTTACAGCAAGAAGGTGCATCAAAATGCAGCTGTGTTTCATTATTAAGCATCTGGCCTAGCTCCTTGCCAGTGGGCCTGCATGACTGGGCCTGGCCTCCCTCACACCCTGCCATGGAGGACCACGGAAGGCCTCTGATATGGCTTGTGTTTAGCTGTCGCCCAAAGCCTCACATGGTCATAGGTGGGCTTTTTCCAAGGTGGCTGTGTTCCAGCCTCGATTTCCTTCTCAGTGGCACTCTATGAGGCACAGACCATCCTACCTGCTTGCTACCCAACCCTGTGGCTGTGAACCCTATGACTACTACCAAGGGCTGGCCAGAATATGAGGCTGCGGGTGCTCAGTGCGAATCCTGCCAATGGTTCGCTGTGTGAGTCTGGGCAACCCATATAAACTTAGCAATTTTTCAACTGGAAAGGGGGAAAAAAAAAAGTAAGAGGAAAAAAGACAAAAAGAAAACATTCTCTACTCTGAAGGGCTGCTGTGAGGATTAAATAGAATCATATACACATGATACTTGCCACACAGCAAGTGCTCAATAAAATGGTAGCTAATGTGCATTATCAGCAACTAGTCACCACCACCACCTTGTCTCTATCAGGAGCTAAATGCTGTATCAAAACTGTCAGTGAGGGAAGAATGGCGGAGAACATAGGGCAAGGTTGCTCTCTGGTTGATGTCAGCCTTTTGATGAACAAATGCTTCATCCCACTGCAGCCAAACACCCCTCCACCTTGGCTCCCTGGGCTTTGGGGCAGCTCGAGACATGAGAATCAGGGTTTTAATGGCAGGATGATCCAACTTCTGGACAGCCAGGCGAAAAGAGGGGTGAACCTCGGTAACAGATGATGCCATGCCGTCACCTTGTGTGGGTGTAAGGGGGAATGGGGCACGTTTCAAGAGAGAGCTCCCAGTGCTCTCCAGAAGGAGGTATGAGGCTTTGCGCACTGCAGACCTTCTTTCTGACTTTCTTTTAAAGAGGAAGTGATACTTAAATCTGGATGCTTGCTGAGCATCAGTAAAGGCCTCCTAACTTCCAGGAAGCTGTGCTGGGTCCGGCTGACCTTGAGACCCTCGAGAGCGAAGTGCAGGACGGACACTAAGTAGGCAGGTGCAGGCAGGGTTGAGGCTCAGGGAAGGCATGAGGGGCACATGTGCAGGATGCAACTGAATTCTCAAGGGCAACCCAAACAAAGGCCATCAAGGCAGGGCTGGTGACTTTATTCACCCATTCCCAGCCATGAGCAGCTGCTAACAGGACCCTTGTGACAGCCTTGGCTTATTGCCAAGAGCCAGCCATAAACAAAATTTCTACTGAACATGGGCTCCCCATGCCAAGAGACAGCAGAAGTGCTGGGGTAAGAGTGGTTCTGGCTCTTCCTATTTGTGCCTTTGGGAAAGATACTTTATTTTCTGTGCCTGTTTTTCTTCCTGTAAAATAGTAATAAAACTTATAATAACCCTCTGTCAGTACAATGAAACTCTGTGACAAATGCTTTGTAAACAATAAAAAGGCAGCCACGTGAGTGTTCTAGCATGGGGGGTTTGTGCCTCCCATTTCTGACCTGACTGCATCGTTCTGGGGGCTGCAGAACCCGGAGCAGCTGCTGACACCAAGAGAGCAAATACCCAGGAAGAGGAAGGGCTGGCTGGCAAGGCTGCCTTCAAGGCCAAAGGAGCGTTCACCTATCTCAACTGGGCCTCAGGAATTTTCAGGAACTTTAAGTGGGCCACAGTCCCAGAACGCACCTGCTAGCTGACAAGTGCCAAGGGAATCATGGCTCCTGCTTGTTTTTGCCTTGGTGTTTTCCTGGCCTGTACGCAACCCTACTGGGGACTCGGCCTGATTGAGCCCAGTCTACAGGGAAGCCTGGGATGTGGGACATATCATCCTTCCCAGCTGCTGTTGTCTTTTACGGCCTCCTTAAGAAGTAGCATCTAGATTTTTATTAGCAAAATATGCTAATAGAATCAAGAACCTAAGAGATTTTCTAGGCTTTCCTTTCAGAACAAGGTCAGACAAGAGACTCTGACATCTTTTGGATCTTTCAACCCAAATTAGTTTTCTGTCACAATTTTTCTGAAATCCAGGACAATGGGGGAGGGAAGGAAACAGGGAAGAGGAGAACAAGGGGAGGGCAGGGGACACAATGGGGCACTGGCCTGAAAATCTCCATCATGTGGCCATCCCGGGGCTGAACACTCTCGAGAGATGTCTTTCCTCCACACTAGCCAGGTCAGAGGGAGCTGGGGGAGGCACAGGCCAAGGCCCAGGAAACTGAGAAGCCCTTAGGGCTGGGTTCCTTTTAGACTGCTCCAGGCGGAGCCAGCACCTGGATCCAAGTGAGCACTGAGGCTGGGAATAAAGCTCCGGGATAGATGGGATGAGACAAGACCTTTTCTGCCCAGAGAAACAACAGAAAGAAACAAACTGCCCAACACTGCATGGGCATGCCCATCCACCATGCCCTCGGACCTAACTGGCAAATATTTTCAGGGCCACACTAAAGGGGCTGACTTTCACTCAGTTTCTCTCCCACTGCTTTCTTCTCACATTGCCTCAAGGGTGTGCTGTTCAAGAAAAGGGACTCTTGGGGGGTCACAGGGATAGATTCATCAGAAAAAGAAAATTACTTTCTCTGGATGTGCTATCTGAGGGCTTTCAGCAGAGAGATGAAAAATGGTCTGTACTTTAAACAATCATTTCAGAAGTGGGGTGCAAGACGGATGAGAAGGCACAGAAAGCTGCATGTGGTGGTATATGCCTGTAATGCTGGAGACTGAGGCAGCAGGATCACAAGTTTGAGGCCAACTTAGTAAGATTTTAAGTCAAAAAGTAAAAAGGAGGGCCGGGGATATAGCTCAGCGGCACAAGCACCTGCCTGGCAAGTGCAAGGCCCTGAGTTTGATTCCCAGTACCAAAACAATAACAACAACAACAACAACAACAACAACAACAACAACAAACACACACACACAAAAAGAAAACAGAAAAAAAAGTAAAAAGGGATAGAGATTTAGTTTAGTGGTAGGGTGCTTGCCTAGCATGTACAAGGACCTGGGCTCAATCCAGCACTGCAAAAAGGAAAAACAAAGGTACAGAGATGACATGGGGAGCACAGCAGACATCTGTAGCTTGTAGGGGGGTGATGGTAGAATGGAGTTGCAGGATATGAGTGGAAAGAGAGGAAATCAAGGGTGATGCCTAGGTTTTTCTTTCTTCTAACAGTGGAAGGGCAGCAAGAGAGCCAGGAAGTCAGAGGGAGTCCATTTATGAAGGAGAGCTAGTATTTGGTTCTGGGCATTAAGTCTGATATGTGTCCTAAACATCCAAAAGGAGATGTCAAACAACCAAATGAAATCTGAGTCTGGGACTACATTCCTTTGTAGCCCAGCAGAAAATGGTAGCTAAATCTTAGAATTACTGAGCATTTCTGGTAAAAATCCCAGTAAAGGAATAAAAACCATCTAGGAAAACTAGAAGGAGATGACCCCAAGCTCTACTTTCCACTAGCATGGAAAATATTCCTGAAGAGCTGGCAGCTAATTAAAGAGGTAAAGCATTTAGCTTTCCAGTAAGGCCTGAGCCTTGGTGTGGTCAGCAATAGCAACTGGGAGAAAGAAATTTGAGCAGAGAGCTGGGGGTGGCGGGAAGGGAGCTCCCATTTATAAACATGCCAGGCATTCTCCCCTGCTTATTTAATTCACACAACAACCCTGAGAGATATTATAGAGTTTTCACTTTACAGATGAAGAAACCGGGGCTACTGTGCGTGGTGGGTTGGTGGTGGGCCCAAGATTTGAATTCTATTCTAAAATATGACACATGAACAAAACAAAGCATAAAATGGGGCAAAGCAAATGAATCATTGCAAAACAAGTGATCATACGGTCATCACTGGGTCAAGAAGTAGATGGCTTCCAGCCCTGAAGCAGCCCCTATGTAACTTGCACCCAAATACCTGCTGCTCACTCACATGTGCACTTGTGCAGGACTTGGGCCTTCATTTCCTTGTTTACTTTCATGCTTTTGTTTCTTCAACATTAAAGTTTAGTTGCATTTACTTTTGAATTTGACATAAATACAACAATATAGTGTGTACTGTTTTATGACTTGCTTCTTTCACAAACTGACCTAACAGATACACTGGCTTTGCCTTTTTTGACCTTTGTATAAACGGAATCACACAACATTTACTCCTTTGTGTTTGTATGTTACTGTACATTATTCATGTTCGTTACCATCTCTGAATAGAATATCATTGTGTGAACAGATCATTCATTATTTATCTATTATACCACTGATGGATCTTTGAGCTGTTTCTCAAGAAAGTATATTATTATGTGTGTCTCTTGGGGATATGTAACTAAATTTCTGTTGGGGATAAAGTTAGGACTGGAACTGCTGAACTACAGGGAGCGACTTATCCAGACTTTCAGTAGATAATGCTAAATGATGTTTTCCAATTTAAATAGTTGTATCACCCATATAAACTGGATGTATTTATTTTATGAGACCTGGTAATGTTTTTGCCTGAAAGTCTACTTTGTCTAATAGTAACATGGCTCTATATCAGGTTTCTTTTTGTTAGTATCTGCATGCTTTATCTTCTCTGTCTTTTTGTTTTCAATATTCCTGAATCACATTTTATAAATAAATCTCCAATAAAAGCAGCAAATAGTTTTTGGGTTTCTAAATTCAATCTGGCAACCTGTTTAACTGGAGCATTTAGTTTACTTATATTAAATGAAAAACTAAAATTCAGTCTTTTTTTTTTTTTTAATAGATTCGGTCTTGAATCTACCATCTTACTGAGTGCTTCCTCTTTGTTCTGCTATTATAGGGCAGCTAAGAAATTAATACACAGCTAGAGAGGGACTGGGCTCTCAAGGAAGTCAACAGAAAAATAAAGACATCAGAACTGTGGCTGCAGGTGCATCTGAAGAAGGTCAGACCTCAAGATAAGGATGGCCAGGCCTCTATGTCTAAGGGATAAGCAGTAACGTGGAATTGTAACTGGTATCACCTGGTGCAGTAAAGTCAGATGGGTATCAGTCACCCAGGTGGGTGACCAGAGCATCCAGACCCATGTCTTCCCCAAAATGCCTTTGTTCTTTCCATGTGTACTTGCTAGGGGACCCACTTCCCTACTGGACCTGTTCACATATATTAGCTAAGCGGCTACACTTAGAATCCCATAGGTTGATTGTAGTTTGACCCACATTGTGACTTTCCTGTATAAATTACCCCTGAAAAAGAGCCTCAGTGGCAACCCACTTCTGGGTCCCCTCCTGTCTCTCAGGAGCTATTCCTGCTTCCCAGTAAACCTTTCCCACTCTTCACATCCTTTGGAATTCATTCTTTGATTTCAGAGGACATGAACTCGGCGTATTTGACATCTAGCAGGTTGAGAGTTATATTTCCCCCTGTGTCACTGCTTGTTCTGCTTCTTTTGTTTTGGGGTTGGGATGAACCCATGGCCTTGTGCATACCATGCAAGTGCTCTATCACTGAGCTACATCCCCAGCCTCTGTTGTGTTTCTTTAACTCTATTATGTTTTCTTCTGGTTAATTAAAAAAAAAAAAAATCCATTTTTTTCCTCCACTACTTTGGAAATTATATATTTTTATGTACAATTAATCAACGCCTCTATCTTCTTTCCAACACTGGCACAGGCACTTATCTTACCACCACTTACTCTGAGGATGGCTTCCTTGTTGCGTGTGCTGGGAAGGCTCACTCTGCAACTGACTGTCTAGCATTACTGCCTGTATTATTTTGATTCTGTGATCTAGTGACTCTCCACTCAGGCTGTGCATCACAATCAGGAATGATCGAAGGACACAGATAACCTATTCCAGACTCTTGATTCAGCAGCCCTGCATGGGAGTGGCCTTGTTACCTGAACTTTGGGACATTTTCTCAGAGGCTTCGCATGCTTAGCAAGGTGAGAACCAGAGCTACAGTCCCTTCCCTGGAGCAGGGCTTGGCTCCTTTAATCTGACTGGAGGAGTTGAGAAAGAGCAGTGGGTGGAGGTGTGTACTGAAAAAGGCAGGTGAGAAGAGCTGAGGCCGACACAGAAATCACGAGACCTGTACTGGCAAAGTGCGATTAGACCTGCAGAATCAGGAGAGCCTCGGACACTGGAGGAAAAAGCACAGCATAAAAGTGGCATGATGTTAGTTGTTTCCTAACCCAGTTATGTGGTTTTCCATTGCCTGAAAAGTTCTCACTGGGCAGATGTCCTTTTTAATCTTGTTTTCTCTAATAAACTGCAGTCTACAGTTTATTAGTTCTCCCTTATCTTCTATAACACCACTCCTTACTTTTGTAAGACCACTATTAACTTGGGCACAGTGAACACTGTCCAACTTATAGAATCAATACTCAGAGAAGCAATGAAGTGTAGCACACCCTGACAATTCCTCTGCAGCTTTGGATCCCTGTGCAAAAGTGAACAGGGGGGCGCTGAGTTACTGGAGCTGAATCACAGTGGAGAGGTTTGCAGTAAATGTCAGAGCCGCCCACACTCAAGATAACCCCAATTCCTGCCTCTGCTTCACTCTGGCTGTGCCCGGGTGGCTCTGCTCTTCTGCTTCTGCCTGCCAGCTTAGACAGCCTGACCTGGACCTGGCAGTTATGCCAGCTCATACAGCCATTTACATATTTTTATTTTAAAACGTATTAGTTGGCTTCTAGAGTCATTCAAATAATGTTGATGCTTAATTCAGAAATAATCCCCAAATAAACCCCCATTTATCTTTACTATAACTTAGGTTATTACTATCCTGAATAATTTGTACTTAATGCACACCTTTGTGTGACAGGTGCTCTGAAAAGTGCTCTATGTAGCTACGTATTTGAGTAATACATGTATTACATATGTTATTTCATGAGCTCCTCACAACCACATGAAGGTGGCACCATATCCAATTTCACAGGGAAGGCACCGAGCTGCAGATGTGCCTACTGTGCTGAGTGGGCACCCTGGGCTGCATGAGGGGCCATTTAACAGTTTCTTTGACTGTTAGGGGGAATGCTGACCTGAAGCCATGGATCTCTTTCTGTAGTAACTTTACTCCTTAGCCTCTCCTGAGGTCCCAAGGAACTGAACCCCGTTTCTTTCTTTTTTTAAAAAATTCAGTCACCAGGAAAAAGGAATGGATAACAAGGAATGGATCTTGTTCACAACTGAATACATTCTCTTTGTATTCCAAAGCGAAGAGGAACGGGGGAAAAGCCCTATCTTAGGCCACAACAGCCTCCTCAAACCATATGATAATGTGACAACATCTAGGCACTCCGACGGCTCTGCCTTTGGAGCATCTGAACTATTTTGGCTTTTCAGAAGACCAAGTGATTCCTGTCAGCCTAATGCTGCCACTGCGAGCCACAACTGACCACATAAGTAAACCAGGTGACTTGCAGTTTACAGGAAGTCAGCCTGGTGAGTGTGACTGGCTGAGAGCAGTTCTGCTCACGTGCTCTGCTGCCCTTTACCCCTAGTGGCCTTCTCAGTGATAGGACCTGCTCTATGTCAACACAGAGCTTCACTCACAAACCAAAGTACGTAAATGCATTTTTTTGTTTCACCAGGAAAGCTTCCTACTTGCTTAAACTGAGCAGCTTGTTTGCAAGCAGTCATTTCAGAATTCTGAGGTGGTCAAAGGAGCAGAATGTGCTACTTCTTACCCTTCTTTCCCTCGATTATGGATAGCCAGTTCTTCACCAATCCCTTCTTCCTCCTTGAAGCTCTCCCAGTCCAATTTGGACTTCTCGAGGGTGCTCATTTTCTGCTTCTTGGCTCCAATTTTCCCCAAAAGGCTGCTCATACCACTTGACCTTTTTAGCCTAACGAAGGAGAAAACATGAAATATGTAGCATGTAAAAACTCTGCTCTCCTCACAGTTTTTCTGATGGGCACAGGATTCCCTGGATAAAAGCCATTTACTTTAAAGGAAGTCATGTTTGTACCTATCACGTTTCTTCCTCAGTGTGAAAGAACACTGTCAGCAGAACTTTTTCTTTTTTTCTGGTGCTGGGGATCATACCCATGGCCTTGTGGATGCTAGGCAAGTTCTTGGCCACTGAGCTCCCTTATCCCTTTTTAAACATTTTGAGATAGGATCTCACTAAGTTGTCCATGCTGGCCTCAAACTTCAATCCTCCTTTCTTAGCCTCCCAAGTAGCTGGGATTACAAGAGTGTACCACTGTGCCTGGCCAAGAGCACAAATTTCTAATTTATTTTCCCTGCCTGATGTCCCTGCTCTGCTGCACTGCAGACAGAATCCCCTTCAGACCTCCGAGTGCTGTGAGGCAGGTCCCCGCTTGCAGGGAAGAAGGCGAGTGGAGTGCTCAGGCAAGGCTTTGGAGTCACATGACCGGGTCCAAATTCCAGCTCTGCCTGAGTGACTGGAGGCTATTTAAGTGCATGCACCTTGGTTTCCCAATCCAATCCACAAAGTGAAATGTTTGCTCACAGGCTGTGACCTATCTTTTATGCAAAGGGATAAAACAACACTCAGCACAGGGTCAAGGTGCTGGCCACTCTGAGTCACTGTCATCATGCTCTGAAGCTCCAGGGGGTTCTTTCCAGAGGAAGGATCAGTTCCCAGCACTGATGAGCAAGTCAGAGTACCATAAAAGGGCTCTAAAATCAGTTGCCTTTCAACTCCTGTGTGAGTCGAGGCCTGTTTTTTCCCAGGAGGTGGAGAACATTCCTCACCCGGAAAGCAGAGAATGTACAGCCCGTGCTTTACTTGCTGGTGATGCTATCACGGGCTGCAGGAGAAACCCCACATGCCCACACCCAAGTCTTGGCAGGTCAAATGTTTCCAGTCAATGTTACATGTATGCAATAAAAGAGAAGAGAAGGCTGCTAGTTCCTAAGAAAGCAGTGAGTGGAAGGAGCAATGGAAGGACAAGCTTTTATTCCTCTTATGAAAGTAAAACAAGTTATCTATCAGCTTGTAGGAAACTGGAAGTTATTTCTGCCTCAAGGAAATATGTAAAGGAGTTAAAATACTTAAAAACCATGAGCTAACATGACAGTGCTGGTTCTCTGGGTGCTTTCACAACCACTTTTTCACTGGACTCTCACTACAGCCTGGGGCAAAGGACCACAGGCTCTGAGCTGGAATGGGATCACCTTGAAGATGAGCTAGTTACCACTGTCACCTAAATCCACTCAGAAACCGAACTTGTGGCCTGGGGTGAGCCAACAGGCCAGTGTCCCTACTAGACGCAAGACTAGATGCAAACCACTGCCCTAAACATTCGCATTCTAGAACACTGATCCCGAGGGGCCTAGCTTCCCCGTCAAGGTCACGCACACCCCACTACTCAAGGAGATGAAGACCAACTTAGATTAGACCAGATAGGCACCATCGGCTTCAGCTTTGTATTGAGTTAGACAAATAAACAGAAGTTCCACCAATATAACAAAGGTCAAACCAACAGAAAATGCAGATCCAGGACAAAGGGCGGTCTCTCTGGACTCTCAGTGAAGTGTACTTCCAGATGAGCAGCTGCTTGAGAGATCCTCACAGCTCTTTTACTTTTTATAACATGATTCCAAATTGCTCTTTAAGAGCTTTCAGTTCACATCTTGTGGACATTCCTTGCTAGATAATCCATTCCCTCTAACAATCTATCAACACACACACACACACACACACACACACACACACACAAATTTTATCATGAGCAACGCTTGAGTGGGGACATGGAAATTTAATATGCCTCAAATCTTTCATTTTCCATCTTCCTCATTACTACTGTTCTGGTTCTCATTATTGTACCTTTCACCAGAATAATTCAACAGCCTCCTCACCGGCCTCCCTGACTTAGCCTTCTCTAAACAGCCACACCCCGGCATCTGCTGATGTACTACCTTAGAGTAAACTTTTGCTCACGTGTCTCTTCCATGACCCCTTACTACTGTTGCTCTTCTAATAAAGCCTGAAGCCCTTAACTTCAGTTCTGCCTGTCACTTGACATCTGTGCGCCACAGAGCCCTGAACCTGCTGTTCACCTCTTCTTGCCTTTCATTCACCCAGGCTTACCTCAACTAAGAAAACAATTGCTCCAGAACACCTTCCTGAGTCCCCCTGATCTCCGGGCTGGGTACCCCAGTGTTGCTGCCATCGTCCCCTGGTTCTTTTCCCATGATACTGCTGATCTCTCCGCAGTGGATGCTTCGGGACTCTCATTCAGCTGCAGCTGTCCGTTTAGTTCAATTCATTGTTAACAATATCCCACCAAAAAGTACTCAGAGCAGGCGGACCTTTTCTGGTGGCAGGGCTTCCTTGACTGCACGCAGGCTACCACGCACTGTCTGGAGAAGTGGTGGAGTTCATGCCATTAGGGCTACTTCCATAGGGCTGCTGGCTAACTGGCCCAGCCCCTATCCTTGCTCAGGCAGTTCTGGGAGTTTAAATAGTTCTCAGAAGTTCTCATAGAACTAAGCCCTCATGGCCTTGAAAATACATTTCTTTTTTTTTTTTTTTTTTTTTTTTGGTTTTTCTCCGGTACCGGGAACCGAACTCACGACCTTGCGCTTGCCAGGCAGGCGCTTTTGCCGCTGAGCTAAATTCCCAGCCCCTGAAAATACATTTCTTAAATTGGGTGTTGTGGCACATGCCTATAATCCCAGCTCTCTAGCAGACTGAGGCAAGAAGGATTGTAAATTCAAGCCCAGCTTCGGGAACTTGAAAAACAATCCTACACACACACACACACACACACACACACACACACACACACACCCAAAAGCTTTTTACAACTGGTTGTGGTGGTACATTCCTGTAATCCTAGCACTTGGGAGGCTAAGACAAGAGAATCAGAGTTTGAGGCCAGCCTGGGCTTACACAGTGAGTTTAAGAACAGCTTGGACCAGGTGGTAAGACCTTGCCTCAAAAAACCAACTGTAATGGTTGATACATTGTGTCAACTTGAGAAATATAGAAGCTTAACTAAGCTACTCAGCAGGGGCCAGGGTCCTCACTTTGCAAACACGCTGAGCCCGCGCAAGAGGAGGGCACAGATAGGGTGTGGGTGTAGAGGACTCACCCTAGCGGGGAGAGCCTACATACAATGTAAGCGAGGAAAAGAGGCTTGCCCGTCCCACCTTTTGTGCTTGTTGTTTCTGCTGTCTTCTGCTGCCTTGAACTGTTGCCCCTGTGCCACAGCACCCTTTCCTGGAGCCAGCTAATTATGGACTGAAATCTCCATAACTGTGAGCTTAAATAAACCTTTCTTCCTTTAACTTTGGGTGTTGAGTATTCTGTCTCAGCAACGAGAGAAAAGTAACTTACATACCAACCAACCAAATAACAAAAAATCTAGGGTCCTCCTGCACAGTGCTAGGGGCTGAACCCAGGGGTGTTCTCCCACCGAGCTATATCCATAGCCCTTTTTATTTCCTATTTTGAGACAGGAGTCTAAGTTGCTCAGGCTGAGCTTGAATTTTTAGATTCTCCTGCCTCAGCTACCTGAGTAGCTGGGATTGCAGGCACGTGCCACCACTCCAGGGCTCTTTATTGGCTTTTCTTCCTTCCTTGCCTTTCTCTTCCCATACCTCACTCCTGCTTCTTTGGACACTTCCCAAATAAACTCCCTGTACTCAAATCCCTAAGTTTCGATTTAAGAGAAACCTAAAACATTTGGGAGAACAGGTACTTGCAATTCCAAACTGGGAAATTTCTTATCATTTTTTTGTTTTGTTTTGTTTTGGTTTTTTTTTTTTGAGACAGGGTCTCACTATGTAGTGCAAGCTGGCCTTGAACTCACTTATGTAGCCCAAGCTGGTCTCGAATTCATGGCCCTCCTCCTGCCTCTGCCTCCTGAGTGCTGGGATTACAGACGTGTGGCACCACACCCGGCTCAAACTGAGAAATTCTGAGAATAACTTCCACTTTTATTCTCCTACGCACTCTTAACATCCAAGTTGCCCCATTTTGTGTGGGCAGCACACAGGTTATGTATACTGTCTCACCCTCAGCCTATACCTCTGATGGTATCCCTGAGCTATGCCATTTTTCTGACAAATCACTTCTAGACATCTAGGAGAAGATGGTATGTAGCTGCATAGCAGTGAAGACATTTCCAGAAAAGGAAAAAAGTCAACAACTCCTCTTGCTTTGTTTACCACTAAGAACCAGCAGAATGTCACCTGTGCTACCATGCTTTTGGGGAAAGGTTCCGGCTCTGCCTTCACTGGGTCATGAGCATGGTTTATGGCATCCTAACTTGATAGTAACCTGCCTTTAATTGAAGCTAAATCAAAGTGAGTAACACATTGACAGCAGCAGCCAAAACACGTAGGAGGCTCATCGTAACAGAGACAGGCAGTTCCTTCCTAGAGTCTGCTATGTCGGGTCCCCTGCACACACTCCTGGGTGTTCCCAATCACTCTCCCACGTTGACATGAGTTTTAGTGATATAACCCTGGCATGAGTCCACCACAGCTTTCAGGAGGGTGGATTTACCATGACTGCCCCCGTCTCTGCCATGGGGTGCATCAATCAGGCTTTCAGAAAGCTGAGGTAGACAAGAGTTGGCTTCTGGGCAGGGCTGCTGACTCTGCTGTGGATTATCACAGAGAGCCCTGGAGGGGTGCACCTCACCGCAGAACTGCAGCTAGGTGGAAGGGAGGAAATCAGCGCTAGTTTCCAGCAAGCGCTGGCAGCTGTGCACACTACAAAACCCGGCGGGGGGGAGTGGGGTGGCAGCGGCAGCGGTACTGAGTTCCCCTGGCGGTCTCTCTGTTGTCACCACAGGTCACTGTAGTTCCAGATCACCAAAGCAGATCTCTCTTTGTTCTGGATCCTAAGCCACACAGGCAAGGTACCGGCAGAAAGCTGACTCTGACAGGCCAGCCCCCAAGCCACAGCCCCTCGTCAAAGAGAACCCTCACCCACCTGTTTGAAGTCCAAATTCAAAGTAACACACTACATACTTGCTTACTCACTGAGTACGCCCAGGACACTGCCCTGAGACGTATCCAGAGTATTCCCGCCAAGACATTCCCACTGTCACAATGATATTTCAATCACAGCCTCCTGAATATCGCATTGCTCTTCATTCCTATAAATCTGATACACAAAAATTCTGTCCAGGAACACGGCCTTTGTTCTAACCAGCCAGCTTCCATGCCGTAAGATAGCACGGCTTGATGCAGTTCATACTGGAGGAAAGAGACTTACACTTTTTTGTTAGTATGTACTGATTACACAGTAACGGGTTTCATTGTGGCACGGAATACATGGAGATAATATCTACGTCCAGTACCTGCTGAACCTTCTCCCCCCCGCCCGATTTCCTTCCTCTTCTCTAATAGCTTCCCCTTCTGCTTTCATGTCATCTTTTCCCCTCTAGATTCCATGTGTGAGAAGACGTGACACTGGCATTCTGAGTCAACCTTATTTTGCTAATATAGTGATCTTCCTCCATCCACTTTCCTGCAAATAACATCACTTTGTTCTTTATGGTTGAATCCCTCTCCCTCCTCTCCTGTTTTTCTCCAGTGGTACTGGAGAGTGTGTCCAGGGCCTTCACAGTGGGCTATCTCTCCAGCCGTTCTGAATTTTTTTATCTTGAGGCAGGCTCTCACTAGTCATTAAGTTGTTTAGGCTGGGCTTGAACTTGAATCCTCCTGGCTTCACCCTCCTAGAGAGTGCTGAAATTATAGCCGTATATTACCACACTTGGCTATATATCACCTTTATACCACAAGATCCAGCTGTACTAGTACTGACACACAGTTGAAGTAATTAAAGTCTGGACTGTATAGAAACACCAGCATACCCATCAGCATCACAGCACAATTCCTAACAGTCAAGTTACGGAGCCAGCCTAGTTGTATCAGCAGACTTTTCTTCTTGCATATTTTGGTCAAGTGTTCATCATCAGCTATTACCTTCAACTCTCTTCTCACTGTATCTAGCTAGTGACCTCTCCTAAACCAGGCACCAACTAAGACCTTGCGTAAAAAACTTCAGTTAATTCAAAAAAGTAGAAAAAAGAGAAAAGGCAAAATGGTAGATTGTCTTTTTCTTCATTTCTCAATTCACTATTTACAATGATAATTTGCTAGAATTTACTTTGCTTCTCTTTAGCTCAAGAAATGCAATTTGAACAAATTTCATTTATAACTAAATGATGAACTCCATCCTGGTGAGCTTGGCCTAAAGATATTACAGTAACCCATTTCCTTTGTTCCGTGCCCCTTAGCGTTCACAGTCACCCAAGGATTCACTCTGTAGCAAGAGCTCTGCTCTATCTGCCTACCCGCACTGATTCCGGAGAGGCGGGGGCAAGGAGCTGTGTAAGAAAGGTCCCAGGGGAAAGACTGGCAGTGCCCGCTGCCTGGCTGGGAACAAAGGTGGGAAGACCTTTTTTCCCTGTGATCTTTAAATTCAACTCCAGGCACCCAGCTATTCTACAGAATATAACTTTTGGTCTGGAAAGGAATTTTTTTTTTTTGGTACCGGGAATCGAACTCAGGACCTTGTGCTTGCCAGGCAGGCACCATGCCGCTAGACTACATTCCCAGCCCCTGGAAAGGAATTTGGAGTCATTCATTCATTCACTGTATGGCTCTAATAGAGCTACCTAAGAATTAGCTGTCTATCAGACACTCCTGGGAACGGAGAACACAATAAAATAATAAAGCATGATCTTTGGCCTCAAGGAGAAAATCTAGTGGAGAAGAGATCAACTTATCAGCAAACTGTAACCATATATTGTGAAGACACAAAAGAGGGAGCAGCAGAGGGGCTGTTTAATCCAACTTTCTTTTATAGACGGTTAATCAAAAGTCCAAAAAGGGAATAAAACCGGCCCACACTCATAGTAGGAGACTTGGGACCAGCACTCAGTGCTTCTCACACCTAACCTCCTATCTTCTCCATTGTGCTGGACGCCGGAGTTGGGGGATATCTGGTTAACCTTGGAGATCCCATCACACTGCAACTTCTATCATTGTGAATGGCAGGGGAGGGTCCATGTCTTTTGCTCATTCTTGTTTCATCTACAGTGAAGCATGAAGACTCACCCACAGTATGTAATCACAACTTTTTTTTTTCTGGTACTGGGAATCGAACTCAGGACCTTGTGCTTGCCAGGCAGGCACCCTGCTGCTGAGTTATATCCCTGGCCTGATCACCACATTTTTAATGAACTAAGTCTCCATAATCTGAGAGTGGATTTGCCCCATTTTTTTTCTCTTAACAAAAAGATTCAGCACCATACTTGAACTGATACACCTGGGAAGTTCCTGTAGTTTCCCAAGTGGACTAATGTGGCTGGTTAACGTGTATGGAAGCGCTATGGATCTTTACTCAGGACTTCCATGTACAGAGCCTGCCTCAGGTCTCTGCCTCTGGTAGCGTAACTGGCATAACCACTAAAATGCAAATTATCTGGAACAAAGATTCTTTGGCAGAGGCATGCAGTTTCCTTAGCATTTGTCATCTGTTTACAAGGCAGGAGTGGGCCTTTTTGTAGTTTACAGAGGACCTACTTTTTAGGGCCATACAAGGTTCTGGAACTGGCATAACACTCTCAGAGAAAAAGGAAGACAGTGCAAGATGAAAATTCCTTGTTGAGTGCTTCTGCTTGGAGCTACTGTTTTCTTTCAAATCTTCTCTGGATTTAGCTGAAATCTGAAGGAATGAAAAGTAAAACCCAAATCCCTGGCCAATTTCACTACCTACCTGTATAAATCTCTAAGTGATTTCCCCAAAGCCTGAGATCAGACCACTCAAGGAAATGGACTAAACACCAGCAGTACATCAGGGAGATTGCTCAGATGCCATTCATGTCTAACACTGTATTGTCAGTACTCCATTGGCACCATCTCAGGAGAGCAAAACACCAGAAGTAAGACAAGATGTTTCAAGTGATCTTAAATATTTAAGCATCTTGAAAATAAAATCTTGGGGCTTGAGAATTGTTAGTACTACTTATTTATTTGAGACAGGGTCTCACTTTTTTTTTGAGACAGTCTTGCTATGTAGTTCTGGCTGACCTTCAACTCACTATGTAGCCTACGCTAGCCTGGACCTTGTGGCGATCCTTTTTGCCTCAGCTTTCCAAGCACTGGGATTATAGGCATGCGCCACCACAGCCAGCAAATGTACTCTTTAATCTGTTACTGAAGGTGTTACATTGCCAACAAAAAAGTGGCATCTATCAGCAAAAGAGGCAAATATAAGCTAACTCACAGCAGCAGTTTCACAGTTTTTATACAAACAGAAACTGATTTGCTACTCAGCTGTATTACTCTTATGCCAATGTAAGAATGAAAGGCACTTAAGTTTGTCTCATTTGATTTCAGCTGCTCTACATTTTTATAATATGTGAAGAAAACATATGTGCTTATTCTGGTGACAAAAAACCCTGAACTCTTCTGAAACAGATCACAAAAAGTCTTTCTAGTTCTTCCCCATATATGTTAAGCACAGAGATCTATGTTGCCTTGTTCTGGCCTCTCAGCTGTCAAGGAGGACAAAGTAATTCTAGCTGACCTCGGTTCAATTCAAATGAAGAGCTCTTCCTAGATAAGTCAGCATCATCCACTTACAGCCAATAAGCCACGCTGTTTTCCTCAAAGCAGCAGAAGCACTCCACTGTAATCTCCTGGTCTCTGCCGCAATCAAGCGCTTTCATTCTGAGATGGTTACGGGGCTTAGCGACTCCCAAAGGACACTGGAAGGCACCTTTTCCCTGGGACAAGCTAACTGATTTCTGGGCAGTCTCATAACTAGCATCACATTCCAAGAGACAGTGATTGCCCCTGTTTTCTGCGAGGAACAGTCTTCTACCGGTCTACAGTTCCACAGAAACCAGACAACTCAATGGGTTTGGGTCCCCTGCCACAAAGGGTAGCAGAAGTATACTGCAGTTAGTATACTTCAGTTAGTTAGTTGCTTCAGTTAGCTAGTTGCTTAGGTAATAGCAGTTCCGGTTATAGTTCCTGTTACTTTCATGTCTTAGAAACTGCTGGTCACTGATGCACAGCTGGTCACTATGATGCATATTTTAAGAATCAATCCCCAATTGACAAGGCATTCTGCCTCTGTACTTCCCCCTTCCACTCCATAAAAACCTCGGTCCCTGGTCCTGATGTTTTGGGAATGATCCCGATCAGTGCCTGTTAACATAAAATAAATCTGCCTCCAAATCCTGGGTGTCATTTTGGTGTTTCTGCCTGCTGTTGGAGGTGATGCACTGTTTATTCATCTGCCTAGATCAGGTCTTTTGGAGAGGGTCTAAGTTTGGTAAGTGTTAGGAAAGAATAGGCCCTTTTTCATGTCTTTCTTGGTACACATAAGGCATTTTCAATGCCTGGTTCACAAATGCAATACATACAGAAATGCTGCTTCAAAGTGTAAAAGGAAAGAGTCACTGTCAGTCAGGAATGTAAGTTGTAAAGTACATTACCCAAGTGTACATTTTATTTCTGCTTCTGAGGGACCTTGTATGATAGACCATCATCATAGCAGTTCTTGGCAGCAAAGTACCAATGAGCTGTTTTTCTCTTTGCATGCATATGTTCAAATTACATAAAATAAATCCCAACCTCAAATTGGAAGTTCAAATTACTGTGTTTGCCCTTATCCAAATCAAATGAATGCATTCAAGTCAAATGACTAAATGGTTACCATTACGCTTGTCTATTTGGATAGGAAGAAAAGGAACTTAATAATTACTTTCAATGGCAACAAGATAAACTACTTAATAAACTATAAAAAGAAATGAAGTAGCAATAAATGCTACAACATGGATGAACCATGAAAACATTAGGTAAGAAGTCAGTCACAAAGGACCACACATATGCTTCCAATTATATGAAAGGCCCAAACAGGGAGATTTAAGGGTTGCCAGAACAGAGGACAAATGGGAGGGCGTGCGGTGGTGACAAGTAAAGGCAGCTAAGGGGTGCAGGGTTTCTTTTTGAAGTAAGTGGAAGGAATGAGTTGGCAGCCCTGTTAGAAGACCAAGCCAACTTTCCAGAGAGTGCTTCAACTCTGAGTATACTATATTAAAAGCCAAAAGACTATAGACTTTTAAAATGCTGCCCAAATTCACAAGTGCATCTCAGAATGAACTGTCATGTGACTGATCTAAAAGAAGGCTTCTTGGCACATCAACGTGTAGTGACGATACTCAATGACAGTATTGAGGACCAGTATTAATCAGCCTCTTGGTTGTGTCTTGGTCCCCTTCTTTTGTTCTTATAACCTTAAGAAAGTAATCGGCAAGGGCTATGTGAATTAGTCACTTAGCATAAGAACTCCAATATGATCTGGTGGTAAATTTTCCCACATTTTCTAGTTCACAATATCAAACTGACGGAAGAGTTGAAAATATAGAAGCTGCTGTTGTCAGAATAGTTTTCACTTAGATCCACCAATTATTAATACTTTGCTACATATGTTTTTTCATATATATAAACACATGTATAAATAAATTGTAATAAACAATTCTGGAGGGGGAGTGTGGAGCTATTTTTATTTTTAAAATTTATTTATTTATTTATTTATTTATTTGGTACCAAGAATCAAACTTGGGACCTCCTGCTTGCTAGGAAGGTGCAATTCCACTGAGTTATATCCTCGGTCCTTATTTTATTTTTTGAGACAGGGTCTTGCGATGTAGTTCAGGCTGGCCTTGAACTCATTTTGTAGCCCAGGCTTGTCTCAAACTCCAAGGATCCTCCTCCCTCAGCCTCCCAAGTGCTGGGATTACAGGCGTGTGCCACCACTCCCTGCAGCTATTTTAAAATAATTTGTAAACATCATGCCATTTCACCTCTGAATATTTTACCAACTATCTCCTAAGAAACCTGCCTACATAAAAGCTATCTTGTATTTCACCAAGAAATTTAAAATTGATATCATAATGCAATCTGATAGATTTCACATCTAAATATCTGGCAACCCCTGCTCAAAAGAGCCTTAACAATTATTCCCCTCTCTCCCATCACACACACCATATTTGGAATTTTTTGGTCTCCTTTCATCTTTTAATCTAGCATGGTTCCCTGCCCTTTGGCTTTTCATGTCATTGTCAATTTTTAAGAGTCTACTTTAGTTGTCTTTTGTTTTTTTTTTTTTTTTTTTTTTTTTTTTTTTTTTTGTCTTTTTTTGAGACAGGGTCTTGCTCTGCAGTTCAGGCTGGCCTTGAGCTCACTTTGTAGCCCAGGCTGGTCTCGAACTTGCAACAATCTTCCTGCCTCAGCCTCCAGAGTGCTGGGATTACAGGCATGCTCGGATTACAGGCAGGCGCCACCACGCCCGGCTACTTTAGTTGTCTTAGAGAATGTTTCCTGTTTCCTGTGAATGGATTCAGGTGAAACACTTCTGCTGAGCATGCTGCCTCCACTAGCCTGGGTACTTGTCACTACACCATCATCAGGCAGCGCAGAGAGTCAGATCAGACTTTACCAGGGATGCTAAGTGTGGTTCCAAGAGTGAGGTGGTGACTGCAGTGCTTTTAAAGGTATTGATTAATCTGTAACATGTGGGATAATACTTTCAGGAAGTTCTGACTGCGTATTTCTTGTGCCTCATTCTGTAAGCTCTGACCATGTCTAGGAACAGACTGGGTTGCATGAATAGTAAAGGAGCCTATCTAAAGGGCAAATATGCAGAAAATCCCCAGGATAATAATGCTGTAGCTGTGAGAAAGCCTTTAAAAAGTGAAAGTAGGGGCTGGGGATTTAGCTCAGCGGCAAAGCGCCTGCCTGGCAAGCGCAAGGTCGTGAGTTCGGTTCCCGGTACCGGAGAAAAACCAAAAAAAAAAAAAAAAAAGTGAAAGTAGAAAAGGCGAAGAGTTGAGTTTCCTGACCAACACAAACAGACCGTTCACATTTCTGAGTCAGAATTTTAAAGGAATTATCAAACACAGCTTCTAACAAAGCCCACAGAGCCCTAGGTCGGACAAGACAGTGGTGAGGCCAGGGCCTCTTGGGCCCACAGAGAAGCACTTGCTTCTCAAGGGCCTGGGAGGAACCAAGGGAGGGTTGAATGATGTGAAATCAGTGGCACGGAAAAATCCTCTGGGCTGGCCCCAGGCCTGTAGGAAATGATACTTGTGAATTTCCCTTCCCCTTTGTCCCATTCCAATGCAGTTTCACTCACTCCCTGGGAAAGAGAGAATGCCTCAGCCCTTCCTGCCTGTACCCCAGCAGTTTCCTTCCTTGAACTATCTCCCCAGGTGGGGGTCTCCCAGCAAAGCAGGGAAGGGTGCACCCCACTTCCCAGCTTTAAGGAAGTGCAGTGGGTTGTCCAAGGAGGAAACGTTTAGTTTAAGGGGAACTGGGATTATCCCAGGGAGGGGATGATTTGCCTCTGAGGTGCAAACTGCTGTTGCCTTAATTTGTACGATCAGATATAGCTGGGAGAATAATTTATTGACAACACAAACATACCATTTCCATTTCTGAATCAGAATTTTAAAGGAATTATCAAACACAGCTTCGAACAAAGCCCATAATGACATTTTTCTTTACATAAGACTCTGGCAGCTCAGTGGAAGACGACACATCTCATCTTCTAGATAACGGTTCTAATACGGACTCCCAAGTAATCTCAACCACAGAAGCCAAGGATCAGCTGAGGCAGCACCAGGATCTTGAATGTGAAATGGAATGACCTCTCTCTCTCTCCAGGAGAACGTTGCTTGGCTCTCTGAGACCTGTGCCAGGCCAGTGTGGGTCTCTGCCAGTCTGAGGGCTGAAGCCCATACCCTCACACTCCATGGCCCCCAGCAGGACAACATGGCTGGGGGCAAACAGCACATCTCCAACTGCAAATGCGAGAAACAAAGCACCAGGCACAGAAGATCCATGTGTCTCAATGACTGGGTGTGTGGTTAATTGCTGACTGGGGACTTGGCATGCTTTCTCAAACCTCAATGTTCTGCTTTTTCTTTGACTTTCAGCTTTCATGTATCTCCCAGGCAAGTCTCTGTCTTCTCAGGAAAAAATCTGGGGATGTCAACATAAAATAAAATTTAAATTCTTGGGCACCTCCCAGGTTGAGGTCATGTTAAGTTTCAGGACATGGGGTACCCTCAGCCAGACCAGAAATAATTCCTTTAGCTTTATATCATACTGCCCTCATTTAAAACAGGTCATGGCCAGGGATACAGGTCAGTGGCACAAACGCCTGCCTAGCAAGAGCAACGTCTCGAGTTTGATTCCCAGTACCAAATAAAGTAAAGTAAAATAAAATAAAATAAAATAAATAGGTCATGTCTGGCCCTTTTTAGAAATGGGCAGGCACATTAACCATAGAACTGTACATGAATCTCAGGTGAGCTGGCGAGCACACATGTGGCAAGATTTTTTTCCTCCTTCTCAACTTTTCATTGCTACTACAGTACATAAGCACAGGAAATTCCAAGTGAGAAGGGTATGAGTTCTGGACACAGCACTGATTTCTGACACCTCAGTTATGTCTGAAAGGGAGTATGCTGTACTATCCTTTCATTCGATGAATCCAAAGTGATAAGGAAGGTCATTTTTCAGCAGTTGCAGCTTCTGCTGGGCCCTGCTCCCAAATTCCTTTCTTGGCAGTTTCTCCAACATCGCTTCAGCATTCCGTTGCCCGGGCAGCATTTCTGGCCTCCTACAGCCCATATCCTGCTAACTTCTACGGGCAAGTGAAGGAGGCTCCCCTCAATGTATCCTCCTCTCTCCAGAGGCAGCTCCCGCCTCTCCTCGAAAACCAACAGCAGCATCAGCAGCTTTTGTCTTATTACCATGCTTCACAACGCAGGATTTAAAGAGGTCTTGGGAGGGAATGATCTGCATAAGGGTGATCACAAGAAGGGGGTTAGTTAAGAAGTAGCTCAAGCTGTCACTCTGCTCGGGCAATGCAATGGATTTTAACAACAAAATTGTTCCCATGTAATTTGGTACTGAAAGCGGAAAATTTTCTTTTTTTACTGTGTGCAGGAAATGGTTTTCATAGATGTTGGCCACAGCTGGGCCATCTGTAAACCACAATATCATTTCTCTTTAGGAAATGGGAGATTTTTACTCACTGCATCACTGACCACCAAAAAGAATTCCCATCTCTACAGCAAGCAAAATGATCAGCAGAGCTTTCTTTAGCCTGCCCAGCCAGGGGTTGCTAAAGCAGCTTTTCACATAGAAATCTGGGTTGTCCTTCAAGATTCTGTCATGAATCCCTACTGCTGCGCGAGAGGCAAACCCTGAACAAATCTGGCTTCTTTGTATTCTCGGGCCCTTCAGAGTGTGTGCTTTTGTGACCACGAGCCACAGAGGGTCACAATATGAGCTGTCCATGGGTCACGGCGGAAATGGCTGACAAAGGTGTTCAGCAATTGCTGGCTGGCGGGTGAAGGTATGTGGAAACAAAGCTGACTGACCCTGCCAGGAACACACTGAGGGAACGCTAATTTAAAAATCCAAGTGTGTTGCAGGGAGTAGGGTTGCACGCCTGTAATCCTAGCATCTGAGAGGCTGAGACAAGAGTGCCGCGAGTTCGACCAGCCTGGGCTACACAGTGAGTTCAAGGCTGGCCTGAACTATATAGTGAGACTATGTCTCAAAAACAAACAAAACAAAACAAAATAAAAATCCAAGTGTGATCAGCTAAAGCAGAGCAGATTATTCAGTTCTCAGATTCATGCTTGTTTATCACCCTGTACTCGGGGAACTTGGCATCACTCTCCCCGTGAAGAGTGTGACTCTGACCTGTGGCTCCTGCCACTTAAGTGATTTATTGTTACTCTAGTGAAGTTAATTTCTCTGAGTTTCAAGTAACTAATCAGTAAAATAAGGGTGATATTAAGTACCTTGAAGGATGATTAAATGAGATAGCCGCAGACCACACCTTTGTCTATAGAATGCCTTCCCTGTGCAGACCTCTGCTGACCACGGGAGATGGAAACAGATTCCTTCCCCTCATTTAAATCATTCACAGACACAGATACACAAACAAGCAGTTATGCTGGCAGAAGACGGCATAGAGCCGTGGAGTGCAAGACCGTGTGTGTGTGTGTAACTGGAAGGATGAGAAGGAAATGCCAGACTGCATAGAGCCGTAGAGTGCAAGACCGTGTGTGTGTGCGCGCGCGCGCATGTGCGTGTAACTGGAAGGATGAGAAGGAAATGCCAGACTGCATAGAACCGGAGAGTGCAAGACTCTGTGTGTGTGTGTGTGTGGGGGGGGACTGGCACAGAAGTAATCAGTGCTTCCTGTTGTCCTCACTCTTGTCCTCTCATGTCCTTGAAGATACGCTCTAGAATTCAGAAAGAAATTTTAACAATTGCTGCTACTAGAAAAATCTGGGGCTTGGGAACTGTTTGTTCTATCTTTTTCTGAAACCAAATTACGTCTAGCAACAAATTATATTTTAAAACTTTCTGCCCCCAAGCTTGATTTCAAAAAATTTCAAATCCAGAAGCATTGATCTCCTTTCCTTTTTACTGACTGATTAGTACCAGGGATTGGACCCCAGCACGGTTTACCTCTGAACTACATCCTCAGCCTATGTGTATGTATGTATATGTATATATGTATTTTTTCATTTTGAGAGCCAGGTATCGTGTCACACACCTGTAATCCCAGAATTTGGGAGGCCAAGGGACAAGGATCATTGCAAGTTTGAGGCTAACCTGAGCTACACAATAAGGTCAAGGCCAGCCTGTCCTACAAAGTGAGACTCTGTCTCAAAAGAAAGATGAGATGGAGACAAGCTAGGATCACACTAAGTTACCCAGGCTGGCCTTGAACTTGTAGTTTTCCTGCCTCTACCTCCTTATTCCACTGCTATTCAGGACAGGCCTCCTCTGCTGCTGGCACTGCTCCATTTGCTATGTGAGGACATCAAGTTTTGACACCCAGGAGCTTAAAAGGAAACATCAATGGAGCATTACCACTTGCCTCTGAACCTGCCTTGTTCCAATGGGGAGCAAATGCAGTCTGTCCCTCCTCTTCCCTACCAGGACTTCGGCACTGAGAACAGGGAGAAGCATAAGCAATTGCTTCCGTCTCTCCCAGGCTTACTACGCTCTCCCAGCTTTTTTGGCATTAGAACTTACACACAGCGAAACACCCAGATTAAAGGTACTGTCTATCTTCCAGTTTTAGCAAATGCACACCCAAGTAATTCATACCCACAGTCAAAATACAGAACATTTCCACCCTGGAGAGCTCCCTTCCCAGTCAAAAGCAATGACTATTGTGACCTCTATCAGTTCTGCTTTGTTTTGAACTTTACACAGATGGAGTAATGTGGTATTTGTTATTTCATGTCTGGTTTCTTTTATGTAGCACAATGTTTCTGAGATTCATCTATGTTGTATGTATTAATAGTTTGTTCCTTATATTTTTTGGCAGTATTAGGGATCTAATCCAGGGCCTCTGCACTCCACCAGCCCTTTAGCCCCAGCCCTTAAAAAATTTAAAAAAAAAAAAAATTAGAGAAAGGTCTAGCTAAGTTGTTAAATTACCCATGAACTTGTGATCCTCCCACATCAGCCTCTCAGACTGCTGGAATCACAGCTGCACCACCACACTCAACTTGCTCCTTATACTGCCATACTTTTGTTTATCCCTCCTATCCCTGGATGCTTGGACTGTTAAACTATCAGGAATAAAACATGCTTGAGTACAGGTTTATTTGTAGACACCTTTTGGGAGGAGGATCAGAACAGGTAGAATTGCTAGGCCATAGAATAGTTTGAAAACTTGTCTTTGCCCCTTACTTTGCTGTGTATCTTTGGAGAAATTGCTTCACTTCTGGTTTTTTTTTTTTTGTAATAAGAATCGAACTCTGGACCTTGTGCTTACCGCGAGTGCCTATGCCGCTGAGCTATATCCCCAGCTAGGCCACAGAATAGGTACGTTTAACTTTACAAAAAAAGCCAAAAAATTCTCCAAAGTTATGAACTCTCATAATTTACACTCTCACCTGAAGCGTATTGGAGTTCTGGCTGCTCTGTGTCCCCACAAAAATTTGATGTTACTAGTCTATTTCACTTTAGCCTTTTCTGCAGCTGTGAACTGAGACTTACCTTGATTTTAGCTTGCATTTCCCCAATATCTATTAATGATAAACACTTTTCCCATGAACACACACTTATTTGTACAAGTTCTTTTGTAAAACGTCTGTCAAAACTTTTTTTGCCATTCAGAAAATTGGGCTGTCTTTTTATTATTTGGTCATGTTCTTATATAGAGGTGTATGTAAAACAGGTGTTTTGCAGGTATGTCCTTTTTGTCTGTGGCTGCCTATTCATTTTCTGAATATTTCTTGATATGTGGAAGAGGTGTCTGTAAGGCCACTGGGTTAGCATAAAAGGAAATAAGATAATGTTATGGATTTATTTATTTATTTATTTGTGGTCTTTTTGAGACAGGGTCTCGCTATGCAGTTCAGGCTGGCTTTCAGCTCACTTTGTAGCCCAGGCTGGCCTCGAACTTGCAACAATCCTCCTGCTTCAGTCTCCTGACTGCTGGGATTACAGGCGTGCGCCACCATGCCCAGCCAATGTTATGGATTTAAAGAAATAAAATGGTGAGCAATTCTCTTTAAACTATTGTTTTTAAAAGTCAATTCTATGTCTCAGTCTATGTAGAACCACTGTATTCACCCCACTGCGTAAGCATAAGCTAAATTTTAAAAAGACAAGAATCTCTAACGGCTGCCCCTTTCAGTAAACGCTACGCTGTGCTGTGGTGCCAAAGTAAATCATGGGAAATGGCTGCAAGGGGATATTTCCCTGTCAAACGAGAACTATGAAGGGAAGTCCTGAGATGTTGCTGACGTTGTCATCAAACCAGAAAGCTGTGGAGCTTTTCTGTTTTGTTTTTCTAAGTAGAGGGAGGGAAGCAAAAAGACTAGAAAGGAAGTTCTGAAAGCCTTTCACACTGCACTCCACTTATTAATGAAGCTCATTCTTTTCCTTACTGTCTCCACAAGCTGATTAAAAATCAGGAAGTTATGGTGGTCACAGAAAGCCACAAAGATGCCAAGATGTCTGGGCTGCACTCCTAATACCTCTGCTGTGTGTGCTGCCCTTCACCCTGGGCAAACCACTCCTTCACACGTTCTCCCTTGGGGACTGAGACACAGAAACCGAAGTGGCTCCAGGAGAGGCTGAGAGCTTTACTAATCATTAATGCTCCGTAAGAGCCTCCATGGAACAGAGGTACTGGAACATTAGGTACATTACCATCCACTGGAAAGGCCAGCATCGCCACCGTCCCCCCGCCCAATCCAGGGCTTGCTGCTTCCTCAGCACCCTACCACTGCAGATGGGCAAACATTTATTTGGACCTTGTGCTTGCCAGGCCGGCGCTTATACTGCTGAGCTATTTATTTGCTTCCTGTCATAGATGCCAACAAAATCCTTTAAACAACCAAATAGGTAAAAAGGAGCAGGAAAGAGCACGATGATGTGGGTAAACAGCCACAGCAATCCCACCTGTCCAGATACTCCTGCCAGCCCTACTGCCTGGGGAACTTCTACACTCATTCCGGATGCAAGCCCTAGAAGCAGCCTGCCAGCCTGACAGATCCCTGGTACCAGGCCAAAGAGCAGAGGCCAAAAGCTGGAGGCAGTGCGAGTGTGGCAGAGGTTTCCTTCAGAGCAGCGGAGGAAGGAAGGAAGAAAAGGCTGCTTGTGACACAATAAGTTGCTTGCGTACTTTACACTATTCAGGTTAACTTGTCAAAACAACACTTAAGAAAAACAAAGGGTAGAATGCTTGCAGCTAGAACTGTTTCACTAAACTCAAAGATCTGGAGATAAAGAAAAACATGTACTGAGCAGGTCAACTGACATACTAAGGGCACCTGTGTGGAAGTTAAAAATGCCTAAGGTGTCCCTAAAATTAGTCCCCTAGTGAGATACAGTCTGTAGACCTGCCTAATTCTATAATTACAAAAGTCTTCTGTTAGGTTGCCAGATCATGAATGTCATAGTCCGTCGGGCATGGTAGCCCATGCCTGTAATCCCAGCACTCAGGAGGCTGAGGCAGGAGGACTGTTGCAAGTTTGAGACCAGCCTGGGCTACAAAGTGAGCTCAAGGCCAGCCTGAACTGCACAGCGAGACCCTGTTGCAAAAAGACCAAAAAAAAAAAAAAAAAAAAAGAGTAATAGACTTGTCCCTAGTCAGTTTCAGGTGCCCTTGGGTCTTTTGATTTACAATTAAATGTTTGAGCTATTAGATCATGAAGTATGAATTTGTCAGAATTCTTGTCCATGCCTCTTTGCCTTTATAAGACAAAATAACTTAAGCCTTTTCTTGGTTTGTACTTATGGTCAAAATTCAAGATGATCAAAACAGGACCCAGGGAAAAGTAATCTGCTATGTATCTCCTCTATCCCTGACCCCTCATGCAATTTTTCTTCAAGGCAAAGTTACCAGTTTCTTGTGTCCATCCAGGGAGGTTCTCTGCATGAGCAATCACTGACAGTTCACGGGGGACTTCTCCATTCAGTTCTTGATTTCCTGCCTGATAGAGAAGCACCTCTAACAAATCTCCATATAAGCAGTACCTCGGTTCACGAATTTAATTTGTTCCATCATTCTGCAAAAGATGGCGGCATTCACTTTTGGGAGGGAAGATGGCTGTTTGTTAACTGATGCAGAGTTCTCAAACAAAAGCAAAATTCTGCCAAATGCTTGTGTTTCTGAACCAAACTACTCATAAGCAAAAGGGTTCGTGAACCAAGGCACTCAATTTTCATTTGAGTTTGGACATAAAGCTCTGCAAATATAAAAACTATCAAGGATATAGCAGGGGCTAGGCCCAACACAACACATTAGACTCACTCCAAAATAACTGCAGACTTAGTGGGGAGCTGATTAGAAGTGGAAAATTAGAGTAGAATTCACATAAGCCTCCTCCAAATAAGTAAACAAACGAAACAGTTTAAGGTGCCCCTCCACCCTTGTCCACCTGCACCTTCCTCCCAACCCCACTGGAATCAGGCACCCTAGGATTTGAGCTGTCACTGAACAAAACACCAAATGAGCACCTCTTGAGCCACACAGTCCTAGGAGCTAGACTACAGCAGAGAACAAGGAACTCTGCCCTCAAGGGGCTAAACCCTCAGTCCATACAGGTGACACAGAAGACAGGTGTAAGATGCAGGTCTTTTGTTGCTGTTGTTTGTTTTTTTCCAGTACTGGGAATCGAACTCACGACCTTGTGCTTGCCAGGCAGGCGTTGTGCCACTGAGCTAAATCCCCAGCCCCTAGATGCAGGTCTTGTTAGGTGCAGAAGAGGAATGTACGGGTGTGTGGGTCTGTGTGCATGTGAGGTCACTGCAGTTACAGCTGGGGAAGCATCTCCAAGAAAGGACAGCAGAATTGGAGCTCTACAGAGAGCAATGTGAAAATACGAAAATCAGAGAGAACATCTAACAGGCGGCACTCTGAGGCAACGTGTAGAAAAAGTCTGGACTGTGCACACTCATGAGAAGGCCCTCCATTTCTTGCTGCGAGAGCTATTTCCTACATATATAAACTGTATTATATATATATCTCCCCTTAAAAAACACCTCGGTTTAGCCAGGCATGGTGGTGCACGCCTGTAATCTCAGCACTTGGGAGGCTGAGGCAGGAGGACCGTTGCCAGTTCGAGACCAGCCTGGGCTACAAAGTGAGCTCCAGGCCAGCCTGAACTGCATAGTGAGACCCTGACTCAAAAAGACAAACAAACAAAAAACCCCTTGGTTCATGAACCTCTTTACAGGATTCTGGTTGCAAACAGAAAGGCACAAGAACCAAATCAAATTCAGTATTTCAGTTCAATGTTGATTTAAGAGGAAATTTGATTCGGTTCTCAACCAGTGTGGTTTGTGACCAGAATCGTGAAGAAAAGCTCATGAACTGAAGTAGTACTGTAAATGCTTATATGCGTCCTACACTATTCTGCTCCTAGCTTTTTTCATACATCTACAGTATTTCCCCCCAAATAAAACCTAACCAGAAAATACACCCTAGCATGATTTTCAGGATGCTTGTAATGTAAGCCTTACTCCCAAAATAAGTCCCATTTAAGATGGTCAGCTGACAGATTCATTTACTAAGTCCATTGCAACATACAATGGACATACTGAATTATAAAATAGTATTAATATATAATTAAGTATAAATATTAACATGAATACTTAAATAACAATATATGGTAAGGATTTGTAAATACTCAAGCAGGCACCAATGGACGAAAGGTAAATGCCAATGTAATCAGGTAACTAGAGACTTCCTGCTGACTGACTGACCAGAGTTGACACAACTCAAGAGTAATGTGTGCACTTGATAGTGAACGGACAGGGTTGTATCGAGTATGAATCTTCATAATTCAATATGTCAATTGTTGTACGTGAAAAAGACATTCCCTGAAAATAAGCTCTACTGTGTCTTTTGGAGCAAAAATTAATGTAAGACTTTTTTCAGGGTAAACAGTATTGTTTCAAAGATCATTCCCTGCCAGTACATAAAAGATGTCCTCATTTTTTCAGAACGTGCGTTACCCCACTGTACAAAAGAAGCACAATTTATCAAGTGGTCACTACTGACAGACTGCCAACCTACCCTTATGTCTCTACAAACATGGGCAGCGATACCTGTCAAAGCAATGTTATCAAACTTTTGATCTTGTCATTTCTTTTATTATTAGCAAAATTTAGCATCTTTTCTAATGTCCAAGAGCCACCTGTATTTCCTTCCTTGTGAGCTTTCAGTTCCTCATTCTTTAAAATACTGGGCAGTTGATGTTTCTTATTGATTTAGAGGGGTCTTGGGGCAATCTGCCCCTTGTTTGGAGTTAAGTGTCAAACAGCTTTGTCTGGGTTGTCCTTGTTTATGGTGGCAGACAGGAGTTTTTTTCCTGCTAGGAATTACTAGTCTACGGTTTCAAAGGACACAGTCTTCGTGAAATGAATGTTGCCTCTATGGAGGGTAATATTATGAAATGTTTGTTCATTGATGGGAGTGATCCAGCTGCAAGGGAAACGGTGTGGAGAGAGAAAAAAGAAACACAGAAGCAAGGCCCAGGGCACAGGTGTCATAGAGGCTCACAGAAAGTACCAGAGGCAGCTCTTCATCCTCACAGAAGGAAGGCAGATCTGCAGGTACAGGCAGTGGAAGCACGGTGCAGCCACTGCGTCTGACTTTCTCTCTTTACTGCTACTACCTACTAACCTCTCCCTAACCCTGTCCACCCTTACTCTTTCCAGTGAGGTCAACAGCCACAGGTAATCCAAACCTGGCCTCTCCGTGTTTTTGACCTCAGAGGCAATCAACATTTTTTGAGGCCCACTCAGCCACCTCTTCACACAGGCCTTTTCTCATATCCAACAAAACCTCCACAATCTTCACTCTACTCTGACAATTTTCTCTTATTCTTACTGACTTAGATGCTTTTATGCTTCTACTAATCTCAACAGGAAATTCAGTAACAAGGAAAAGGAATATGGAAGTAGTGCTGGGTACGAGGGAGACATCTGTTTTACCTCTGGGTCTTGGGGAACACAAAATATGAGAGAAACCTCCTCTAAAGGTTGCCATGTTTCTAGGGGGACACTGGGCCCAGTTTCAGAGATGGCACCATCCGTCAGGGAAGTGGAAGCTAAAGAGAGACCGCGAGGCTCCGAAGGGGATGTGAGACCAGTTGGGGAAGATGCAGGGCATGTGAGGGGCAGAGTGGAAACGAGCACTGTGAAGACAACGACAGTCTGGAGGACTGGACCTCCGGTGATGAGCCCAGAGGTGACGGAGCATCACGGCACCGAAGACCTTCAGGCTGCTTCGCTGGGCTAGAGATGTCACTGCTGACAGAAGCAGGCAGCTGACCAGGTTCAGAGGGTTACTGACCCAAAGCACTTTCTGGGTTTGCCCCCCCCCCCATCAGTTCCCCTTTTCATTTTCTAGACAACGACCCTCGGGTAATTCTGTACAAGTGGAATCATGAATAGGAAATGGAGTTTCTGCGTACCTGAAAACTGCCCTTCTTTGCCCTTAACACCTGGGGGACAGCTCCTCTGTGTGTACTCTGCGGTTCTATGCAAATCTCAGAACATATGAATATTCTGCCTTTCTGTTTCTCTGCATCCAGTCCTGCGTGACTGAAGCCAACATGATTCTTCTTTAAAACAGGCTGGAGTCAGGTGTGGTGGTACACACCTGTAATCCCAGCATTTGGAGGGCTGAGGCAGAAGGACTGCTGTGAGCTTAAGGCCACCTGAATTACACAGTGAGACCCTATCTCAAAAAAAGAAAAAAAAAGACTGTTTTCTCACTTTGGAAGCCGTTAGCATTTTCTCTTAGCCTTAATGTTCTGACATGTGTAAAATGTGAGTCTTCCTAAATTCATAAATGTGGTGAAGGGCAACTCGGGGAAAACTACCATCCTGAACATTCTTGCAATTTTGTTAGCGTGTTGGGTACTCACCCCCTACCCCCAACCAGTCTCTCCTCTTCTTAGAGTTCCTACTGGATGGGCAATGGAACTTCTGGACTGACACTTCTTAAGGTATAAGTCTTTTTAGCCATCCTTTTCTGTTTTCTTTTCTCTTTTTATTATTTTGTAGTCCAGGAAACTGTTTCTTTGAGACAGGGTCTCACTATGTAGTTCAGGCTGGTCCTGAACTCACTATGTAGCCTAGGCTGACCTCCAACTCATGGTGATCCTCCTGCCTCAGCCTCCTGAGCACTGAGATTACAGGCATGTGCTATCACATGGGCCTTTCCAGTCTAGGGAAATTCTTTCATTTCTTTTCTCCTGCTTGCCAGTTCCCTTTAGTTGTATCCATGCTCTTCGGCCTCTCTAATTTGGTTCTAGCTAAAAAATTATGTTTTATTTCAAAGATCTAGGAAATAAAATTCATTCTTTCTCATAATAGCTTGTTCTTTTTTTTCTTTTCTTTTCTTTTCTTTTTTTTTTGGTTTTTCTCCGGTACCGGGAACCGAACTCACGACCTTGCACTTGCCAGACAGGTGCTTTGCCGCTGAGCTAAATCCCCAGCCCCAATAGCTTGTTCTTATTTCATGAGTGCAGTATTTACTTTTTACCCTTTTAGGAAGAAAATACGTTTCTCTTAAAGCTTTCTTTATGTTCTATATACGTGGATCTTCCAATGTTAGCTTTTCAATTTCTTTAATTTGGTGCTTCTTTTTTGAGGCTGGATTCCTGGCAGTGTTTGAGGACTTTTAGTTTTGTGCCTATCACCCTATGTTTTAGACCCCCTGGCGTGTATATATCTATTCACCACAGCCAGTCTCCACTGGGCAGGGGCAGGGACGTGTGCAGGACTTTTGGACTTTAACTTCCACCTTCAATCGGTTCCACCTCCCTTCTGTTTTTGAGGAATTCCCCTGGCTTGTCTATTCAGGGCACTTTTCTTTTTCGTTCAGCATTGTTAAGAACCTGTTATCTTTAGGATACATGTAAGAACTTGGGGCTCACGTGTGGTGGCATGGGCTCAGTTTGTGGCTACCAGGTAGAGACCGTTCAGAGATACACGCCACTACTGTATCAAGAGACACATGCCTTTCTTACACTGGAAAACAAAGATTCCTTAAAATTCTCCAAATGGCAGTGAGAAGGTATCTTAAAATTATCAATCCACCACTTTCTTTGCTTAGTTACCAAATAAAGCTTCCTGCTGTTTTTATGATTTTTCTAGGTCCTGGTTTTAATATGCTGCAACAGGTCAAACTCCTATAGTTACAGAAATAGTAATTATAAGGTAGTATTTGAATTTTCTTAAACAAGTATTAATACCAGCCCCTTGACTATCATGAACCAATTCATTAGAATCTAACTGAGAAAATAACATTTCTCAACAGCAAAGCAAGGAAATGACTCTGTAACAGAGATAATGACAACAGCCCCAGGGACGTTTCAAATTACAAATTGCAGAATTTCACCAACAATCAATCACTAAGAGAAAAAATAATTTGCAAGAAAAAATAATTTCTAGTTATTCAAATATAACCTGATTTAAAGGAGACTGTTCTTTTTCTAGTAAGCTAAAGACAAGATTTGCCTCCTTTAATAAGACACCGGGATAATAATGTTTACTACAAGAGACTTCTCTTTTTTCTGCTCCACATTAAAATATTTAGATAAAATCAAAACCACTTTATTTGTTACATTCAAATTTCTTGATTAAATAACTGGTGGGCTAAATAAACCCTTTAACAAAAATGTCACTGTTGGGGCTGGGGATTTAGCTCAGCGGCAAAGCGCCTGCCTGGCAAGTGCAAGGTCGTGAGTTCGGTTCCTGGTACCGGAGGGGGAAAAAAAAAAAAAAAAAAAAAAAAAGTCACTGTTTGGGGTAGAAGGAACATAAAAACCAATTTGGGCTGGGGGTCCAATTCAATCGTAGACTACTTGCCTAACATGCACAAGGGCCTGGGTTCAAGCTCTAAAGCCAGTTTTATTACGGTTCTGCAATAAGACTTATTTTTTTCGGCAGTAGTGAAGATTGAACTCAGGACCTCATCCATGCTCATCTAGTGCTCTATCACTGAGCTACATCCTCAGCCAATGAAAAGAAAAAAAGATTGAAAGAAATTTCTTTCTGCAAGTGAAGTTAATGTTCACATAAAAACTGTAAGAAATAGAAGTTCCTTGGTAGACTTTCCACTTCTATGCTATACAGGTTCTTTTTGCTTCCTGTTTCTCGTTTGCTGAGTAACAAAGAGTTAACTCATAAATTAGAGAAATTTCATTTTCAGCTCTACAGAAAGCTTTTAAGGGTAGGGTCAATGCAAGGACCAGATTCTTCATTAACTCATTAACAAAACAGGTTACTGTGGCCTCAGGGTTCATTTATCAGCAGGAAAGCCTCAGCTGGTAATGGCTGGTTGTTTCCTGTACATCGCAAATGCAGAGGGGAGAAGTAGACTCCATTGTGAATCTGTTTCCTGACTTGGAAGGAAAGAAAATATTTTCATGATGACTATTCTTTTCTCAGGCTGGCATTACATTTGGCCCAAAGGCTTGACAGGCAAACCCAGGGCTTCTATTCCCATAGTATTTCCTAATTCCTTTTGTTTTCCAGTTAATTATGTTCTAATGATGCTACATGTATCTCTTTGGGTTTTACAGAGAAGTTTTAAAATGAACATTTATGTAAACATTAATAGCTGTAAGTTAGACCAGTTTCAACAGTAGCTGACTGCCCATGTGATACCTGGAACACATAACATCAGCTACAGTTCTCCTTCATAGCTGCCAATCTTGCCCAAGACCTACTGTCCCTAGTTCAAAATGGGATTCAAAGCTATTAATAACCCCTGGGAACCCAGCTAGCTTTATGATAATTTTCTTTTGTAACACTGTGTCTGGCACGCACCTTGAGGAGAAAAACTGCAACACTGGGCAATCATCACACCGTCAAGGGAAGGCTTTAGTTTCTCTCCAAAATATAAGACAGGACAGATTAGCAAGCTTAAAAAGATAACTCCAAGGTAAACCTCTCAGTGGGCAGACTGTACTCACTCAGTGTTCTTGGCATTGCTCTGGCAATTACACTCTGAGAAGATCTGCAAATAGCAGGTTTCAGCAGGGTATCGGGGGCGGGGTGGACAACAACGACCCTGAGCCAGCGCAGCTGACACTTTCCACAGCTCCAGCCACAGCATTTCTGAAGACGCTAAGCTGTCAAGCTGCCTTCTTCTTCTTGCTTTTTACATTTGTAATAATACAGTACACAATAAATATAATGCACTTGAATTGTCCTGATCCCCAAAACTCGACCTGTGGAAAAATAAATATTTTTCTACAAACCAGTCCCTAGTGCTAAAAAGGTTGGAGAGCACTGGGTTAGAGAACAACATTTTCTCCAATACTTCCTTTGTTGAGAACTCTACTTCCAAGCAGCCCTAAAGGGCTGAACCTGGGTACAGCCTAGCTGTGGTTGTCTCATGCTAAATGTGTTGACCTCATTTTTCCTCAGCAAACAGGTGGCCTTCCACATCACACAGACAAAGAAAAACACCAACAGAACTGTTCCAAGTTGTAAAGGAATTTTAAAGAAAAATCTATGTAACTGACAAAACAGCTTGGGCAATTCCTGTAGTTGCCAGAGGGCACAAGGTCCCAGGGCATGTAAGGAAGGCTGGGAAGGAGTTCACGAGTTGATCACTAGGTCAATTATTTTAAGTTTCCGAACAAAAACTAAGTAATAAGCTTTAGAACAGCCTTAGCTGGTGCACTAAGCAAAACTCGGAAGGGTTGCGTGAGAGCCTAAAACAGTAGTAGCGTAACGCTAGCTAACCCCACGCTCTTTCCTCCCTATGACAGTAAGTTAGTTAATCAATGTAAGATCAGCTCAGGCAAGGCTGACAGCAAAGAAAAGTGAGTAATTCAGTGGATGATTTCAGAACTGAGTAGATTTGGCAACAAATTAGTATGCACCATTTTATGTGGAAGTTTTTTTTAAAAAAGGCATTTAATTATTTATGACATTTCAAAATCTCTAGTACGGAACAGATTTTCCCTTACTCCCAAATTAAAGCACAAATAATTTTAGAGCTCTTATTTAGCGTAACTACAGTAAGACAAGGCTAAAATAAACCACTTACTTAAAACCCAAAAGACCAACTGCTTGGCCGTTGAACGAAACTAACGCACAGTGGTAATGCACAAATTCTGATGCCAACGAAAAGTGTTCCCTATTAGCGTATGCAAGGTTGTGAGGATCTATGCATATTTTTCACTGTTACACACAAACAGAAAGATGGCTATACAACTTGTATATGTACTAAATGCCACTAAATTGTACACTTCAAAGGGTTAACTTTCTGTTATGCACACCTCACCAAAGAAGAAAACAAAGGAATCAGGAGTCAATCCACTTGAATTGCTTTAGAGAATAGTCATATGAAATATACCCAGCATAAGAATATCTATCAAGTAATTGTGCAATTCATGACCAAGCAATCATAGTATAGCTCATGTTCAGCTATTTACTTTCTTTCAGCTGATTTATAATAAAAGTATATCCACATGAAAAGAAAAGCAAGCAAGAAAGGGAGGTATGCCAAGAGACTATTCAAAATAAACCTCTTGAAAAAGCCTTACAAAGGGCTCAGAATGACAGTCTATTTTTTAAGTAATTAATTAATGTTTGTTTGCTTTTCTGAGACAAAGTCTCACTATGTAGTGCAGGCTGGCCTTGAACTCTTTATGTAGTCCAGGCTGGCCTCGAACTCATGGCGATCCTCACAGTCTCCCAAGTGCTGGGATTACAGGAGTGCACCACCACACCTGGGTTGAGTGACACTGTTTAGAGACTATCTCCAAAAGCTGTGATGCAGGGGCTGGGGATTTAGCTCAACGGCACAGCACCTGCCTGGCAAGTGTGAGGTCGTGAGTTCGATTCCTGGTACCAGAAGAAAAACAAACAAACAAAACAAAACAAAAGCTGTGATGCAGTTTGGTAAAAGGACTAGTCTGAAGCAGGCCAATGTGAAAGATGGGTTACAAGGAATGTAAATAAGTAAACCTCACAATCTTAAAAAGTATTCTCCTTCCCAAGGCACACGTTACATATTTGGTCTTTAGTATCCAGCTGCTGCAACACCTGGTCACATAATCAGTGACCAAACAATGCTGAACCAGGGAATAATCAAGGTCTTTTCCAAATGAGATCTCAAGGCTCCCAAGGTTTCTTGCAAAGAAGAAATGTGAATGACTGTTAGGTGAAAAATAATCGAATTGGAGGGCAGTGTGTAAAGCAGGGAACAAATGTTGAAGTTTGGCACTCATAATACATCTTAGGCTTTGCCTGCCTTAAACTTGCTTAAACTCACTGCATAATACTCAGCACTTTGAAGTACATATCTAATGTTAGGAACAAAAAGGCCATGAGATTGTGCTCTGGATTTTGACATACAAGCTGCAAGTGATATAAATGAAGTAGCCCAAGGACCAGGAATGTCAATTTGTCAAAGTTCTTTATGGGTAAACTCTCTTTGCACATAGTATAAATGGACATACTGAATGAAGAAAGTAACAATAAATTAAGTTTTTAGATAATCTACATGGGGCATACTTTGATTTTTCCAAGACAGTACTAAAAACTTCCATTCAAAACAGGAAGAAGAAAAAAAGAAAGGCAACCCCCCTGTACCCAAACTCTGGAAATAACCGTGCCCATTCCTTTCCTTTGAGGCAGTACAGTATTTTGCCACCTAATTAAGACTTAAAATCTTGTCAGTCTACAGGACTTCCCCATTCCATCCTGACAATGATTTAGCTTTCCTTGGGAAAATGCAAACATCTCATCTATCCTTCCGTTTGACAGGAAGTACAGTAGTTGGTGTCACAAGGGGAGTTCAAATACAGTAACAAGTCAGTATTTCTTTATTAATACCAATAGAAAATTCATCAAAAGTGACTTTTAAAAACAAGTAAGAGAAACAGGCATGGTGGTGCACACCTAAAACCCCAGAGCTCTGGAAGGCTGAAGCAGGAGGATCTCCAAGTTTGAGCCTAACCTCTGCAACTTAGCAATACTCTGTCTCCAAAAAAAAAAAAAAAAAAAAAAA
>NW_004955484.1:2149969-2160248 GCF_000276665.1 Chinchilla lanigera | reverse complement strand
CCAAGTTTGAGCCTAACCTCTGCAACTTAGCAATACTCTGTCTAAAAAAAAAAAAAAAAAAAAAAAAAAACCAAGGCCTAGGGATAGCTCAGTGGAACAGGACTTGCCCAGCATGCACAGGGCCCTCGGTTTGACCATCAGCACCACATGCACACATACACAAATCACATCATCTGCAAGTGGAGATATTTAGCTTTGATCTCTCCAGTGTGGATGCTTCTTACTTCATTTTCTTGCCTAAGCATCCTGGTTAGAACCTTTATTATAAAGGCATTAAGTATTTTTGCTATGGTGGCCTGTAACAGGCCATTCTGGAACGTGACGCAGCTGCCGCCATTCTGGAACATGGCACTCAGCGCCTTTTCCTCAAAACAAACTCTTTCACATTTGCAGTTTTGAGGCTACAAAGCAGGAGACTTGCTGATGCCCTCGGGCCATCTTTTATATTCTCCTGTTCCTTCTTGGCAATCAACATCTTCTCAGCTCTATCTTTGCAATCCACAGCTTTACTGGAGCTTCCTTTCTAGCCAAATTCATAACATTTTAAATCATCCTGTTGGGCTCTTTGCTCTTGATTCTAAACATAAATCTGGCTAAAAGCCCTGAACAATAGTCATGCCACTGTCCCAACATTCTACTGCCTTGCAATTTCTTTTGCCAGATTAATCAGTCTACCGCCCTTAACCTCAGTCTCAGGCAAAGTCTCTGGACATAGGCAAAATGCAGACAAACTTTCTGCCATACCATAACATATATCATCTGGAGTCCAGCACCCAATACAGTCCTTCTTCCAAGCAGAAACTTGCTGAGCCAGGTCTTTACTGGGAAGATTTCTATCAGCCTTCTGGTCTTCTGAACTCTAACCAGAATCTCCCATACAGAACAGACTAAGGTGTTCCAGCTCTACTCTTTCAGGTGACATTTTTGAACCTTTCTGAACCCTTTCCACAAGCCATTTCCAAAGACTCTTGAACCACATGGTCAGGTATAGTCACAGCAACGGTTCCACTCCTGGTACCAAATTCTGTCTTGGGTACTTTTGTTGCTGAGACAAAATATTGACAGCCCAAAATTAAGGAAGGAAAAGTTTATGTAGCTTACAAGTTGTGGAAATTTCAGTCTATAATCAGCTGGCTCCAAGGCAGAGTGGCACAAAGCAGAGGGCAACAGTTCATCAAGGCAGAAAACAGCAAAAGCAGCAAGAGCAAAACAGGAGGAGTGGCTGAGAGCAGGCTCTTTCCCTCCCTCATACTGTATGCAAACTACCTGCCCCAGGATGGGTGTAGCACTCATACCCCACAATCCCAGCATTGGACCACAGATCAATCAAAACTCTAGAAGCCTACCCCAAGACTGCATGAGGCTTTGGGAGGACATCTAGACACAAACCATAAGACTATTCGTTGCAGGACTTTGTAATAACAAAAGTCTAGCAATGACTAAATGTTTACCAAACAAAATTAACTGAACAGGCTTCTAGAAAGATGGTAGAGTGGTGAACAGTAGAGAAACAGCCTCTCCGATATTTGGGGTCTAGATGGGGGTATATAGCAACATTAGGAAGAGAATAAGGAGGGAAGTAGGCCCCCAGAACACAGCAAGGATCTGAAGTGAGAACTGAAGCCCACCGGGAGAGCCAAGAGAGAGATTTCAATGTACAAGAGGATGGCAAGGGGCACTTTCTCCCTGAGCTATGACTCACTGTATGGAAGAGGAGGCTCAAACCTGTAGATGCACAGAGACTACTAATGACCCCAGCAGCCTGCATGGAGAAATGCACCAGTGGAAAACAGTAGAGAATGCAGTAGACTGCAATGGTGAGTGAGTTATTTGGGTTCAGATCTCTCACAGGAGAGGGCGAATGGCCAGTAGCTATCTTGGAGAGGGGTCAACTAAGTTTAGAACTCAGAGAAGCTGCGGGTTGGCTCCAATTAGAGATTCCCAGTGTCAGGGTGAGGCAGAACCAAGTTAAAGCCAGCAGGGAGCCAGTTTGAAGCTGGCAGAGGCACACAGTGTTGCAGGCTAAAGAAACTGGGTTTCAGTGTCACAGCCAGAAACCAGTTTGTAATGTATGTCTTGCTACATATGTAGTTCAGGCTGTCCTTGAATTCAATAAGGAGCCCAGGCTGGCCTGGAACTTGAGGCAATCTTCCTGCCTTGGCTTCTAGAGTGCTGGGATTATAGGCACGCACTATCACACCTCGCTTATTCCTAGTGTCTTCAGATATTTTTTACTAAAAGACATCAGGGTTCCAAGGTAAGGAGATTAATACCAGGTCTGGGCAGGAAACAAACAAAATGAACCTCAGCTATTTTGTCACACCAGATAACACAGAGTCTATCAAAGATTATTAAGGTAAGTGTCAAAAGGACTTGATTTATTTGAAGAAGTCCTTGTGGCCAAAGATGAAACAATCTGAGAATCAGTAAGAATAATGGTGCAATGGACTGAAATAACTTGAAAAATTTAAATTCATAAGTTCATAATAAAAATTAGTTACCACTGGTAGATGTTAGCAAACCAGCTCATTCTAAAAATGAGTATATACAAGGTAAGAATTTATCTTTCTCTTTAAAGGTAGTATTATGGTTTATGTCTAGATGTCCCCCCATCCCACTTATTCTTTCCTTTTTGAGCAGTTTATTTCCCTTTCACAATGTCTATTGTACCTTTGGGATATTATTTACTCTTTCAGTTTCTTATGCTAGGGAGACAATACGATGTTTACACATGTGAGTCTGATTTATTTCATTTATGAGGATAGTCTCTAGTTGGATCCATTTATAAAAGCCTGTAGTTTATCTTTCTTTATAGCTGAGTAATACTCCATTGTATAAATATACATCTTTCTTATCCATTCCTTGGTTGATGGGCATTTTGGTTGTTCCTAAGATTTAGCTATTACAAATTGTGTTGCTGTGAACACAGGTCTACATATATCTCTGTGGTATGATGTTTTTAATTCTTCTGGGAAAATACACAGAAGGGGAATAGTTGGGTCAAATGGGACCTCTAATCACAGTTTTTTGAGGAATCTCTCTCTACATGGATTTCCACAGTGGTTGTACCAGGACACAAAGTCAGCACTCAAAAATCAATAGCAGGGCTGGGGATTTAGCTCAGTGGCAAAGTGCCTGCCTGGCAAGTGCAAGGTCATGAGTTCGGTTCTCGGTACCAGAGAAAAAACAAACCAACAAACAAAAATCAATAGCATTCCTGTACACAAACAACAAACAGACTGAGAGAGAAATTAGGGAAACCATACCTTTCACAATAGCATCAAAAAAAATGAAATACTTAGGAATCAATTTAACAAAGGAAGTAAAAGATTTATTCAATGAAAATTACAGCACTCGGAAAAAAGAGATTGAAGAGGATTTCAGAAAATGTTAAGATATTCCTTGTTCATGCATAGGAAGAACCAATGTGATGGAAATGGCCATACTCCCAAAACTGTTATACAGATGTAATGCAATCCCAATCAAAATACCATTAGTATACCTCATAGATCTAGAGAAAACATTCCTAAAATTCATCTGGAACCAGAAGAGACATAGAATAGCAAAGGCAATCCTGGGCAACAAAGGCAAAGCAGGAGGCATCACAATCCCTGACTTGAAATTATACTACAAAGCTACTGTGATAAAATCAGCATGATACTGGCAAAAAAATAGACCTGAGGATCAATGGAACAGATTAAAAGATACAGACACAACTATAAACATACTCAGCCACCTTATCTTTCACAAAGGGGCCAAACAAGTTGAGTGAATGAAAGATAGCCTCTTTCATAAATGGTGCTGGAAAAACTGGCTTTTCACATGGCAAAGACTATAACTAGACCCATGTCTATCACCATGCACTAAACTAAAGTCAAAATGATCAAAGATCTAAGTATTAAAACAGAAACACTAAATCTACTAGAAGAAAAAGTAGGTAGAAATCCTGAAGTCATGGGGTAGGCAGAGAGCTCATGAGCAAAGACCAAATGGCGTGGGAAATACTTCAAAGAATCAACAACCGGGGTCTCACCTTATTAGAAAAATTTTGTACATCAAAAAAAAAAAAAAAAATCACCAACAGAGTGAAAAGAAAATCCACAAATTGGGGAAAAGTTTAAGCCAATTACCCCTGAGACAAAGGACTTCCATCTGGAACACACAAAGAAATTTTAAAAAATCAGACCCCCAAAATTCAAAGACCCAATCCAAAAATGGGCATCTGAGATGAATACACACTTCTCAGATGAAGAGATACAAATGGCAAATAAACATATGAAAAAATGTTTAACATCATTGGTCATCCAAGAAATGCAAATTAAAACAACACTGAGATTCCATCTCACCCTAGAAAGAATGGCTATCATCAAAAAATCAAACAGTAACAAATGCTGGCAGGGCTGTGGGGAAAAAGAATACTTCTCCACTGTTGGTGGGATGTAGACTGGTACAAATTGGATATTTTAAGAGTGGATAATTGGTAACATTATGAAAATACTGTCATTTATTTCAAGTGTGATAGCAATTTCTGGTTATAGTTGAAAAAGAAGAGATACAATCTTGAAATACTTAAAGGACACATATTGAAATATTTATGGGTAAAATTATATATCTAAGATTTGTTTTAAGGCTGGGGATATAGCTCAGCGGCACAAGCACCTGCCTGGCAAGCACAAGGTCCTGAGTTCAATTCAGTACCAAAAAAAAAAGTTGGGGGGCTGGGGATTTAGCTCAGTAGCACAGCGCCTGCCTGGCAGGTGCTAGGTCGTGAGTTCAATTGCTGGTACTGAAAAAAACCCCACAAAAAACAAATAAAGTAATATAGGTGACTGAATAATATAGGTGCAATAAGGCATGCATAGTTAATCACTAAAGCTGGGTAAAAGAAAACAAAATCAGACCATGATGTTAGAAAAACAATGGCAAAAATTCCTTAAGAGAGTTTGCATTTTACTAAATACTTTTTATCATTTCACTGAATCTCTGTTCTCTGCTTCTTTCTGGAAACAGAAGAGACTATTTGTAATTGAAGCTGAATGCATATAACCTCTGCTGTTATTTAAAATTTATTTGTATGTTTAGCAGAAGAATTTCCACCAAAATTACCATAAAGCCCATTCTAATAAATAAATCCCAATTACACAACCATGTCTCTAATGACAGAATATGCTTCCCTTATATCAGTATCTTAACTTAAAAAAAAATTGTGTATAGGTGTCGCACGGAGCCCCATTAGCTGGGGAGGCGCCGCAACTGTGCAGGAGGAGACCAAGGTGAGGCCAGGCGAGGAGCCCTGGACCATCCACATGCAGCAGGACCACGCACATGAGGCCACTGAGGGCCAGGACGGCACAGACCATGGCGCTGAAGCGGATTAGTAAGAAACTTAGTGATTTGGCCGACCCTCCAGCACAATGTTCTGCAGGCCCAGCTGGGGATGATACGTTCCACTGGCAAGCCACAATTATGAGACCTAATGACAGCCCATGTCAAGGCAGTGTGTTCTTGTTGACAATTCATTTTCCCACAGACTACCCCTTCAAACCACCTAAGGTTGCATTCACAACAAGAACTTATCATCCAAATATTAACAGTAACGGTGGAGTTTGTCTCAATATTCTAAGATCACAGTGGTCTCCTGTTCTATTTCTAAAGTTCTCATCCATTTGTTCACTGCTATGTGCTCCAAACCCAGATGACCCCCTAGTCCCAGAGATTGCACGGATCTATAAAACAGAGACAAGTACAACGGAGTATCTCAAGAATGGACTCAGAAGTATGCCATGTGCTACCTTAAAATCAGAATAACCTGCATTATAGCTGGAATAAACTTTAAATCACTGTTCCTTTTTTGATTTTCTTATCTGGCTGCTCCCCTATCAAACCTCATCTTTTTTCATTTTATTTTTTGTTTACCTCCCTCCACTCATTCACATGCTCATCTAAGAAGACTTAGTTGGCCAATAACTGCTTTTAGAAACTGCAGTTCTGAGAGAACAGTTGCCAAAGATTCAGAATTTTTTAAAAAAATGGATCATGTGTATTATGTGGCCGATGTTTTCATTCTAATTTGGTTATGAGACGAAACCGTTCCTCATACCTCTGACTGCTGAAGAAGCCATCTGAAGCGGGGACATGGATGCTCAGTTTCCATGGCAAGGAAGCAGCATTATTCTAGCAGCATCCACTCTTGTTAAGCCTTCCCCTGCTAGAGATTTGAGATTACGTGATACACTTTATGCTCATAACGCATGTGGTTGCAGAACTGGTATTGAATTTATAGCATCAGCAGAACAGAAAATGTGATGTATTTTATGCATGTCAATAAAGGAATGACCTTGTTCTACAGAGAACGGAAATTGGAACTTAAATACCCTTTGTATCACAAAACAGGGTCTCAAAGCATTTTGTAATTTTCATTTAAATTGTTAGGAGGCTTGGAGCTATCAGTTAGTCTATCTTCCAATACACTGTTTAATACAGCACTGAGTAAATGATGCAAGTTGTCAATGGATAAGTGGTCAACTAATAGCTCTGCTAGTAACTGATTTATTTTTCTTCAATAAAGTTGCATAAACAAAAAAAATTGTGTGTAACATACCACGTTACCAGAAAAATAACCTTGCTTTGATGATCCCAGTGGTTTTCACAGGGGGAGTATTTAAATATATTAGAAAATGTAAATGTGAATCATGACCTTCAGGTAAATTTCTGTTTCTCAAAGAACATTTGAAGTCTACATAGAATAAAGTCTTTGTTTAGAAAACTGACAGGATGAATGTCCAAAGGAAAAAGCACAGCCTACAGTGGGGGTGCTGAACACCTCGCCTTCATGTCCCCAAGCACGTTCTCCTGTGAGGTGGGCACTGCTTGCCCATTTGTAGAGGAGGAAAACTGGAGGTCACACAGCAGGACGTGGCAGGGGAGGAGCCAAGCCCTAGTACCTGACTCTAAGCTTGAAGTCACATGGGCACGAAGCTCATGACCTTAGAGGCCCTGAAAAACTCCTCCAGGGAGGAGGACACACCTCCAGGGAAGGTGTCTGCATGATGGCATACACGTGTGGTAGCATCCTTAGTGCCTGTTCTCTTTTTGTGAGACATGGTCTCGCTACGCACTTCAGGCTGACCTTGAACTCACTATGTAATTCAGGTTGGCCTTGAACTCACAGCAGTCCTCCTGCCTCAGCCTCCTGAGTGCTGAGGTTACAGGCGTGTGCCCCCATGTTCAGTTCTTGGTGTCTGTTCTGACAAACGCATTTTGATTATACAGAGTGTTGGGTAGCACAGTGTACTCTCCGTTCTATCTTTGCAACTCTTACCTAAAATTTATTTTCTTAATGTAGTAGACAGTGGGGGAAAGTGCAGTTTTAAAAACTGCTGCCTGCCAGGCATGATGGTGCATACCTTTAATCCCACACTCGGGAAGCTGAGACAGGACGGCTGCGAGTTCAAGACCAGCCTGGGCTACAAAGTGAGTTCAAGGTCAGCCTGAACTGCACAGGGAAACCCTGCCTCAAAAAAGACAAGCAAATAAATAAATAAAATAAAAATTGCTGCCTACATGCAATGGGGTGCCCTGGACTAGATTCTGAAACAACAAAAGGACACTTACAGGAAAACTATAAAAATATAACGTGGAATTTGCTTAACAGTAACCATCTTCTAATTTTTACAAATGTACCATGGTAGCTCTCCATGTCATGGTACAAGCTTTTCTGGAATAGCCTATTAAGATTACACAATACTCAATTACTAAAAAACATTTTTATAAAAGAGAATGAAGCAAAAATTATGTATTTATCATTTGTAAGAATTTTATTTGTAATGAAAAAAACAGACTTTGGTTCTTAAGTAGGTATCTTTTTAATATTTTCTTAATGAAAATGAGAAGTACTCATAAAGCACTTATGTCAAGAACAAAAGTCTCCAGGAAAAGCATTTGTGCAACTGAGCTTGCAAGCTAAATTATCTGCTTGGATAATGGAACACCATTTTTACTTGAACAACTGACAGATAAACTACAGCTATTCATGCTTGGGTATTAGACAGAAATGTCATTACTCAAAAATGAACGAAGTCTGTCACTTCAAGGCGAACTGACAGTATCTGTTGCCAGTGATAAATTCTGAGCTTTAGAATTTTGGAAAATTTGCATGTAACACTATGAGCTGGACAGCCTCCCAGTACTTAAAGACTTTTCTGATGAGACTGCCAGTTACATTAATGAACTTACTGATACAATCTCATACAATTAGTCCACATTAGAAGATCACCATAATCTGGAAAACAAGTATTCTCCAAATGACTAACGCATGCTGTTACAAATCATACATGCCGATAAACAAAGTTCAAAGTGCAAGTATGAAACTACCACTGTTCACATTCTGTTTCACAGAAGGATATACAGAGTTATCAAAACAGCTATTAAAATACACCTTGCTTTTGCAACTATATTATCTGTATGAGGTTGAACATCCTTTATATCATTCAACCAAGCAACCTGTCAAAAGAGACTGAATGATGACACACATTTGAGAATTTAGCTATTAGCTATTAAGTTAGACATTAATGGGGTTGACAAAGTCACAATACTACTTCCCTCAGTAATTTGGGGGTGGGGGTGGAAGGGCAGTGCAGGGGTCTGAACCCGAGGCTTTATATGTGCTAAGCAAATGACCTACTATTAAGCCACATGTCCATCCCTCCCACTAACTTTTAAAAATTTGCTAGTTGTATTATGTTAACATATAGTGGGTCCATTGTTATTTAAAACTGAATTGCTCAGGATACAAAATCAGCATTAAGAAACCAAAAGCGCTTCTATGCACCAAGAATGAACTAGCTAAGACCAAAATCAGAAAAACAATTCCATTCACAATAGCTTAAAAAAATTTAAATACATAGGGATCAACTTAAGCAAGGAGATTCTACAATGAAAATTAAAGAACACTGAAGAAGACACTAGATGGAATGAGCTCCCACGTTCATAGATTTGCAGAATTTAATACGGTTAAAGTGGTCACATGACCAAAAGTGATCTACAGATTCAATGCAATCCCTATCACAATTCCAATGACACTTTTACAGAACTAGAAGAAAAAAAACTAAACTTTATATGACAGAACAGCCAAAGCAATCGTAAATGAAAAAAGCAAGGCTGGAGGCATCACAATATCGGATTTCAAATTATACAAAGCCACAGTAACAGAAGTATCATGGTACTGGCCTAAAGAGACACAGACCAGTGGAATAGAGGACACAGAAATGAACACAAAAACTACAGCCATCTGACTCTGGACAAAGAAGCAAAGAAGCTCCACACACTGGAGAAAAGAAGGCCTCCAACAAATGATGCTGAGAAAACAATATTCATATGCAGAAGGCTGAAACAAGAACCCTATCATTTATCCTGTACAAAAAAATCTAAAATGGATCCCAGACCCAGGTACATGACCGGAAACTTTGAAACTTCGAGAAGAAAACTTCAGGGAACACCGAAAGCCACAGGTATAGGCAAAGACTTCCTGAGCAGGAATCCAACAGCACAAGAAATAATAGCAAAAATCAACAAATGAGACTACATCAAATTACAAAGCTTCTGCTCAGCAAGGGAAACAACTAACTGAAAGATAGCAGTGGTGGCGAATCTATGGCCTGTGTGCCACAGCGGGCTGTTTGTTACCACTGAAAACTCTAAAAGGTTCACCATCACTAGCACAACATGAGGGAAAATCTTTGCCAGCTACTCCTTCAATAGAGGATTAATACCTGGAACATATAAAAAACTAAAAAAGCTCAACACCAAAAAATCAAATAGCCCAACTAATACATGAGCAAATGAATTGGGCAGATGGGTTTCAAATAAGTACAAATGACTAATAAGCACATGAAAATATGTTCAATATCTTTAGCCATTAGCAAAATGCAAATCAAAACTACACTGAGGTTCTATCTCACCCCAGTTGGAATGGCTACCCGCAAGAATATAGAACAAAAAAATGCTGGCAGTGGGAAAAAAGGAACCCTTCTACTTTGCTGCTTGGAATGTAAATTAGTACAGTCACCATGGAAAGAAGTATGGAGGTTCCTCAAGAAACTAAAGAACAACCATAAGACCCAACTCTATAACTCCTGGTTTATACTCAAAGGCATTAAGATTAGCATACTACAGGGATACCTGTACAGCCATGTTTACTGCAGCACTATTCACAACAGCCAAGATATGGAACCAGCCTATGTGCCCATCAGGAGATGAATGGATAAAGAAACCGTGGTGA
>NW_004955484.1:2105075-2149375 GCF_000276665.1 Chinchilla lanigera | reverse complement strand
GAGGGGAGGGGAAGGCAGGGAGGGAGAGAGAAAGGAAGGAAAGAAGGCAGGCAGGGAGGGAGGGAGGAAGTAAAGAATTATTCATCAAGAAGGGAACAATGGAGACGGCAAAGAGGGACGTAAGGAATGGTAACGGAGGGATGGATATGATAAAAATATGTGCATGTACAAAAATACCACACTGAAGCCCAACACTGTAAAATTAATAGGTACTAATAATAAAAACACTTACAGAAAGGAGCTGCTCAATACTTTAAAATTTCTTAATTTTATTTTTTATAGTATAAACAAGTTACACCCCCTTCAATAATTTTGCAGATACAAAGAGGTCACAAGAACGAAAAGCTTCAGAGCTGCACATTCAGGGTAATGTGCACACAAACTTCATTTCTCCAGTAGGAAAAAAAAAGCCAGATTCTCATTAACAGGAAATAATTCACACCAATGGTTCCTAAACAGTCAAGCCCTGTGGAGGCAAAAATGCTGTGAAGTGGGTTACATGCTGACTTTTAGTCTGTGCAGTGATTTTCCCCCTTCCCAAAAGACTGTTAAGGAGCAAAGGAGGGGAGGTGTGGCTCAGTGGCACAAGTGCCTGTCTGGCAAGCGCAAGGTACTGAGTTCAATTCTCAGTGCACACAAAAAAAATGAGAGCAAGGGAGAAAAGAAGACAAAACAGCAAAACCACCAAAAACGGACACCAAAAAAAAATGGATGCCTTGGATTTGTCAAATCATCTAATTCATCCTCCCCAAAACTCTCATGTATTACAACCTCTAAGGAATCTCCACCTCCACCTAGTACCAAGTACTAGAGTTTACCTTCTATCAGATTCTCCTATCTTTTATTCCAAGGTTAACAGCTTAAGCAAATTTGAAGACATATGCAGGACTAAAATGATTAGTTCTGAATGCAGAGTAAAAGGGTAACAAGGCTGGCCAAAGGGAGCACTTGGCTGTCTGACCTCAGCTGATTTCCCTGAGTGCCAGCTTCCCAAACACAGTTCTCAATGTTTTGTGCATCATCCCTCACACTAGCCTTGCTAAGGGCTACTCCTGAAAGAAAGCTGAGACCAGTTTCTTCCTGGCTCAATCACCTATCAGTGATGGCGAACCTTTTAGAGCTTTCAATGATAACGAACGGCCCACTGGGGCACACGTGCATGGCATAGGTTCGCCACCACTGAATTCTTTCTATTGCAATACCGATCTCCCAGGGCTGGTGTGGGGTTGCACTACTGTAGTCCTGGTTTCCCAGGAGGCTAAGGGAGAGGATCACTTGAGCCTAGGTTTGGAAACAAACCAAGGCAGCACCGAGAGAACTGCCACAAAAAAATCCCAAAATTCTGATCTCCCAATTGTCTTGGTTACTTTTCTCTTGTTGCTGGGACAAAATACCTGATACTCAAAATTAAGGAAGGAAAAGTTTATTTCGCTTACAGTTTGTGGAGGTTTCAGTCCATACTTGGCAGATTACAAGACAGAGTGGCACATGGCAGAGAGCTACAGCTCATGGCACAGAACACAGCAAAGCAACAAGCACAAAAGCCAGGAATGGCCTCAAGCACCCTTTTCCTCTCCCTTACATATGCAAACTATCCACCCCAGGGCGGGTGTAGCTCTCACACCCATAATCAATCAAACTCTAAAAGCCTGCCCCATGACCACATGAGGCTTTGGGGGGACACCCCGACACAAACCATAACACCAATAAAGCTTGGAATACTTATTCTGTGACTTACTTACATATAGCTCTTATCACATCAAATAAAAGATGCCCTAAAGAAAGAAGTTTCTTCAGAAAGGAAACACAAAAAACCTTGTATTACAATACAGCTTCTATTCAGACTTGTAGATTTGGGAGAAGGTAGGAAAGAACCAGAGATGTCTCAGCAGAGAGTATCACATCTAATTCAATTTCAAGCCCTGAGCAAGTGTTGAGTCAAAAGGCTGGGAAAGGAATAAAGTTTCTTGGAGCCAAAGTCACATACTGAATTATACTCACCTATTAACTCTATCCATAGCAGGAAAAAATTATGTTGTGTATAGCTGGGGACACGGAACCCTTATCAGTTACCACAGTGTCACCAAGGCTTCAAGGCTACTGGGTTATCCTGCCCACAGAGATTTAAATAAAATTGGTGCAATTTACTATTTCACACACAGGGAAAACATGTATCCCATTCACTTTCCTAGAGAGACTTACGGTCTTTTTTTCTTTTTGTAGTGCTGAGGGTTGATGGAATACACAATAAATGTTGGACTTTGCCTTATTATATATTCAGTACAGTAAAATTTTTGTTTTACTCATGTGTATAACTTCATATGTGTGTCCATACAGGAGTCACAATGAAAATACATGTCTCACTATGGGGTAATACAAAAACTTTGCACAAAAACACTGGCCTGCTACACATGCGCAAGGGAACATGTACAAAGTGTTTACAGCAGAATTTTCCCAATAGCCAGAAACCAGAAATCATATGGGAAAACAAAAATCATGACATAGTCATACAACAGAATGTAAAAAAGTAGTAAATACTAACTATAACTATTGCATCAACGTGCATCTCAAAGTAACATTAAATTTAGTTTGGTTTTTTGTTGTTGTTGTTTTTTGTTTTTCTTCCGGTACCAGGAATCGAACTCACAACCTTGCACTTGCCAGGCAGGCGCTGTGCCGCTGAGCTAAATCCTCAGCCCCAGCAACATTAAATTTAAAAAGTCACAGAAAAATATACATATGGTAAGACAGCATTTATTTCAAGTTTAAAATCAAGCTACCCTAAATAATGACTGCTTAGGTATACTCATGTAACTAGTTAAAAAGACTATAAAGAAAAGTAAGAGAATGACCAAAAACAAAAATTAAGATGCTGGTTACTTAACTGGGGCTAAAAATTGATCCAATACAGAAGGCTACACAGACAAAGCCATGAAGTGAGTGTGTAGGCATTTGTTTTACTTTTTCTCCTACCTGCTCATTACCTATATACTAGTTATATGGAAGAAAATGTAACAAAAAAGAAAACAATGCTCCCCCTCTAAATTAGTTTAACAGCAATAGCAGTACTTGTGCAGGTCACCACCTCCCTTGAGGCCAGATTTTGGTCTGTAATCCTACTCCCCACTGGAAGAACAGAACTCTCTGGATGGGAAATGACCCCATGTGCTGGAGCAAGAAAACAATCAAGAGGGGGCTGGGGACGCTGCTTCATGGTACAGCACTTACACTGCACCTGCGCGTGCCCTGAGTTTGACCCACCACGGCACCACAAAGACGAACGAAACCACACACACACACACACACACACCACACAACAACATGCAAGACCCCTCTAATACTTTCAAGACAGGTAGAAAGAACACTTTTAAGAGTGCCAGAATCTCTGCCAAAAAGACAAAGAGGTTAGGTCAAAGACAATGCCATTAGCCAGACTGCAACAATCTGAGTATCAAAAAATAACTATGTCAACTCAAACTAATTTTTAAAAAATAACGGGGTACCAAAAATAGGGTATCAGGAGGGTCAAAAATGGATTTCCATACATGGAAAGGAATAGCAGTCCTCTTTCTCCATCTTAATACCCCCTAAAGAGAACAAAGTAAGGACAAATACAAACATACTATATACAGTAACGTATTACTGATTAAAATCCCCCTTCTCCCGTCATTACCTGCTAAAAATCAAGATACCCGGAAATCTGTCACCAGTTTACCCCAAGTCAGACAGTTAATATTTTATACTAACTGCATTTATATTTTAACTAGATGTCTGAAGTCTTTCAAAGAACATCACATTAAATATCAATGCATGTTTAATATTTAGCATTAATTTTCAATAAATGAATTAAGTCATTAAACAAACCATAAAATCCTAAAGTAAGTTGTTAAAAAGATGCACGTAAGATTCTCTCCCTCCCTTCTTCCCGACGGCACCAGGGTTGAACCCAGAGTTTTCACACTGAGCTACATCACCATCCTTTTCTACTTTTTATTATTGACACAGGGTCTTACTAAGGTGCAAACTGCTGAGGCTGACTCAGATTTGCAGTCCTGTTTGCCTCAGCCTCCCAGAAGGCTGGGATGACAGTCATGGTAGTGCCCGGCACACACTTATAAGCCCAGCACTCCGGAAGGCTGAGACAGGAGAATTGTAAATTCAAGCCTAGCCCAGCACTCTAGAAGGCTGAGACAGGAGAAATGTAAATTCAAGCCTAGCCTAAGACTCTGTCTCAAAATATAAAAAAATGTTTAAAAGGGCCGGAAATACAGTTCAATGTGAGGGCCCTGGGTTCAATTTCCAGCATCACCACAACCACAAAAGGGGGAGAGGCAATAGAATGAAACAGCACGGGGCTGGGGATTTAGCTCAGGGGCAAAGCGCCTGCCTGGCAAGCGCAAGGTCGTGAGTTCGGTTCCTGGTGCCGGAGAAAAACCAAAAAAAAAAAACCAAAACGAAACAGCACTTGATGGTCCACATGCTCTTTTAACCAGCTCTAACTTCATCTTCATGAATGTTTTTGCTATCCTTTCAGACCTACCCCAGTTTTCTTCCTATAAATTCCACTAGTTCAACAAATATTTATTTATTTATCTGTCTGTGTGTCTGCTTGTCTTTTTGAGACAGGGTCTCACTACGTAGTTCAGGCTGGCCTTAAGCTCACTTTGTAGCCCAGGGTGGTCTTGAACTCGCAACAATCCTCCTGCCTCAGCCTCCCAAGTGCTGGGATTACAGGTGTGAGCCACCACACCCGGCAACAAATATTTATTGAGTGCCTATTTTTCACATAAACTGTTCTAAGTGTTGCTAATATAGAGGTAGGCACACAAAGCTGATGGGGTCCCCCCCCCCACCCCCCGTGCTGGGACTTCCAACCTCCCTGTGTAAACATGGCTCTGCACACATCTGCAATACCTAACCACTGCCCAGTAACACAAGCTTTCAGATGTGAAATACTGGGGTTAAGCTACAAGTTCAGGCCTCCGTAATATTTCCTAGACACTAATATCAGAACGATACTGCTTTCAGTGTCACAGAATCTGCTGCTCTGGGACAGGAGATACAGTAAGAACTCTTACTTAAAAACACAATGTTAGGTCAGGTATTCCAAACATTTAGGAAAGGATAACTTTCTCAAAAGTTCAGAGTGGAAAAAACTTACAATGCACAATGGAGCTGTGAAGGCCCTATACCCTCCATAAATATACTGTAAAAAATAATTCTGAATACACAAACATGTTCGCTACTTGTCTGATTTCCTTTCGGAATTTCTTATTTTCTATTTCCTTTTTGGTTCCCCTGGTTTCCTCGTATTTGTTCTGAGAACTTTAGTTATTTCTTCGCTCTCTCCCTTCTCCTATACTGCAGTGTGCAGTGTGTGCGCCGGAAGTATGGCCTAAAAAAACAAGTCAAAGACCCTGTCTGGACCATAATTCGGTATCTACAGGAAGTCATTTGTACAAAATGAAGAAAACAGAAAAACTCAAGAACTGAGTGTACTCATTTGTTCGCTCTGGCGGTCCTGTTTCTATCAAGCACTTGCTAGTTCCTACACGGTATGACCGACACAGTTTGGAAAGGTTAGGAGGATGGGACAGTCTTGGGACAGTACTGTCATCTGCTGCTTTCATTTACCTGTACTATAGGCCTGTACGCAAGTCTCACGGCAAAGTAAAAGAATCCTTCATACTAGAAAGCAAACCTCCATGTGGACCAAGATTTTACGTAAAGTGCAGCATTTCACACTAGGTACAGAGGAAGAACTAGACTGCAGCTCTAGGACCACTGGTATTAACAAAAGAAGGCCAGGCGTGGTAGCGCACGCCTGTAATCCCAGCACTCGGGAGGCTGAGGCAGGAGGAGCATTGCGAGTTTGAGACCAGCCTGGGCTACAAAGTGAGCTCAAGGCCAGCCTGAACTTCATAGCAAAACCCTGCCTCAAAAACACCAAAAAAAAAAAAAACCAAAAGACAAAAGAAGAGTGCAATTTAAAAAACAGAGTGCTCCTTTCTCTTGTTTTTTTTTGTTTGTTTTTTAAGACAGAGTCTTGCTATGTAGTTCAAGACAGCGTTGAACTCACTATGTAGCCCAGGCTGGCCTCAGACCCCAGCAATACTCCTGCCTCAGCATCCTGAGTGCTGTGATTACAGGCGTGCACCACCATCCCCAGCTCTCAGAATGATCCTCTTTTGAACCATCAGATCCTATCTTCTTCTGGGCATAGCAGCCATACACTCTGGATTTTCTTCTTTTCTTTTCATACTGGGAAGTGAACTCAGGACCTCGTGCTTGTCAGGCAGGCACTGTGCCACTGGGCTATATCCCCAGCCCTGGATTTTCTTGAACAGTCTTTTGGTTTAGGGTTAGGATTTGGGTTTCTCAGTCTTTGGGCTAAAATCAAATGTAGTACTTGTACTTATCGGTTTAATATCTGAGAGGTCCTCTATATGAGAACAACATATTAAATGGGTTTTTAGAACCAGAAGACAGAATGGGAGCTTGCTCTGTCTACTCTGTGGATCCACTCTATGGATCAGCCCTGTATTATATATGCACCCAGGAATGGTGCACTCCCCCTACAATCGAAAAGCAGGCTTGCTAGGCTTGTGTTAGCCTACTTAGGTTAAGAAAAAAAAAAAAAGAGGAAATATGCTTACTGTAGCTTACATAAACATGTGGCACAAAAATGAAGCCAATTTTAGTAGGGCATGGTGTTGCATGCCTGTAATTCTAGTACTCTGGAGGCTGAGGCAGCCTCGAGGACTGCCACAGTTCAAGGCCAGCCTAGGCTACACCGTGAGTTTGAGGTCGGCTTAAACTACAAAACAAGACCCTGTCTCAAAAAAAAAAAAGGTCAATCTTAAACACAAGCTGTGTGTGAGCTGTGGTACTCCGTAGAAAACTAACTCCTGCTCTTCATTCTTTCGTGCACACAAGCAAACCTATGTTTGTGCTATTTTTTAAAAGAAAGAATTACTTTATTATGAAACTGTAGTTCACTGTGAGCCCTCCTATTTAAGACTTCAAGCTTCCCGACCCACAAGCATGTTTTATATAGAACAAGTGCTATTTATTCTTTCTAAACAATGCTACTACATGGAACCAGAGGCGAAGGCAGGAGGCCTCTGAATGGACCTCAGTGGTTGCAGCAAGAGCTCCGGCTGAGGTTTTGTTATATGGCAGTGGCAGATCTTGTGGCAATGGCCAATCTTGCAGTTTATAAGCAACTGCTGGCTCCGAAATCCAACCACTTGCCTTCTGCACTCCAGCGCCATGTGAGCTGGGAATACTAAGAGAACCACTACCAGGAAACAGATGTAAGCATTTGGCCAATTTCATTCAGGCTCAAGAAGTACTAGGTATAATTCTCTTTATTCTGGCCCTAGAGTCGGGTTTGACAAAGCCAACAAGGTCTTTTTTTGGCGGGGGGTGGGGGGGAGCTTTTTTGTTTACAGAAAAATAGAACAAATCAAAGAACGAACAAGAAAGCTTAAAAACGGCAAAAAGACTTCACGTATGGAAATCTTCTAAACTGCTTAATGGCATTTACTGCTTATCTAGTGCACAGCTGGTAAGGCACTAGAACAAATGCCCAGAGCACTTTACCCATGGAAAAAAAAAGTGGGCAAGATATCTCTCTACTGGAAACTGTCCAGAACCGTTCAACACTGACCAATGGGGCACCAGCCCAAGTTCCCAAAAGATCCCCATTCATTCATTCGCTCATTCACTCCATGTAAAATGTTATTACGAATCGCTCAGTGCCATAGTGCACGCACGTAATCCCAGCACTTGGGAGGCTGTGGCAGGAGAAGCACTGTGAGTCTGAGGTCACCCTGGCCTACATAGTGAATTCAAGGCCAGATTGGACTACATAGCGAGACCCTGTCTCAGAAAATGAAGGAGGAGAAGAAGGGAAGGGGGAGGGGAGGAAGAGAACGAAGTTATGAACCAAGCCCTGAATTAAGAATGGTGATTTGTGCTCTCAGGGAGCTAATGGTCTAATTTGGGAGAAAACAGGTGAAAAGAAAAAAAAAAAAAATACATATATGGGGAGAGGGGAGAATGAAAATATCATGCAGCTGTAAACCGAAGTGGTCTTAAAAAAAAAAAAGAATTAAGGGGCAACAGGAGTTAATGACAGTAGAAACCTAATTTAGTCTAGTGAGTTTATCTCCTGAGGTTCTCCACTCTTGCAGTTGACTAAAATAAAAAAATTTAATCTATTACTTTCAGCACCTTTTGTTAGAAGGAAGATACGGGCTTTTCAAAATCACCTTTTAAAAAATGATAACGTAGGAAGCAAAATATTCTAACAATATCTGAAAATTAGCCTCCCCCCCCCTCTGCAGTCTTTCAGCTACCAAATTCTCCTTCTCTGGGGACAAATGCTATAATTAGTTGCTTGAGAACCCTTCAAGAGATACATTAAATCTTCAGTTCTCAAGGTGTGGCTCAAGTAGCCCTTAATACCTCAGACCTTCTTAGGGGTCAAAAACATTAGACTATTTTCATGACAACAGTAAGACATAATTTGCCTTTCTCTCTTGCATTCTGTCTCAAGTGTACAGGTGCTTTTCCAAAGGCTCCATGGGGGCGGGGATATAGCTCAGCGGCACAAGTGCCTGCCTGGCAAGCGCAAGGTCCCGAGTTTGATTCCCAGTACCAAAAAAAAAAAAAAAGAAGAAGAAGTAAAACATAATTTGGGCTGGGGATTTAACTCAGCGGCACAGTTCCCGCCTCACAAGCTCAAGGTCATGAGTTCGATTCCCCGTACCAAAAAAAAAAAAAAACCAAACACAAAAAACCAAAGGCTCCATGGCTGGTGATAGTATGATCACTCTGACACCTAGGGGAAGTGAAACAGCTTTGAGAGATGGCATCTTCTTTCCATGAAATGGCATAACAGGGTAATGCAGGAGCTTCTTTGAATTAACCCTCCCCTAGACAGGCAACAATTATCATATCTGGCTACATAAGTGAGTTCAAGGCCAATCTGAACTACACAGCAAGACCCTGTCTCAAAAAAAATTAAAAAAGAAGGCTAAGGAGAGCAATCAAACCCAGGCAGAAACCAGAGTGGAGTAAGCCCTGGGAAGAAGGGACTGTCTGTGTGAGTTCTGAGTGGGTCCTCTTGGCTCAGAAAGGTTGGTACTCATGCTGAAAGCTGCTTCTCCTTGGCCTAAGGAGACAGAATACTCAATATGACTGTTGGAGCACCTGGAAGATAAGGGGGAATCCTGACTCCATAACATAACCAACCATCAGAGGAGAGATACATGGCAGTAAGTGTGTGCAGAGATGCTCAGTATCATTAGGCACCGGGGAAATGTAAACTAAATACAAGGAGGTACCTCTGTATACCTGCTAGACCAAAGAGACGGACACCAGGTGCTGGTGAGAAGCCCATACACAGGAACCCGCGTACACAGATGGAGAGAATGTAAAACGGTGTAGCCACGTTAGAAACACTTCGCAATCTCTCTAAACATAAATTTTTCATAGCACCCAGCCGTTTCATGCCTAGATGTCAACCTTAAAGAACTGAGAATGTCTGTGCACACAAAAACTTGGGCAGAAACGTTCACAGCAGCACTGTTCTTAACATCCCAAAACTGGAAACAACTCCATGTCCATTAACTGACCAATGGATAAATATAATGTGCTATGTCATTACAATGGTGCATTATTTGGTAATAAAAATGAATTACTGAAGCCAGGTGTGGTGGCGCACACCTGTAATCCCAGCACTTGGGAGGCTGAGGCAGGAGGATCATTGTGAGTTTGAGATCAGCCTGGGCTACAAAGTGAGCTCAAGGCCAGTCTGAACTACATAGTGAGATCCTGTCTCAAAAAGACTAAAAATTAAAAAAAAAAAAAAAAAAAAAAAGAATTATTGTTATTTATTACACCATGGATGAACCTCAAAAACAGAGTTAATAAAAGTAGACAGTAAAAGACTATACGGTATGATTCCATTTATATGAGGTTTCCAGAAAAGATAAATCTACAGGATCAGAAAGCAGGTTGGTGGATGCCTGAGGCAGAGGTAAGAGTGGAATTTGCTGCAAATGGTCAGGAAAGAATGTTTTGGCGTAACAGAATCTTCTAAAACTAAATCATGCATGAAAGAGTCAAATCTAAAAAAAATTACAAAAAAATCAGTAAACTGTACATTTACTTTAGACGAATTTTACACTATGATAAATTATCTCTAAATAAAGGTTATTCAGAAGAGCAGAATAAACTCCTCAGGGAAAAGGGGTACGGTGAGAGGGGTAAAATAAGGTTTAAAAAGATCAGTCAAAATGTAGTATGTGGACTTTGTTTACATTCTTATTCAAGCAAACCACTGGAAGGGGGCAAAATCCAAATACCAATTTATGATACAATTAAGGAAACATGAACTTTTGACAATATGAAGACATTATTTTCTGAAGATGTGATAATGATAACTGCTTTTAAAAGGATACTTTTTAGAGATAGTATGAAAACATTTACATCCAAAATGACGTAATACTGAAGTTTTGGTTCAAAATATTCATGGGGTTTTGGTAGTGGAACGGATAAGGCTATCACAGATGATGTAAGATGGGGCCTGTGTTGGTGGGTGTTGAAACCGGGTAATGTGTATATGGGGACTCATAACATTACTCTATTATTGCTTGAAATTTTCCTTAATAAAAGTTGGTAAGGATAACAATATCTACCTCATAGATTTAGTATTCAACTTGATAAAACATATAAAGGACATAGAAGATTGGCAAAATGTTTATAATTGTTCAAGTTTGTTAACGGATTTAGAAACTCATAGCTACCTGTTTATTCTGTGTACGTTTGCAACTTTTAATCTTAAAAAGGAATCTGACACCTATACATTTCATTATTACTAATATCCACACTTTATTTTTCCATTTTCGACAATTTACACAAAGTAAAGGTAAAATGCAATAAAACATTCTGATACTAGCACAGACGTGTCTTGTTTTACAAAGGCTAAGAGTAATCCGTTTAGTTGCTACTGTATAAAACTCAGTTCAGTTAAAAACAGGTAAATCAGAAATGTAAATGTAATTATATATATATATATGAGTTGCTCGAGTCACAAGTAAATGCAGTCCTTCCTCATAGTTTTCAAAGGCAAAATGAGACTGATTAACATACGAGTTTTTTTTAAACTCTGAGGAGTAACAAAAGCACATGCTGCTATGTAGTATCCTAGCTAGACATATCCTATCTAGACTCATAGCTTTGCAGTAGGTAGCCTATTTATTCTGCAATAATCTAAACAAAGACTGCTGCTAAGGATGTATGTATGTCCTCACACTTGTTCCTTCTGATGAAATTGGAAAAACATTATTGCACATCTGTCCAAAAGATATACAAAAGGCACTTCGAGAGAAAAAATAATGATATTAAGGTCAATACATTCTCTACAGCTCAGAGCCTCAAGAACAAGTTAAAAAACCTATCAGACATTCTAAACTGGTCTGCTTTTGTTTGACCCATACACTGTTTTCAAAAAAATAGAAAAAATTCACATAAAATCCAGATCTCCAACATCTTTTAAAAACCACAAAATCTGATAATGTTTCCATGTAGCAACAAGTGGCTAGCAGATATTACAGTTAGAGGGCCCCTGGCCTAGACTAACAGACACAATATTCCCTTTGTCAAACATGTAGAAGTAAGTCAATTGTAATGAATGTGGTGTGCCAGTATGTCTCTGAGATTCCTTTTAAAACACTTTATCTCCTTGTAACGCTATATATTCTGATACAGTTACTCTATTTTGGAGACAAAGTCTTGCTATGTTGCCCAGCTGGCTTCAAACTCACAATCCCTCTGCCTCACCCTGAGAACTTCAAATTACAAGTGTGTCTCACTTGCTTGGGTCACTTTATTTTTGGGGGGGTGTTCGTTATATGTACCTTTAATATAAAGATTGTAACAGTTTGTTTACACTCCTTAAGAACTTTAAATTGGAACTTGCTTTATGACACAAATAATCCATATAAGTGGGCATGGTGGTGCAAGCCTGTAATCCCAGCACTCAGGAGGCTGAGGCAGGAGGATTACTGTGAGTTCAAGGCCAGTCTGGGTTACACAGTGAGTTCAAGGCCACCCTGAATTACACAGCAAGAACTTTGTCTCAAAAAAAAAGAAACACAGAAAAACACAAAAACAATGGTCCATATTTCTCACTAAACAAACCTGAAGATAGGTGGAAGGGGAAGGGAACTAAAAAGAATTAATTACGTACACGTATCAACTCTCCAGGATGAATGTGTTCGCATACTGCGAACATGTGCTAATAAATACAGATTCACATCCTCTGGAGAATAATGATCAATTTGCAGAAATCAGCTCATTTGCAAAAGGACCTTTCTACTATAAAATTCAAGATAGGATTACTTTACACTATGATGAGCATATATGCCAAATGCAGAAAAGGCCAATCCAGAACCACAGTAACAAATTACTAAGCATTTACATGGGTTTCTATGTAGTGCCACATGGGGTTTCTCAATCCTGTCAGTGTTGAAATTCTGACCAGGACAACTGTTTATTGTCAGTTGCTCTGCTGTGTACTACCAATGTTTAGCAACATCTCAAACTCTTAATTCCTAAGCGCCAGAAGCATCCTGCCCTGCCCAGTTTATAACAACCACAAATATCTCCAGATACTGCTAAATGTTCCTAGGACATGCCACAAATTAAAACATTAAGTAATGCTGGTACAGTAATATACAAGTTCATAATCAGTCTCTGTGTGTCTATGTAAAATGATCAAATACTAGCTAATCTATCTATCCTTCCATCCTCCCTCTCCCTCCCTCCCTCTTTTCCTCTCCCTCCCTTCTTCCTTTTCTCCTTTCCCCTCTCTCTCTCCCTCCGTCCCTTTCTCTCTCTCTCTCTTGCAGTGGTAGGGACTAAACCCAGGGCCTTTTGCATGCTAGGCAAGTACTCTACCACTGAGACTGGCTTATATCTAAGTAAATGAAATTATGGATACACTTAAAATAAAATTTCTATTTAAAAAAAAAAAACTGTGTCTTTTGAGATAGGGTCTAAATTGCTCAAGTGATCTGCAAGTTGCAGCCTCCCAAGCTGCTGAGAATATGGGCGTGTGCTACCAAGCCCTGCTCAAATGTTTTGTTTTTAAGCTACTATCTTCTTGGGGCTCAGGATGAAGCTCAGTGGTGCAGTGCTTGCTTAGCATGCATGAGGCTCTGGGTTCAACCCTCAGCACTGTGAAAAGTCTTGCCAGGGATGGTAATCCCAGCACTTGGGAGGCTAAGGCAGGAGGATCACTGTGAGCTCGAGGCCAGCCTCAACTACATAGTGAGACCTTGTCTCAAAAACAAGACAAAACAAAACAAAAAATCCTATGGTTAAGCTTCCTCCGTAACTGAGTTCTTATACCAACTCTGGGTCTCTTCTGAATACAGTTTAGAGATTTTAATAATAAACTAACTGTCCAACAGTCTTTGTTTTTGAGTCTTACTTTTTAGGTGTTTGTTATGTAGGAATAGAGGAAAGGGCCAGGCGTGGTGGTGCACGCCTGTAATCCCAGCACTTGGGAGGCTGAGGCAGGCGGATCGTTGCAAGTTCGAGACCAGCCTGGGCTACAAAGTGAGCTCAAGGCCAGCCTGAACAACATAGTGAGACCCTGTCTCAAAAAGACAAAAAAAAAAAGAATAGAGGAAAGAAAATTAAGTGGAAGTTCAGTCATCTCAAACTCAAAGAGGTTTCATTAAGTAGGAAGATTAAAAAATATGAAATCTACATGTGTTTTCTAGTACTAAATTTATTTGTTAACTCTGTACCCTACTTCCCTGATCACTATATAATTTTTTTGTTCTAATAATAAGCTTACTTTTGTCTTGGTTACTTTTCTCTCATTGCTGGGACAAAATATCTGATGCCCAAAATTTAGGAAGGAAACGTTTATTTAGTTCACAGTTTGTGGAGGTTTCAGTCCATACTTGGCTGGCTCCTCGGCAGAAGATAGCAAAGCAACAAGAGCAAAAAGGGGAACCGTGGCCGAACAGCAAACAGCCAGAGCAAAAGGGAGGAATGGCGGCAAGCAGCCTCTTCCCCTCCCTTACATATGCAAACTATCCATCCCAGGGCGGGAGTAGCTCTCACACCCATAGTCAATCAAACTCTAAAAGCCTGCCCCATGACCCATTGAGGCTTTGGGGGGACACTCAGACACAAACCATAACAGAGGTCATTCCTGTTATTTAAGAACAAGGAAAAAGAGAAAAATAATTCTTATTAAGCTCTTCTGTGGCAGCTGGGGATTTAGCTCGGCGGCACAGCGCCTGCCTGGCAAGTGCAACGTTGTAAGTTCAATTCCTGGTAACAGAGGAAAAATAAAAACAAAAACAACAAAAAAAGCGCTCTTCTGTGGCAGGAACTGTACTGAGACACATCTCATTTCATTCTCAAAACAGCTCTATGATTTTTATTTTATGGCTAAAAAAATGAAGTAGAACAAGGATCCGAACCAAGCAAGTCTATCCAAGTCAAAAGCATACATAATTATACCCTACCCACTTCTAAAGGAGACAGCAATATTCCTAAAAGTATTCTCTTCCCTCCACTGTAAGACAGTAAGTGGCCCAAGATAATATCTGTAAGAAAGTTTTAATCTATAGAACTCGACAAAGAGCTAAGAATCCCTAAATCATCAAAAAGACAAACCAACACAATCTAGTGTTAACAAAACCTGGATGTATATGGCTTTCTTATCTGTTCGTGAATAACTTAGTACTGAGCAGCAGGAACACACCCACGATTACAAGACTGCTGACCAGCCTCAGTAAATGTCAGCTTGCTGCCAGAGGAGCCAGATCAGTGGAACTTTCCAGTTCTTTAAGGAAGGAATACGTAGTTGTCTGTGAAATGGTTCCAGAACCAACTCAATGAGAAATTAAGAACAGATCAAGCTATCTTCTCCATGAAAGAATCAACAGAAAATCTATGTGAGATACACACACTAGTTGTGCCTCAATTCAGGATTTAAGGTCTAGAAGTCCTTATTTTCTTAACTGCTTACAAAGTTCATTCAATTTGTATTTCAGATTTTGCTTCATAAAAGAAAAATAAAATCATAACCTTTTGACAAGAGAGCTTTATCACCTGGCATTCCTGTTAAGAACACACACACACACACACACACACACACAGAGCACCTTTTCAATATCTGTTTGAATTGTAAACAAACTAGAATACATGTGACAAGGGAAAATAAAAACGTCAGCAAGGAACATTTTAGTTCCAATGTTCCAAACTGCAAACGGAAAAGGAAAATGAACCTTACCAACTGTAAAATAAAGGAAAGCTTCATGACTTTGTTTCAGAAAGTCACCCGGCATGGAATCAGGTCATAGAGTCAATTCTCCGTATAGGAACTGCAACAGCACTGGAGATAGAAATGACGCTGTTTGCCTGACACACCTCTGTTGGAGCAGCTGCTCGCACATGTCCACTTTCCCTCCTTCTACAAACTCCTCCAAGATCTGGGTTTGCCCAGTTACACAAGCCAAGGGAAGAGAGGACACTTTTCCAGGTCACATTTATGCAAATCCAACACGAAGGACCCACTTCAGTTCTTCCAAGTAGATGTTATATTGGCCATAGTATATTTAAATAATCTCATTTCATTTACTCTTGCTAATGCTTAGAGACTCATTCTCTTGTGGGACTTTCCTCCCACAAAATAACTGGCTGACTTTTAATTTGTGGGGAAAAAAAATTCCATACATATATACAGATTACTAAATGCTTAGGGAAAGTCTAGAACAGACGTATCCAATAGGTAGATATATGAGAGCTATGTATATAATTTGAAAGCTTACAGTATCCATGCTAAAAAATTAAAAAGAAACAAAATTATTTTCATCCTTTTTTAATCCAATATATGCAAAATGTTGTGCCAGCAATGTGCAAGCACCCAACAGCCACATACTGCTAGTGACTACTGGAAAGTGGAAGCCTAAAAAGGAAAATGCCGAATTAACGTCTTTTTGTCTTCTATGGCTCTGAACTTTTTAGGCAACAGGAAGACACTACTTTTATGATACTTACAAAAAACTGGAAGTGTCTACATACGAAAATCGATTCAAGACGGATCAAAAACCTAAACATAAAAACCAGGTCCATAAAGTTTCTTTTAAAAAATGAAATATCGGGGCTAGGGATTTAGCTCAGCGGCAAAGCGCCTGCCTGGCAAGCGCAAGGTCATGAGTTCGGTTCCTGGTACCAGAGAAAAACCAAAAAAAAAAAAAAAAGGAAATATCTTTTTAACTCCAGCATAGGCAGATTTCTTAGAACATACAAAGTACTAGCTAGTCCTTATTAAAAAGATGGAATAAGCCCCCAGAATTCTCATGTAAGCATAGCAAGCACACACACAAAATAAATGGGTACAATAACTGGCAAAAACTCACGGCATTTACACTTGACGAAGTACTCACACCCACAGTGCATGCAGAACGTCTAAAACTGGCACCAGTGAGAATAGGTAAAGCCAGAAGAGACATTTTACAAAAGAAGACATATAAATGGCTAAATAAGCACAAGTAAAGATGTCATTATTACCAGTTTTCAGAGTAACGCAAATTTATATTACAGAAGATACCATTCCACACTTACTAAAATAAAAAACACTGACAACACCGAACATGGGCAAGGATGTGGACTAACTGGAACTCTCAGGCACTGGCGGCAGGAAAACCACAGGGCTAGGGATGTAGCTCAGTGATGCAGCACTCACCTAGCAGGCTTAAGGCCCTGGGTTCTACCCCCACAATCACCCCCCGCCACCCATCCACACACACACTATAACTACTCTGAAGAACCGTTTTGCAATTTTTTTTGGTTTTTGTTTTGTTTGTTTTGTGACAGGGTCTCCCTATGTAGTTCAGGCTGCCCTCGAACTCACTGCGTAGCCCCGGCTGGCCTCAAATTCCTATCAATCCTTCTACCTTGGCCTCTCGAATGCTGGGGTATGAGGCATGCACCACCATGCCTGGTTGCGATTTCTTTTGACATTGAATACATATCTACCCTGTGACCTAGCAGGTCCATTTCTAGGTATTTATTTACCAAGAGGGATAAAAACATCTTCAAAAAGACTTGGAAATAACCTGTAAGGCCATCAACAGGATGAACAGATAAACTGTTATGCTCACACAATGGACAGAAAAAGACTGAGCTACTAATATACATAGCAACATGGATGAATCTCAAAAATATGTTGACTGAAAGAACACAGGTACAAGAAACTAAGGAATGTATGATTTGAGTTCTACAACAGGTAAAACCAATTTATCATATTCAAAACAGCAGCTGACAGGGACAAAGTGGACATGGAGGGCCCACCTGAAAAGGGTTACGTGGAAAGTTTTGGGGTTTAAGGCATCATACTGTATTTTGGGTGGTGGCTATGAATACAAATGAAGTCAAAACATATTGAACTAGCCGGGCGTGGTGACCCATGCCTGTAATCCCAGCACCTGGGAGGCTGAGGCAGGAGGATCATTGTGAGTTCAGGACCAGCCTGGGCTACAAAGTGAGCTCAAGGCCAGCCTCAACTGCATAGTGAGATCCTGTCTCAAAAAGACCAAAAAACAAAAACAAAAACAAAAACACCCCAAAACCTTACTGAACAGATTACTGAAGGGTCTTGTAATAACTAACCTACCTCCTATCATGAAAGTCAAATGCTATGGGAACCCAAAGAGAGTACTCAATTTGCAGTGATACAAATGAATAGATTAATAGGTGAGGACTGACCACATGATGAAGCTTGGGTCTGGAGAATTACCATTAAAATGCTCTCTATCATTTTCCCAACACTATAATGATGTGAGTCCACACAAATCTCTTCAATTTATTTGCTATATTTTGTCATTTATAATGAGACAGAGGGACACTAAGCACAAGTAGTCTGTTTCTCTAAAGCCTTGTTTTATTCATAACTCATCCTTTTTTTGAAAATTTCCAACAAATAGCCATACAACAAGGTTACCAGCTGAAATACCCAGAAAAAAAATAAAATAATAAAGGTCACAAAGAGAAGAAACGAGATATGGGAAAAGAGAAAGAAAAAAACCTGTGTTCAAGAGCTACCATCAGTTTAGTTCCACAGGGGGCAAATCACAAAGCTACTAAAAATGCTCATCACTGAAAGGGATATGGCTCACGAAGATCAACAGTACACTCCACTTCTCCATGGAGCTGGTGAAAGTCAGAAGGAAACACCCCAAAGCAACACACACGTAGTCATCCTACAGAGTCTTCACAATAAACAGGATGTCATGCCAAGTGACCTGTTAGCTCATGTCCCTGTAATGTCCCCTGCATCTATTTTATCTGTTCCACCCAGTAACTTTGCTAGTAGTCACCAGCCACCGCCTGTACCTTTAGCAATCATACATCAAAATTCCTCAGATACATTTTTACCTGTTACCTGTCCTACGTGGGGTTTTCCTGCTATCTGTAAACAACCCAAAGTCAAGTCCAGAAAAGTTGCGGAAATACCATGTGCTTCCTGATTTGGAAATGAGGGTTCCAAGCCCATGGCAGGGCTTTTGCACGTTCCAACAAGGATGTAATTGAGAAACACATTGCTGTGGAAACAACATTTCTACAAGAGTACAAGGAAACCTGAAATAAAGGAAATAGTAGGAATTGCGAAACAGATCTTGTGAAATGAGTAAGGAAGTTCCTACATGTCTATGCTTGAACTATGGCATGATTAAGCTGAAATAAAATGTCTTTCCAATCTTTTAATAGACATTACAGTGTGTTTCTGGGTTTAGTTACTTGCTGAACCCAAGCTATTGAACTCAAATCACTTAGCTGTTAAGACTAAGACTGACAGAAGACTACATATAAGCAAAAAGATAAAAATTAAATCCCCATTTATGAAAACTTACCAATTACTTTTAAATGTGGTACTAAGGATCAAAGTCAGGACAGAGTGCACACTAAACATGTGCTTTACAACTGAGCTACACCTTCAGCTCTACCCATTAGTTTAAAAAGATAATGATCATTAATGAAAACTATTCACTGACTCGCTCATTTAAATACTTACAAATTATTTTAAGGTTTTTAAGGCTTAAGACACAGACACTGATTGGCTGATTTACACAAAAAAAGAATTTATTTAAAAGATATTGGAGGAAAAGGAGATACTACCGGGCTTTGCAAATGTCCATGGGTCATAAAACTAATGCTAACAAATTTAAGAGTTGAAATCATAAGGAGTGTGTTCCCCATCAAATAAAGTAATCAAACCAGAAGACAACAACAGAAAAACTTCCAAACACTGGAAATTAAACAATATACTTTTAAATAACTCACGAGTCAGCCAGGCATAGTAGTACACGCCTTGGGAGGCTGAGGCAGGAGAAGTATTATAAATTCAAGGCCAGTCTGAGCTATGTGAGTTCAAAACCAGCTTCAACTACATACTGAGACCCTATCTCAAAGAAGAAACAAAACGGCCAGGCATGATGGTGCATGCCTATAATCCCAGCACTCAGGAAGCTGAGGCAGGAGGATCACTAAGAGTTCAAGGCCAGCCTGAACAGCACGGCGAAACCCTGTCTCAAAAAGAAAAAATAAACAAAAAACAAAAAACCCTCATGTATGAAAATTTGTGGACACTACTGAAGGAGTGCAGGAAGAAACTTTACAGTACTAAGTATATATTTTCTAAAGAGGAAAAGTCTCCAGTCAACAGTCTAAGAAGATTCTCAGCATTCCTTGCCTCTGCCTCACTAGCCCTGGACTCACATGATGTTACTGAAAACGACATACACAAGAGCTGGGAAATCAAAGGATCTGAATTTTTAGCTTCTTGCCTCCTATGAAGGGTGGTGTCTATGAAGTTTCTTAAAGATTTCTAAGTAGTCAGATGCTAGACAGATTAAAAAGTCCACCAGGGGCTGGGGATTTAGCTCAGCGGCACAGTGCCTGCCTGACAAGCACAAGGTCATGAGTTCGGTTCCCGGTACCAGAAAAAAAAAAAAGTCCACCATAAGAGAAGTAAAGATTTTCATAGGAGGTATTAAGAGGGAGCTAAAATGGGTTATGAATAGATTAATATGAATGTGAAGAAGTTTGTTTCATTTTTTAGAGATCATAAAAAATTCCTAGATATTTTGCTTCTGAATAAACAAAGAAACCAGCAGAGAGAGCAATGTAAATAGCTCAAATGAGAAAAAGCATTAGAAATGTAAGTTATAAAACATTGTAATAACAAAAAAAAAAATCAATAGGTCTTGGAAAGAAGTATCTCTCCACATTGGTCATGGAAAGCTAAGACATCAAACACATTTAAGAAGGGTACTGGACATTCTTTCCTACACCCAGAACAGGTAGAAATGTTTCCTTCAACTCACTTCACATTCACCAAATGTAATGCATAACTCTGTACTAGTTGCTGGAAAACATGGGGGAGAAAAAGGAACAGGTTATCTGCCCCTAAGAGATGGATATTTAAGATAACCTAAATATTTTCCAGATAAAGACCGAGAAATGCTAGACAGAATATATCAAAAATTATTTTACGTTTATAGCTAAACTCACAAGAAAGAAAGGGAAATCCCTGGGTGCCAGCCTCAAAGAAGGAACTGAAAACCACAGCAGTGGTACACTACTGATAGAGTGGCTGGGGCAGTGGGGAGACAGTTTCAATAACTTCCGGCCCATACTCTGGTTTCTCTTCAGATCGTATAAATCTTTCCCCTCAATAACTTCCGGCCCTGGTTTTGTTAACCACATGAAACAAGGCTGGTTTTCAACTTGTAGAGAACTGGAGCAGGGCGTGGTGGTGCATGCCTATAATCCTAGCACTGTAGGAAGATGAAGCAGAAAGATTCCAACTGAAGTCTAGCCCAGGCACCTGAGAGCCTTAGTAAGACCCTGACTCAAATCTAAAAGAGGGCTGGGGATGTGGCTCAGTGCAAAGGCCCTGCATTCAATCTCCAGTACCAGTACCCCAACACAAACCAGGCAGAGAACTGGTACAAAGTTCCTGGCTAAGGTAGAAAATGATGCATCCTCAAAGAAAGGACAGATCAGCAAAGAAATTCACTTAACAGCTCACAGAGCAAACAAAAAGGCTTATTTCTACTAGGTTATATTATGGGGGTGGGAGGCAAGTCTCTTCTGAAAATCAGAACTCTGAACCTGCAACTCACTGATTTGGGGTCAGAAATTTCAACGATAATATCAGTGTTCTAGGAATTGTAACTCAAGGAATTAAAATAAAAATTTGCCCAAGCCAGAGCCCCAATCAGGGCACCCAGAAGCAAACTCATGGCCACTTACAACCGACCTTAGACTACGTATGACCGTTATATAAAAGAGCCAACAAATAGAGTAGCTTTAGAACCTAAGAACTTCTGATGAAAGAACCATCAACGTATACTTAAAAGGGTTCCACATACAAAAGAAAGTATGCTTATAAAGGAATAAAGAAAGTATACTTAAAATGATTACTAATACAAAAGACGGCTTCAAAACTGTAATATTAAAGATTCTAACATAAAATAGATTTAGAAACAAACCAAATAGGGATTTCTAAAAACAAAAAGCTTACTCAAAGGACTAATATCTACAATATATGAAGAACTTGAAAAAATTAGACTGCCCCCCAAATTTAAAGACCTGACCAAAAAATGGACATCAGAAATGAACAGACACTTGATGAAGTACAAATGAAGACGAGACAGATGTACAAATGGCCAATAACTACATGAAAACATGTTTGACACCACTGGAGATTCAAGAAATGCAAGTTAAAACAACACTGAGATACGATCTCACTCCAGAAAGAATGTCTATCATCAAGAAATCAACCAAAAACAAATGCTGGAGAGGCTGGGTGGAGTGGGGAGGAATCCTTTCTCACTGTCACTGGGAGTGTAACATAGTGCAACCACTATGGAAATCAGTACAGAAATTCCTCAAAAAACTAGAAAGGGGAGGGGAGAGGCAGGGAAGACTTGAGATGCGTTCTACACATGTATTAATTCCCCACAATGAATATAATCACTATGCACTGTAAACACGTGGTAATAAAACTTAAGAAAAAAAAACTTACTCACTGAAATTAAATGCAATGGACAAGATGAAACAGACTCGACACAGCTGAAGAAAAAGTAAAGAACCAGAACACAGGAAACTGAACAGAAGACAACTCAGAGAAATAATGAAATGGAAAATATCAAAGAGATTATTGATATGGAGGGCACAATGGGAAGATCTGATACACATCTAACTGGCATTTGAGGAGAAGATAACAATGCAAAAGAGGCAACAGTCAAAGAGACAAAGGTCTGAGAATTTTCCTGATCTCGTAAAAGTCACAAATTCTCTAAATCCACACCAAAGCTAAAGGAAAATAGTAGTCAAGGAAAGAATCCTTTTTAGCTGTCAAACAGAGTAACTTAGAGGACAGTTGAGACAGGATAGAGATAAGGATAGAGCTCCTCGGCCTGGGATATAGCTCAGTGGCACAAGCACCTGCCTGGGAAGGACAAGGTCCTGAGTTTGATTCCTGGTACAAAAAAAAAAAAAGCCGGGCGTGGTGGTGCATGCCTGTAATCCCAGCACTAGGGAGGCGGAGGCAGGAGGTTCATTGCGAGTTCAAAACCAGCCTGGGCTACAAAGTGAGCTCAAGGCCACCCTGAACTGCATAGCGAGACCTTGTAAAAAAAAAAAAAAAGGATGGAGCTCTTGTATATCAGGCTGAACTTAATGGTAGACAATGAAGATAAAATTTTTGAGCAAGTGCCACGATCTAACTGAATCTCTAACAAATTGTATCCCGGCAGTGGCATGTAGGGTATATACAGGAAGAGAGGCATTTCAAAAGACTTCAAAAATTCCAGTTACATGAAGACAGATGCTTCATTAAGTAAGATGAAGAAAAAAAGACAGTGGGAGTGGAGATGAAACAAGCAACTGGGGGAGGGTGTAGAGGATATGAATGAATACTTGGGGACATTTTAAAGGTAGAACTAAAAGACTTTATTGGATTGGGCAGTTGCGGGAGGGAAAGGCAGAGGAAAAAAGAACTGAAGATGACTCTAAAACCGGGGTCTGGGCCAGGGATATAGCTCCGAGACAAAGCGCCTGCCTGGCAGGAACGAGGTCCTGAGTTCGATTCCCAGCACACACACAAAAAAAATTCATGTTCAATAAAGTTGGGGTCTAAGTGCCTAAGGTAATGGAGATGGTGCCCACCCACCCCTAAAACAGACATTTGGGCCCAGCAGATGAGAACACCGAACTGAAAAGAAGCCTTCAGTTCTAATTCAGGCTCTCTCCCTTTGGCAAGCTACTTACAGGCTCCGTTCCTTCAGTTCTATACCAGGAGAGGATTTATATAAATTAGCTGAATATTGAACTAGTTGTGCACCCAAGGGGAATCAGAATAAATCTGTAGTAAGCAATGAGAACTATGAGTCTGCAGTTCAGGCAAAGGGAATACTGAAAAGACCGAGGAGGTGGTTAAAGCTGTGGGAACTGACAGTATTAGTAGACACACAGAGGCCTATAAATCTTGGGAGAACACTGAACACCTATATCAAAGGCGGTAGCAGAAAGTTTAGAAGCACACCAGTCTTACCAAAAAACGGTGTCCTGAGACAGCATGTCATAATCAGGCAACATAATGTATCAGGAGAGAAAACTGTTCCATTTTCCATTGCCAGTTCATTTCCTTGGTGATTGAAAAAATGTAAACAACCTTTATCACACATTTTCCCTACTACACCTGGAAAACACTGGTCCTTTGATTTCATTACAGTGTTAACAAAAGTCTTACTTCGAAGGGTTCTTAAAACAATTCTAATTTTATAAAGATAGACACTTCATCATCTAATACTTCGTACAGCTGAAATTCTACCAGGCTCAGGCTTGCATGATGCTGCAAACAGCTGACCTCAGTCAGCCCAACAGGAAAGCTGGCTGCATTCACCATGTCATGAGGAACTACAACCCCAGCTGGCACAACACAGGCTAAGCTGGGAAGACTCTCCAAAGTGGCATAATAAGCCTGGGCTCAGCGAACCTACAGCACACCAGAAACACGGCTGGGAAGCAGGCGCGACGCTGCTTGCTACTGTTCTAAATGACATTTTCTCAAATCCCTGCTTTGAACCAGTTTCCCTACACAAGAATCCAAGATCAAGCGCAACCTGTACAGTGTATTTCTTGGATCCTTCCAGTTCTCACTTCTGAGTCAAACAACTCACATCATCCGACAAACAGAAAACTCTTCTTTCCTTCTGCCTCCTGCAGCGCACCAGCACACACGCAGTGGAACTAAAGACTCCCAGGAGAGGAACTCCCGGCAAAACGTGGGGTTTTCCTGCTGATCGTGAAACAGCAACTATAGCAACTACTGAAACTGTCCCACATTCCAATGTAAGAAAAGGCCAATGACCCGAAAGCTGTGAGATTTTTATGGTCTCAAACATCCAGAATTCCGAGGTCTAAAAAGAAATGCTTGCTTAGGATCTGCCACTTTCTTAACAGTATGGAAATATTAACCTAGTTTTAGAAGTTTTAAATTATTTCAGCTTAAATTTATCATGAGTTTACTTGAATAATAGGGCTTTGGCAAAAATCCAGGGCTAAGTAACTGAATATAGTAAGCGTTGGACCTCAGAGTAGCCTGATTTTCAACCCCTGACAAAAATAATTAGAACATAGCTGCTCAGCCTCTCCCACAAGAAAAATTCCCCTATCAAAATTAAAATATTTACTAGTATGAATCTTACTGGATAATCAAAACCATAAAATGATATTAAGAGTCCTCTGCCAGCACCCTGATCAGAACATATGAGTAACTGACTGTCACGCTTCAAATGAACCCCACTCTTGCCTGACATTACAGCCTTTGGTAAGGGAACTTCCAAAACACAGGACCTACGAGAAAAGCGGCAAGTATCATTTTTATCACACATGCAAGGGTTACCACAGAATTATTCATAACTGTAAAATTTGGGAAAGTAAATGTTCATCAGTAAGGAAAGAGTTACTCAAATTTTGGAATATCCACAAAATGGAATACCACACAGGCATAAAAAACAGAAGTTTATACTGAACCTGGAAAGATGTCCAAGACAGATTATTAAGTAAAAACACAAGATGCAGACCTAGATAGACAGTCCAATTTTTACTTAAGTGTATAGATGAATGTAAAACACTAAAACAACGCACTAGAGCGGGGAATAAAGAATTAGGCAGGCAGAAAAGAACTTCTGTTGGCTTTTTTTTTTCTGAAAAGACAAGTGGTAGGACTATAGGTCACTTTTTTTTACTTTCTTATTTGTAATTTTTTTAAAATAAAAGTATTTGAAAGTGAGGGGAAGGGGTAAGGGGGAAGAGAGAGAGGACAGACAGCTACTCTGGATAAGTAGTGAATATTTGAAAAGTGCAATGTTCCATTTGTAATTTTATTTAATTATTTATTCATTTTTTGGAGATAGGGTCTTGCTATGCAGTTCAGACTGGCCTTGAACTCACTATGTAGCCCAGGTTGGCCTCAAACTCACCCTGATCCTCCTGCCTCAGCCTCCTGGGCGCTGGATAATAGGTATGTACGGCCACACTCAGCTTTATTTGTAATTTTAGAAACCCCACAAACAAAAAACTTTTTCATGTCAAGGACAACAATGAAAGAAAAATCTTTTGCTTTCTAAATACAATAGTAGAGTTAAAAACAAAACAAATTCTAATTAAAAATATAGAAACTGCCAGGGGTAGTAGTACACACTGTAATCCCAGCAGCTGGGAAGCTGAGGCACGAATACTGCCATGAGTTCAAGGCCAGCCTTTACTGTATAGCAAGATCCTGTCAAAAAAAAAAAGTAGAAACTGTATAAAACAAAGAAACCCATACCAAGAGACTAATCTAATTAGGCAAAAGAAAAATGTACAGCATTTAGATGCCCACTCTTAGGAATGCCTCAAGTCTGAGATCTTGCCAAAAGACATGTTTTTTTCAGGGGAAATTCTGCCCTCTAGTGCACAAAGATAAAGTCCATGAAGCAATTACAGTATTCTGCCAATTAATTTATTTAATAACTAATTTAATTAATAACTAATTTGTTGTAAAATTAGCTAGAGTATTTTTTCATTCCTAGAGCAACTCATACTTTTTTTTTTCATACTCTCCTTTTTTTAAATTCTTTTTTTTTTCTTTTTGAGACAGGGTTTTGCTATGCAGATGGCCTCAAACTCACAGCAATCCTCCTGATTCAGCCTTCCCCAGCGCTGGGATTATAGGCATGCACCACCATGCACTTACTTCCCTTCTTAAAGGAAGCTCTTTACATAATTGTGCCCCAGTCAGTTTTTATTATCATACCACACACACTGCTGCAACTGTTGTAACTTGAGGTGCCTCTCATAGTTCTTCCAAGCACCAAAAGCAAAAATTTAACGGACCCATTTATTCATACCAAGAGAAATCTGGCACAATTAGGGAATAAAAATACAGCCAAGCAGTTTTTATAGTACAGACAGACAACTAGCTCTTAAAATTATAGATTTCTGAAACTTATTGGCACTGTAATTCAAAGATAAAAGCAATGGGAAAAGGCTGCTGTATACAATCAAGTTTATCTCCCTGTGGGATTTTCTAAGAACACTAGAATAAGTGCAACTCTGGGCAACCTTGAAAAACACGAGGGACATTTCCTGAGGGACATTTCCTGAGTTCATACCTTTTGTTGCAGGTATCCAAACTGACAAAGGCCGCCCCTTCCCAGGGACCGTACATGAAAAAATGGCTGCTACCAGGAGTTTTCTATGTCTGGAATCTCATTCAGGTACTCAAACGGAAAAGGAACTTCATTTCCTGATCCAGATGTCCAATATTAACCCTCTGCTCACCCTGGAAAGAGCATTATCGGCCTCCTGCCACTCATCTTTCTCTCAATTATCAGCACGGCTAGAACAGCTCTGAATCAAGGTGAATAAAATCACCTTTAATAAGAGTCAAAATATTCCACCTATTTATGGCAAAATCTTTAAAAAATTGTTTTCCTTATTTTTTATTTTTTGTCTTTTTGAGACAGGGTCTCGCTATATAGTTCAGGCTGGCCTTGAGCTCACTTTGGAGCCCAGGCTGGTCTCGAACTTACAGTGATCCTCCTGCCTCAGCCTCCCAAGTGCTGGGATTACAGGCATGCGCCACCACACCCGGCTCAGCCTCCTTTTAAAACCTACCTCCAGCTAGTCATATATGGAAGAAATACCATTTGGGGAAGCAATCTCCCACCTAACTTCACTGACAATATCCTCACGTAAGTTACCCACTTTGTAGGATTCAGATCTCAGCAGGAGTTGGTTACCCACACGGAAACAGCCACAGCCATCACTCTCAGCTGACGACCATATCGTGTCCACAGCTTCACTGCTGACTGTTGACAGATATCAATGGAACTTTTTTGTTTGATTTTTTTGAGACCAGGTTTACTATGTAGGGCAGGTTGGCCTAGAACTCAACCATGCTCCTGCTTCAGCCTCCTGAGTATTGGGATAGAATTCATTTTTATCTTTACTTTCTTTCCTTTTTTTCTGCAGTACTTGTGACTGAACCCCAGGGTCTTTACACTGAGCTAATTCCCAGGCCCAGAATTCATTTTTTAAATGTATCAGTCCTTTCAATTTTATGAGGTAGAAATGAGACAGAAATATAGTACAGAGAACCTGACAAGCCCATAATTTAGGGGGGAAGATAAAACAATAGAAAACAGAGGAAACGGTCATGTTAATTCTTTCAACAATATCAAAATACAAAATAGTTTCCAAGAGTCCTTCAATACACTGGGAATGGTGGCACGTGCCTATAACCCCAGCTGCCAGGGAGGCTGAAGCAGGAGGATGGCAAGTTCAAGGGCAGCCTAGGCAGTTTAGTGAGACTGTCTGCAAATAAAATTTTAACCAGCTTGGGATGTAGCTCAGGGCAATACCACCTACTTAGCATGCATGAGCCCCTGGGGTCAATCCCTAGTACCATACCTAAAAGTAAAAGAAGTTCTTCATTAGTTGTAAAGTTGAAGGGGTTTTTTTCTATTTTTTTAAAAAGGTGAGTGTGAGTGGATGTACGACCCAATGGCCAACAGCCCCGCCTTTTGGAACTGGAATCCTGGCTACGCCAATTAACCAAGCAGCGTCAACAAGTTAAGTGTCTCTGAGCCCCTCTCAGGTGAAATACAGAGTTAGTGCCTGTGTGGGTTAAATGAAGTCATTCAGGGAAAACACTTAGTATGGTGCCTTAAATTTGGCTAAGCAGTCAACAAATAGGAGCTACATATTCTTCTAAAAAGAGTAACAAGTCAGGCATGGTGGCGCTTGTCTGTAATCCCCGCACTCAGGAGGCTGAGGCAGAAAGAGTGAGTCTGAGGCCAGCCTGGGCTACATAGCAAGACGCTGTCTTGAAAAACAAACCAAAAAAGTAATTAATTAATGAATTAATTTTATTTATTTATTTATTTATTGGCACTGGAGACAACACAGGGGGCTTGCATGTTAAGCACATGCTCTAACTCTGAGCTATCCTTGGCTCAGTAGAAAACGTTAAACCTGAAGTCTGAAAAAAGAGCATGTCTGATGTGCCATCCAGAGAACAGACTGTTTCCAAAAGGAAATGCGCGCAGGCATCCAAAAGAAACGTCCCAGAGACTGTAATGAACGAGTGCGTAAGAAAGAAGGTAAAGGAAGAGAGGAAGCTGCTGAGCGAGGCTGAGGGGAAGAAGGCAGACCTCATCTATTTTGTTCAAATTCCTTTCTGCAGAAAAACCAGTGATCCAGATTTAAAGTCAGCTTTCCTGGTTTTTAAATGTTGGCCAACTGAAATATCTACAGGACAAATTTGATCCATGAACTGTTAGTTTTACACAGCTGTCCGAGAATGGAGTTTTAAACCAGACACCAAAGGAAAGCTCAGTGGCTGTGTAGCCAAGGGACCCCAATTCCCCAAGACAGTGCAAGAAGGGCCACTGCTGGGGTTTCAGGAAGGAAGATTATTCTGTGTGTTAGCTATCCTAAGTAACGGAGGGCAGACAGCACCCTGGAACCCCACCAACTGACAGTGACTTCAAGTCACTGCGACAAACAAAAAACTTTACCACACATTTCTGAACACCTCCCACTGGCAGCACCATATCCTCTCTAAGAATAACAAAAGTATAATTCAGAAGGCAGTGGGAAGGTCAAGAACATCTATTTACAAACAGTAATAAAATTAGGACAAGGCCAGCTCTGAATCAACTAAATCAAAATCCCACATCATTATCAAACAGGAAATCTCACTGAGTGGAGTTTAAAGCTGGTTTTGGAAACAAATCAAAAGACTTAATTCCTTCTCATTACTTCCAGAGTTAATCTGTCCTTTTTTTCTAGTCATTGGTTTAGGTTTTTTTTTGGCAGGGGGAGACAGGGTCTCACTATGCAGTTTGGGCTGGCCTTGAACTCATGTAACCCAGGTTGGCCTCAAACTCACAGCAATCCTTCTGCCTTAGCCTCTCAAGTGCTAGGATTACAGGCGTGCACCACCACGCCCAGCTAGTCATTGGTTTAGTGTTACCAGACATTACAGTGGTACCTAAATTCACAAATAACTCAATTCTTGTCATAAACTGAATTGGATGAGAAGTGAATCAAATTTCCCCGTAAGGTCAATGCAGAATCCAATCAAGGAATTTGATTCGTTTCTCGTCCAATTTGGTTTGTGACCAGAATCGCGAAAAGAAGTTCGTGAGCCAAGGAACCACTGTAGTTTTCTGTTGGTCTCCTCCTACAACAGGAACTTACATTTAAAAACTGATGTTTCAGAGAAGTCATGGTGGAAGAAATCCAGGTACGCAAGGCACTTACCCACTCCGGAATTTTCCCCTTAAGGCTCTTACTGCTATTCAAGAGTATGTCCAAGTTATCACATGACCCTGCAATTCCACTTCTAGACATAACAGACCACATACAAGTCTGTACATGAATTGCTCACAGAAACATTATCCATAATAGCCAAAAAATGGAAAGTACCTTATGTTCATCCATTAGTAATGGATGAACAAAATGTGATACAGTAAAAAAAATTGTTTCATTGTATGAATAGTAAATTATAAAAAAGAATAAATTATGGCTGAGCATGGTGGTGCATGCCTATAATCCCAGCACTTGGGAGGCTCAGGCACAGTTCGATGCCAGTCTGAGCTACAAAATGAGTTCAAAGCCAACCTGAACTGCATAGTGAAACCCTGTCTCAGAAAGACAAAAAAGAATTACAGATGAGTGCTATGGCATGGCTGAATCTTGAAAATATGTTAAGCCAAAGAAAACTGCCATGCAAAGCCAAATGTTATGACTGCATTCACATGAAATACTCAGATAAGCCCATCAGAGAATTGGTCGGCGGTTGGCTGAGAGTGGTGGGAGCAGAGCGAGGATGAAGATGAAGATGGAGACTGACTGCAAACACGCTCAGGGTTTCTTTTGGAGGTGACAAAAATGACTGTGGCGGCACAGCACTACCAGTGTGTAACCCTCTGGCTTATCTGAGGGCTGGAGAATATGTAGTAAATGAATTGCATCTCAATAAAACTGCTCTTTACAAAAAGAAAAAGAGCACATTCAACTATAATTCTGGGGAGATATCAGGAATCCAACTCAGGACCTTGCACTTGCCAGGCAGGGGCTGTGCTGCTGAGCTATATCCTCAGCCTCAACTATAAATTATGAAACTGACAAAACACCATTTGTTCTCTTAAACGAGTCATGTCCAGATTCCAAAGGACATCAAAGGTCAGGTTTATTGGAATATCTGTATTCCTCTAATTATCTTGTTATTTTTTTGTTGTTTTTTTTTCTGGCCCCCGCCAGTACCGGGAATTGAACTCATGACCTTGAGCTTGCCAGGCAGGCGCTGTACCGCTGAGCTAAATCCCCAGCCCTCTTCTAATTATCTTAATTACTACATAATTACCAATAAGCCTTCACACGTAATAGTGACTCTCCTAAAACAAGCCACAGGTCCTCTTCCTGGAAGGGCTGCTTTCTAGGCATCCCGGGACCTCACCACATAAAGCGTTCACGAGGCACACAGGCAGCCTCCCACAGATCAGGCACTCTCCAAAGGCCAACACAGGAGAGGCCAGATTTCTCAGACAGCCATCTTTCTTGTTGTGGATATATTTGCAGTGAACAATTTGGGGGCCCTGTATTCCTTTTTATTAAAAACATGTGAAATCTAGTTAGGTCCAGCTTTGAAATGCTCTCCATAATATGATAGCAATCCTTTAAAAGTAAAAGCCCCTTTAAAAAAACTACATGAATCAGAGGCCTGATAATAATAAGAAATTTTTTTTTTGAGGCAGAGTCTCGCTCTGTAGCGCAGACTGGTCTTGAACTCACGCGCCACAACACCTGGCAAAAATAAAAGATCCTTATCAAATGTTAGGAACACTTCTTCCTAACACTGTGGCTATGTCTGACTTTATTTCTTTAAATGAAACACTTAACTGCCATTTATCAAAGGAGGGCGAGGGCGAGGTCGAGGGAGCAGAAGCAAGCACTTCACTTAAAATAATAAAGCCGGGCGTGGTGGCGCACGCCTGTAATCCCAGCACTCGGGAGGCTGTAGAAGGAGGACCATTGCAAGTTCAAGACCAGCCTGGGCTACAAAGTGAGCTCAAGGCCAGTCTGAACTGTATAGTGAGACTCTGTCTCAAAAAGACCAAAAAATAAAAAATAAAGTCAGAGCCATAATACTAGGAGAAAGTGTTCTTAATCCCTCTCCCTCTCCTGCAGCCTGAGCCAGAGCCTTCTCACTGAGCTACAACCCTGCTCTCCCTCCCTTTTTTACTTTTGAGGCAGAGTGTCACCATGTTGTCCAGGCTGGTCTCAAACTTATGATCCCCTGGCTCAGCCTCAGAGAGTGCTGGGACTACAGGTGCACGCCACCACACCCAGCAAATTCTATCTCTTCTATTCTTGGGATAGACGCTACTTAAAAAACTGACACCAACAATGAAATTGTTTGAGACTCAACAACAATGCCCTTCTTCGCTAAAAGACCAAGAAAAGACAAAGCCACATGGAAAACTGTCTTTCAACCTTATGTTGTATTGCTTTAGGTTGCTTCCAATCTACAAGGGGACAGCTAAATAGTAGGCCTTCAATTAAAGAAGTCAATGTCTACACCTAGGATTATAAATTGTGATGGAACAAGTAAATAGCAAACACGGAGTTGAATCCTGGCCAGCGAGCTACCACCCAACGCAGTACTGTAGTAAGAATCGGAGATGCAGGGGAGGAGGCAGATTCAGAGCTTGGAATAAGACCATGGGAATTCAAATGCCCTAAGTAAGCACTGTGCTTTCCACTACCAAAAGCAGACAGAATACTTCTTGTAGTCTGATTCCGGCTTCTAAATAAAAGAGGATTTACTCCATTCTTAACGCATAAACTTTGGCTTTTTATAGCCTAAGCACTGCGCTATTTTAAACATGCAGAGGAAATGCATTTTCGGTTACAAACATTTGCTCCACTGAATCTGCTCTTATTTGTTAGCAAAAGATGTGGGACAGGATGTTTTACTCTGCTGCTCTGGTTTTCGTGTATTGCTTAAATTTGTTTAGAGAAAATGAAAATAAACAAAGTTTCTGCTGCACAATCTTTATAAACTGAAACAGTTCTCAAAGTGGAAAAAAATTTTATGATTAGGATAATTTTCTTTTAGTATTTTAGGGTACTGTAGATTTGTTCCTTGAAAAGACTGCCTATATGCTGGGTACGGAGCCTGCAGTAGATCCTACTGTTTGCACTGATACGAGTCTATTCGGATACCCTGAGCAGCTGATCTTCTTGGCTCTGTCTCTTCCCAAGGACAATTATAACTGTAACAGCTTTTGGAGGTGCATTTCAAAAAAACGAGCAGACCAACCTTGAAGGCCATTCTGGATTTATCAGAAGTTCAAGCCATGCTGTGTCATAATTGAATGTGTCCTCATTTTCATGTACAACTCGAAGGGCTTTCACTGAGGCACTTGGCAGACATATCCTTCTAATCTGTTATGTCACATTACACCTTGCAAATGAATTGATTTTGGTCAAATTTCATTTTATCCTCTTTCTAAGGGGGCCAGCAGTTCACTGATGAACTGAAAACCATTTCACTGGAGTAGCTCCCAAGGTTAGCTCCCGATGGGCTCCTTCAGGTCCTCTACTCTCTCTGCTGCCCTGTAGGCACAGCCTAAGAAAGACTCCTTCACCAAACCGCAGCAGACTCTTCTCAGTCCTGTTTTCCACTAAGCCTTGACGCTGACCTCTGTCCTTGATGGGGGTACACAGTCTAATTATAGCAGAAATCCTAAGTTAGTTTACAGAGAATTCCTACGTTGATACCCGATCAACCTTAGCCCGCCTTTTGCAAGAATCCCCCTACCCCTGATGTCCCCTCTTGGTAATTTTCCACCCAACCCCCGCCATGCTTTCTGCTATAAGACCCCAGCTGTCTTTGCTATATTCAGAATCGAGCTCTCACTTTCTTCCCTAGAGATAATCTTGACCCAATCACAATAGTCCCAAATAAAGTCTGCCTGACTGTTTTAACATGTGTTAGGAAAACTTTTTCTTTAACAAGCTTCAGAGGCAAGGAAATGCCATGACAAGACACCGGAGGGAGAAAAGAAAAGGAGATCTGGGCATTTACTCCCTTGTCTTTCCCCTGGAAGCACCCAGCGCTGCAGCAAAGACCTCTCCTCCTATAAGGCGGCCCTGTCTTCCACTGCCATCAACTGCCTCCGATTCCCTGCCCCTTCAGCCTGATGAGCGGCAGTGGAGATTTATTACTAGCCCCCGTGACACTACTCCTGTCCCTGTGGCTTTCCATTCATTACTCTGTAAGGTACTAAAGTCCTCAAAGATTCGCAGTTGGAGGAGGCCATTTGTTTCCTGTCGGGCCTCCCTAACACCAGTGTCACCTCAGCTGACTTCTTACACTAGAAAGGTGGGCATGGGTACAGAAAGCAGGCAGATGGGTTCAAGGGAAGGGCTTCATGACTTGCACAAGCTGACTCTGTTAAGATACCTTCCCCTCCCCTGGTTATTTCTGTAATTATAGTAACAGTATTTTCTCAAACAGTTTCCAAGCTCTTTTTCTTTTTTTTTTTGTACCAGGAATCAAACTCAGGACCTGCACTTGCCAAGCAGGTGCTATGCCACAGAGCTACATCCCTGGCCCAACAAGCAGATTTTCAAAGATGAATAGATACTATTTTTAAGAAGAAATATCCAGGGAAGCTAGGAGTAAAAACTGTAATAGTTGAAACTAATTATGCTAGAACCTTAAGGCAGAATTTCTTTGCCTGTATTTCTATCTGGTACTCATATCCATTTATTTCTGAAGGATATCTTTTCTATTTTTATTTTTTGTACTGGGAATCGAACTAAGGACCTTGCACTGGCCACGCAGGCGTTTGTGCCACTGAGCTATATCCCCAGCCCTGGTACTTACATCCAAAGGTCACTTCTATAACAATACTTTTGTTGTTATTGGTGGGGTTTTTTCTGGTCTTTTTGAGACAGGGTCTTGCTATGCAGTTCAGGCTGGCCTTGAGTTCACTTTGTAGCCCAGGCTGGTCTCGAACTTGCAACAATCCTCCTACCTCAGCCTCCTGAGTGCTGGGACTTACAATAATACTTTTAATAAATGCAAGGAAAAAAATTTTTTTGGTAGTACTAGGGATTGAACCGAAGGGTGTTCTAGCACTGAATTACTTCCCCAGCCTTTTATTCTTCTTGTTTTTTTGAGGCAGGGTCTCACTATGTAACTCAGACTGACCTTGAACTCAATGTGTAGTCCAGGCTATCCTCAAACTCATGGTGTTTCTCCTGTCTCAGCCTTTCCAGTGCTGAGATTACAGGCATGCTCCACCATGCCTGGCTCTTCCCTAGCCCTTAAAAAAAATTTTTTTTTTAAATTTTGAGTCAGGGTCTCCTTAAATTGCCTAGGCTGGTTCAAACTTGTGATCCTCCAGCTTTTGGGCATGTGCCACCATGTGCAGGCACCATGCCCCAGCCAGAAACTTGTTCAGTAATACCACATGTAACTACAACAAATCTAGTAACCCATGTAAAATCTCCTAAAGGTTAACTTAGTATGTAATCTAGAGAGATATATATCAAATTCAGGTACTGTAGATTACAACAATTTAGCAGGTCATAACATTTTTTACATGGCATAAACTGTACACAAAAATGGAAAACAGAGAATCAGAGTGAATTACATGTAGTAAGAGTAAACATCATTTCACCGTATCAGCCACAGGAGTGTGCACCTGTAGTCCCAGCTACAATGGAGGCAGAAGGATCATATGAGCCCAGGAGTCTGAAGTGAGACTGGGCAACAGAGCAAGACCCTCTCTCAAAAGGAATAAAGCGTGTACTGTACGCACACTGGTAGTGTACCTCAGTGGCAGAGCACTTGCCTAGCGCGTACAAGGCTCTAGGTTCAATTCCTACAGCCTTCAATTCCTAGGTTCATTTCACCTTTGTGTGTGTGTGGGAGGGGGGATACCAAGGATTAGCTCAGGGGCTTCACACTGAGTTATAGTCCTAGCCTTTTTTATTTTTTTATTTTGAGACAAAGTCTCACTAAATTGCTCAGGTAGGGCTCAAACTTACAATCCTCCAGCCTCAGTCTCCCAGGGTGCTTGGGATTACAGGTATGCACTATTATACCTGGCTTTTTTTTTTTTTTTTTTTTTGCACTGGGAATCGAACCCACGACCTCACACTTGCTGGGCAGGCGTTGTGCCGCTGAGCTACATCTCCAGCCCTACACATGGCTTTTTAAAAAAATCCTATTTTCAGACAAAGTCTCTACTCAGGATAGCCTCACTTCAGTCCCCCTGCTGGAGCCTCCTGAAGAGCGGGGGTTGCAGGCCTGTGCTGCTGTGCCCAGCTACTCACCGCCCCGCCGCCCTAATACTAGGGCTTGAACCTAGGGCCTTCATACTAAGCTGCATTCCCAGTCCTTTTCTTTGAGATGAGGTCTCCTTAAGTTGCCCAGGTCAGGCTCAAACTTATAATCCTCTTGTCTCAGCCTCCTAGACGCCTGGAATTACAGATGTGTACTACCACATCCAGATTACAAACTCACTTTCATGAGTGTAACAGGGTATAATGTAGAATGTATTTCTTACGACATGTAGCAATCCAGAAAATCTGAACGCTCCTGGTCTGAAAAGGACCCCTTTCAAACAATACACTGAATATAAGGCTAAACATACGTTGCTTCACTCTACAGATTCACATTTTTCCCTCAACTCGCCCTAAAAGTAGTCTGTCATCCAGTTAAGCACATCGGTAACTAAAACATTCCTATAAAACAGTATTTAATCTTACTACATAAAATGTACTCATGTTTTAACTGATGAGTGCAAACCAGAGTCTGTAAGAGCTCTGGCCTAGAGTATGAACATGGCAGGGTCTGAGAATTCTACTCACATCCCATGAAGTTCTGAGTCTACAGCCTTCATCTGCTTTCACATCACTTCCCCTGCGTACAAGCACCAAATCCCTTTCTCCGCTGAGGTGTCTGTAACTACTCTGTGCTCCAGTGACCTGGGTGCCCCAGCGAGGCAGAAATACTCTAGACAGGCAAAGAGTACGCAGCAGAATGGGATGATGCAGCAGGTGTAGAAGATCTGGCCCCATCCCGTCTACTCACATTAATCAAAGCAATTACTGCAAGCACTTGCGGCTCCCAGCCTGAGAACAGAGGGCAAGGAACGTGTGGAAGCAGCTGAGCAAAAGTCTCACTGGAGCAGGACGTAAACACCACAGTCTCCTCCCCTCACATGTTCTTCAGTCTCTCCGGTTGCCCAGCAGGACTAGGTGACCTGCCTGAGAACTCTTCACCAGCTGCTTCCCTCCCGTCACCTCCCTTCCAGGACCTTCGGCAATCACCTCTCACACGAAGGACTTGCACTAAACCTTGTTCCAGGGTCTGCTTGTGGGCAAATGCATCCTAAGAGGGCCTGCCAGTATAACACTGTTTTCAGAACCAAAGCCACAAAGATGAGAAAAGCCTGCGCCAGGAAAAGCTCACAGACTTTACTGACTGAGGGAACAACTTCTAACTAAAGAGTCACAGAGGCCAGTTTAGGAGACTTGTTCTACCGCAAATACCTGAGGATGTTAACAACACAGAGCCTGCCCATCTGCAAGGGATGCGGGCTGTGTCCACTTCTTCGTGGGCTGCAACCCTCAGCTTTAGATTTACTGTAGGTTTAAAAGAAAAGAAGTCTCCCTTCTTCTAAAGAGAAAGAATTCTAGTCTGCAGGTAAAAATAACTCAAGTAATATAAAAAATACCACAGGAGAAAGCACTTCAATTCCTGACAATATGCTAGAAGAACTATTTGTAATCACTTTGACTTTTTCTGTGAGATAGGGTCTTGTTATTTTGCCCAGAGTAACCTCAAACCTCTGGACTCAAGCAGCCTCCTGCTTCCGTGTCCTGAGTGCTGGATTACAAGGATGCACCACTGACCTTCTGATGCTCCTATGAAGTCATGGAGGACGGGAACAAGGACTCAACCCACAGCTTCGGCCAAAATTCTGATGAGCTACAGTCACTCAAGAAGTATTATTGTTAATGTAAAGTTTACACATTCAGCTCTGTAGACAACACTAATTCTGGGCTTCTTTCATCAATAAATGTATGGCATACTTTCCTCTGCATTTCCCATCTTGGTAAATATTTGAGCAAAGGCAGAGCAGCAGCAGAACTTTTTCTCACAAAAGGAGTCACAGAACTGCAAGTAAAGTGGATCCCCACGGGAAGAGGCTGTTCCAGCGCGCCAGCCAGCCATCCCTGGGACTGAGACCCGAGTACTCACCCTGACCCAGCAGAGAGTGACGGCACGGCCGAAGGGGCGCTGGCCTGAGGTTTCTCTTTCTCGTTCTGCTTGAAGAAGGATTTGGCTTCTTTAGATGTAGCATCCACTTCCTTAGTCACCCTGTTCCAAGCAAAGAGACATCAAATTTACAAAAAGAATATGGAAAGAGAAACAAATATAAGGAAAAAAATGAGAAGAGCACATCCACCACTGGGTTTTTAATAAACTATGGATGCTGAGCTTTAGGATTAAAGCTTACTGCAACAATTCTAGACAAAAAACATTTTCCTTGACTAAAATAAATAAAACAATACTGTATACGAATTTTACCTCCCTAAGACCACTCCATTACATTTATCAGCATGAATATTATGGTTTCGATCTAAAATGGCCCCCAGAGCCAGGCATGGTAGGGCACACCTACAATCCCAGCACTCGGGAGGCTGAGGCAGAAGGATCAGGCAGGAGAATCGTTGCAAGATGAAAACCAGCCTGGGCTACAAAGTGAGCTCAAGGCCAGCCCGAACTGCATAGTGAGACCCTGTCTCAAAAAGACAACACACACGTACATACACATGTACATACACACGTACATACACACGTACATACATGGCCCCAAAGCCTCGTGTTGGGATTATGGACACATTACAGCTGTCTTGCTCTTAAGAGGCTGGGTCTAATCACAAGAGGCAGGTCATTGTGGGCTAACCCGGAAAGGTGTATCTCCTTGCTGGGCTCCTCCTTTCACTCTCTGCTTCCTGTCCACCCTGAAGCAGATTTCCTAAGCCCAGGCCCCACCATGATGCCACTTCTGCCTGGAGCCAGCTGACCAGGAACGAACTGAACTTCTAAACCATGAGCCAAAGTTGGTCATGGTACACACACCGGTCATCGCAGCACTTGGGAGGCTGAGCCAGGAGGACTGTCACAAGTCCATGGCCAGCCTGGACTACATAGTGAATTCAAGGTCAGTCTGAACTACATAGCGAGATCCTATCTCTGTTGTTTTTTTTTTTTTTGAGACAGGGTCTTGCTGTGCAGTTCAGACTGGCCTTGAGTTCACTTTGTAGCCCAGGCTGTTCTTGAACTCGCAACGATCCTCCTGCCTCAGCCTCCTGAGTGCTGCCTATCTCAATCAATCAATCAATCAATCCATGAACCAAAATAAACCTCTCCTCCTTTAAGTTGCAGGTGTTGAGTGTTTTGTCCCAGTGATGTGACAAGAAAGTGACTGAGACAAAGAGCCACACTCCAGCAATCACCGAGTCTTAGTACACTGAGGGTACCGGTCTGAAGGATGAAAGGGGCCTTCACACTGTACCGCACATGTAGCCAGGCCTCAGACTCAAAGATCCAGTGACAAGTGAGGGGACAAGACAGAATACTGAGGAGAAAAACAACAGCATAATTTCACAAAGAAAAGTAATGTTACGAACAACTGGAAATACTCTACAGAGGCCCCTTTCTGTTCTACACATAAAACCACCAGAAGATGAAACAAAATTTCTTGAAACTGCATAAATTTGGAAGTGCAACTTGACCAACTGAAATCTGAAAAAGCTGTGTCCTAAAGGATCAAATAAGGACACGGAAGAGGCCTTAAATTTCAGATGAAGAGAGGAACAATACCTAGCGCCTGCCTCAGCTCGTCAGGTCAACAGAACATCAGAGGAATTTCTTCACATTCCAATCTATCAGCAAGAGGGCCCAAGATTACAGTCATTATTGTGACTGTCCAACCACGTCATCAGAGAAAGACTGGCCCGGAATAATGACATAAATCCAATAAATTCCATCTGTGAGAGAATTCAACTACCTATTTATTCACCTTCCAGGACAAACTTTCTTTTTAAGGGTCATATCACTTCTACACTTATTACTATGTCACGTTTGGTTTCACTGTTTTCTCATTTTACTAAGGGCTTGGACTTTGGCAGTAGCTACCTACAGAAATAAACATTTTCTGGAAAAGCAACATGGATCCCGGCACTACCTTAGATATTAAACATTTAAAGAAATATACGGTGGCCTCTGCCCTTAAGGAGCTCAGTCTGGCAGGGACAGTGAATGATGAGAGAACCAAGATGACGCACACAGCGAGTGCCACAGAGAGGGCAAGGAGAAATACAACCAGTGGGGCGACCTTCCTTGATTTCTGAGAGCCGAAGTCTCATCTGTATTTATTGGGAGACAAATTATGTAAACTGATAACACTCCCAGGGACTCCGACAGCTGATACAAAGTAGTATTAGCAGGTGAATCTGCACTGACAGTGCGCCTCCCACCCCCACCGCAGCACTGGAGATTGAATTTAGGGGAGCTCTAACACTGAGCTACCCAGTCCTTTCTTTTTTATTTTAAAACAGGGTCTTGCAAAGTTGCCCAAGCTTGTAATCCTCCTGTCTTAGCCATCTGAAGGGCTCCACTTCTAACAAGCAGTAAGACATCTGGCTCTCAAAATATCTTTTTTTTTGTTTTGTTTTTTGTTTTTTTGTTTTGTTTTTCTCCGGTACCGGGAACCGAACTCACGGCCTTGCGCTTGCCAAGCAGGCGCTTTTTGCCGCTGAGCTAAATCCCCAGCCCCTCAAAATATCTTCAAAGAGAACAGCGATGTTACAGGCCATTTCATATACAAGAAGCACTCCTGCCAGGCCTGGTGGCGTACACCTGTAATCCTAGCACTCAGGAGGCTGAGGCAGAAGAATCACTGTGAGGTTGACGCTACCTTGAGCTACAAAGTGAGTTCAAGGCCAGCCTGAACTGCATAGCAAAACCCCGTCTCAAAAAGACCAAAAAAAAAAAAAAACAAACCCCTGACAGGAAAAGGCCTATTATTAGCATTAATTTAAATGTTCTCAGCAGAAATTCCATTTTAACTTCATTTTTACTTAGTACTTCCTGAAATTCTTTATTTGGGGAGAAACTTTCCATGACTGGCCTTTTCCAAATGGTGAATCATTTAGGAAAGTCTAAGCTAATTGGCACAGCTGGGTATATGACAAGAAAGGATAAAAAAAAAATACTATTTCCCCTCACTACCTGGGTTGATATACTATTAGATTTTTCAAGCAGGGAAAAACAGAATGGCAAAAATCCAAAAGTTAACAAGTAAAACAGTTTAAAGAAATAAAAGACCAGCTTGTGCTAACACTACCTTATGCTCATGCTTTGCAAATCCTTCCCAGCCATCACTTGCTTCCTCACATTTTTAAAAGATGCAGTAATGTCCTTAGCTTGATACAAAGAGGGAAAAAGCAGGATGACATCAAGAGATGAAAAAAAATGTTCAAATACACATGCTAAACTTAGATCAGTTGTCAAGTAAAATTTTATATCTCCCAAGGTCCCCCAAGAGCATTCTTTATAATACCTAAATTCTGGTACAGTATAAATTAAGAAAAAACAAAAAACAAAAGCAAAACAAAAAACTCCTACCAAAATGCCAACTACTATTTTTGTTCTCTTTAGGGGCAGGGAGTTAAAGAGGTCTTTCACATGCTCTATGATGTATTTGTTATGTATGACTTCTTAAGATAATAAACATACACTGATTTTGAAATGTAAATAAAACACAGGGAATAAAAGTGCTCACTTTTCTTTGTTTTCTTTTTGACACTGGCAGGGGCTGCCCCCTTCTGGTCAGCGTGAGTTACCAACTGAATACCAAGCCACCACTTGCTTCCAAAAATGAAGAGACTTGTTGCATAGTAGAAATATTAATGTATGTAGCCAGGCCTGGTGGTGCAGGCCTGCACTCTCAGCACTGGGAGGATCATAGATCTGAGTCCAGCATGAGCACCTTAGGAAGACCCTTGTCTCAAAAATTTAAAAATGGCAGGGGATGTAGCTCAGTGGTACAATGGTTCTGGGTTCAATCTTCAGTACCACCCCCCACCAAATCCATTACAGAGATATGTAAGTAGAAGTTTAATTTTTTTCTGTTGTTTTTTGAGACAGTATCTCACCACGCAGTTCAGACTGGCCTTGAACTCACTATGTAGCTTAGGCTGACCTCAAACTCACAGCAATTCCCCTAACTCAGTCTCCTAAATGCTGGATTACAGGTGTGTACCACCATGCCTGCACCAACTTTTATTTTTATTAGTACCTCTTTCTGGTTTTCTTTTGGGATGGAAATCTTACCGTGCTGCCCAGGTTGGTCTCTGACCCCTGAATTCACACTGTTCTCCCACCTCAGCTTCCCAAATAGCTGGGACTACAGGGATGCACTGCCACACCCATCATTTAAAGCAGTTTCTTTAAATTCAGGATTTTTACTTTTATTTTTGTGCAAAACGAAGCTAGTCATGTTGCATTTTCAAACTTTTTTCCCAGTATTGGGGACTGCCCCCAGACCTTTACACTGAGTTATATCCCCAGTACTTTTAAAGGTTTTTTTTTATTTAGGGCCAGGAATGGTGGTACAGGCCTATAATCCCAGTACTTGGGAGGCTGAGGCAGGAGGACTGCCCAAATTTGAGGCCAGCCTGGCTCAACAGTGACATTTCTGATCAGCTTTCTATTTATCACATATAAAGAGTGTTTTGGTTATTTTGTTGTTGCTGTTGTTGAGATAAAATATTTGATATCTAAAATTAAGGAAGGAAAGGTTTATTTAGCTCACCGTTTGTGGAGGTTTTAGTTTGTATTTGGCTGGCTCCAAGGCAGAGTAGCACAAGGCAGAGGGCTATGGATATGGCGGCAGAAGAGAGCAAAAGCAGCAAGAGCAAAAGGGAGGAGTGGCGGCAAGCAGCTTTTTTCTTTTCTTATACTGTAAGCAGGCTACTCCTACCCAGGGGGGCATGTAGCACTCACATAATCTCTATGCCCTCTTCTTGCACAGGCTCAGGATGAATACAAAGTAAGCACCCTGGCTCCCTGCTGAGTCACATAGTTAACCTTTTAAACTTTTTAAACTGACACAATGAACAACATCCCAGAAGGGTAAGGGCTTTACCCTTTTAAACTTTTAAAATTAACACAATAAACAACATCCCAAAAAAGATAAAAACATGTCCTTTTTACCCCAAGATATAAAACTGCTAAATCACTTAACCAAACCTCTAGACTCCCCAAATTAACACAATATATCAACCATAACAAAGAGAATATTTAAATTAAATTTAAATTAACTGTAAATTTAAATTAAATTTAAAAAGTGAATAGATGAACTTTACATAATTCAGTTTCACCACTATAATAAGTACAGTATCTGGGTGTGGTGGCACATGCTTGTTAATCCCAGTATGTGGGAGGCTGAGGCAGGAGGACTGATGTGAGTTCGAGGCCAGTCTATGATACATACTGAGTCCAGGCCAGCCTGAACTACATAGCCTGTCTCAAAAAAAAGTACAATGTCTTTAGATTTTCTGATTTTGTTTTCCTCTTGCAGTAAAATTTTTTTGATAATGGAAGCAGTGTGTAACTTATGTTCTAGTACAAGCTCTTAATTCAAAGCGTTTTTCTTGGCTGGATATGCATTACTGGAACATACTCTTCCAACACTTCAACTCCAAACCGTATCTGCTGAGAGTGTAATCCTAGTTTTTGGCTTCTTCTAGTATTTGTGATTCTCATTTTATTATACAGAATATTTTGTATCACCTGAATGTTTAAATCACAGGTATGATAAAAGAAGTATCTGGCTTTCTCCATGTTGCACAGAAAAAGAACTTGCAAACTTTATCAAAGGTCATCAATATTGTAAGCCAGATCCTGAATACTTCAAGCTGTGGTGTTACTATAAAACTGCACATGAGCCCGGCATGATGGAGCAGGCTTGTAATCCCAGCACTCAGGAGGTTGAGGCAGGAAGATCACTGTGAATTTAAGGTCAGCTAGGGCCACATAGTGAGTTCAAGGCCAACCTGAACTACACAGTGAGACCCTTCCCAAAAAACAAAAACAAATAAATAATAATAACAAAAGCAAAGTTGAACTTGAACCACCTTCTATGCCACAAATTCATTGATGCTTCTAAGCAAACTGATAAAATCTTTTACTAATACCTAGGCAATGGGTTTTCCATTTGAAGGCCTTTCTCCCCACTCCAATTTTAGCAAATGAAAGTGCCTCTTTCTACTGGGTGTGGTGGTACATTTCTGTAATACCAGCATGAAAGAGGGTGAGGCAGGAGGACTGCCACCAAGTTTGAGGCCAGCCTGTACTACACAGTGAGTTCAAGGTCAGCTGAACTACATAGGGAGACTGTCTCAAAAATAAATTAATTCATTTTTTAAAAAAAGAAGTGCCTCATGGGGCTGGGGATTTAGCTCAGCGGCAAAAGCGCCTGCCTGGCAAGTGCAAGGTCGTGAGTTCGGTTCCCAGTACCAGAGAAAAACCAAAAAAA
>NW_004955484.1:2093377-2104975 GCF_000276665.1 Chinchilla lanigera | reverse complement strand
AAAAAAAAAAAAAAAAAAAAAACAAAAACCAAAAAAAGAAGTGCCTCTTCTTCAAGAGGCTGTAAACCTTATCAACCTCCTTTCTTAGAAGGTCACAATATACTAATGTTAAAATACAGTATAGGAAGCTGCATCTGTTTCTACTGGGTGTTTAGTACTCTTTCAAATGTTTTTTAAGGCTGGGAATACAGCAGTGGTAGACTGGCTGCTTAGCACGTGAAGGATCTGGACTCAGTACCCAGTACTCCCCTACACCAAAAAAACCTTTTGATTCTGAACTTTTTTCTCTCTGTTTTATATGTAAATGACACTGAAGTTTGATGGAGTCCATTGCTTCATTAACTAAAATATCTCTGCATGAAACTCACTGTAAGTTTAGCAATACATGATCAAAAAAGGAACAATATATGAAGGATCACAGGGTCAAGCCAGTATGAGGCTGCTCTTCAGTTTTTGGAATCACTTCTGCTACTGGCATGTGGGTACTACTGTGGCTGCACTCAGAAAATGTGTTTTCTCTATACAAGCCCCCAGGGAGGAAATGCAGCTCACTGGTAGAGTACCTGGTCAATAGTCAGGAGGCTCTGGGCTCGATCCCCAGCACTACAAAAAAGTTTTTTGCTTCTTTTTTTTTTTTTTTTGAGACAGGGTCTCGCTATGCAGTTCAGGCTGTCCTTGAGCTCACTTTGTAGCTCAGGCTGGCCTCAAACTCGCAATGATCCTCCTGCCTCAGCCTCCCGAGTGCTGGGATTATAAGCATTTACGCCACCTCACCCGGCTTTTGCTTCTTAACTTAGTTACTGATTGTTGTTTTTGTTTCTGCTTTTTTGGGGGGGTGGGGGAGGGGTGCTTTTTGAGACAGTGTTGTTGTGTAGTCTAGACTGGCCTTGAACTTACAGCGGTCTTCCTACCTCAGCCTCCCAAGTGTTGGGATTATAGAAATGTGCTATAAGCTTTAGCTGATAAAGTAATCCTAAAATATCACATTGTAATGTAACCTCTGTGTGTGTGTGTGTGTGTGTGTGTGTGTGTGTGTGTGTGTTTGAGACAAAGTCTCACTATATAGTACAGACTGGCCTTGAACTCACTATGTAGCCCAGGCTGGCCTTCAACTTGCAGTGATTATCCTACTTAGCCTCCCAGGTGCTGGGGTTACAGGACTGTCCCAAACACCAGGCTCTGTAATGCAGTCTTACTGCAGATGACCAATACTCAGTTTATATCACATGTGACTCACCTTGACATTTTTTTTTTTTGGGGGGGGGGTCTTTTTGAGACAAGATCTCACTATGTAGTTCAGGCTGGCCTTGAGCTGACTGTAGCTCAGGCTGGCCTCAAACTTGCAATGATTCTCCTGCCTCAGCCTCCTGAGTGCTGGGATTACAGGCGTGAGCCACCTTGAAAGTTTGATACTAACTGAATTTGTCTATACTGTGCTTAATGCAGTGATTCTGATGATGTCTTGAATATGGTGACAATGCCAAACTGGTACACAGGTTTGTAAGTGCTCAATTTCTGTACCCATCTTGTTCTGAACCAGTAACAGGTGGTGTTTTAATTTTTTTTACATTTTTTTTCAAAAATAGGTCATTTGCAGCCTACAATTTGAGTAGCACTCTATTACATTCTACTCAAATTTCTCCCTAGTTATCCCAATGATGTCCTTTCTAGTTGTTATTTCTTGTGCAGTTCAAGATCCAACCGAAGATCAAATACTGCACTTACTCTTTTACATTTCTACCATTTATATCACAGAATAGCCCTGAATTAAGTTGTTTCCTTGTGTTCAGATTCAGATTAATCACGTTAGACAAGATTCTACCTTGATAATGCTTCTCACCCATCAGAGGGCCCTGTATGGGTGGTAAGCTAAACCACAAGAGGCAGTATTTCTTAGACCTCTCCTCTGATCTCTGGGGAACCTAACTCGGTGATGAGTGCTTGCCCAGCAAGCATCAAGCTCTGGGTTCAATCACCAGTACCACATAGAAACAAAAAAGAAACCTCCATTATAAGGGACTTTTCTCCACAGTCATAGTCATTTGGGGGATCCATTACATAATGACTGACGATGTGAGTTCATTATGTATTTTGCCTCTAGAAATCATACTGGAAGCTACTGAGTTGTCTGGTAGGGAGGAGCAGCATACTAACAATAAACCTTCAGTGCTTTAGAAGTGCTATAAAAATAACACAGAAGTGCATTCATGTGCCATTAGAAACACAGGTTTAAAACTTTTTGGCCAGGCATGATGTTACAAGCTTGTAATCCTAGCTATCTGGAAGGTTGAGGCAAGAGGATCAGGAACTCAAGGCCAGCCTGGGCAACTTAGTGAGACTCTGTCTCAAAATAAAAAGGCGTGCAGATGTAGTTCAGTGGCAGAGCATTTGTCAGGCCCTGGGTTTAATCCCCAGTGCTGTAAGACATATACAGAAGTCTGCTTTAGCTTGGATTATTACCCATGTGCCATGCAGAATTATCTAAGGAAGATGTGTTTATAACTGCACCAGTGGTCTACACAGAGTACAAAACGTTGGTAAATAGCTATGGCTATAAGAAATCATTAAATTTGGGATCAAATTAATATTTACTGGGTTTTTTTAGGGGGGTAGACAAGGATTGAACCCAGGACCTTCATACTGAGCTATGTCCTTAGTACTTTTATCTTTTTAATTTTGAGACAAGGTCACCCTCAAACTTGTGATGCTCCTGCCTCAGCCTCCCAGAGAGCTAGGATTATAGCAATGCGTTACCACACCCAGATCCCAGCCCTTTTTAGTCAAAATTGCCCCAACTGGCCTCCAATTTGCAATCCTCCTGCCTACCTCAACCTCTAGAGTAGCTGGGATTACAGGCGGGTACCACAGTGCCTAGCACAATGGGTTTCTTTATGATGAGTATTTTTGTATGTTTGCAGTGCTGGTATCAAACTTAGGTCCTCAAGCACGATGGGCAAGCTCTCTACCTCTGAGCTACATCTGCAATGCTTAGTATTGTGGGGGTTTTTTGTTTTTTGTTTAAGAAAAGAAAAGAAAACTGAGTCAGGCATGGTGCCACATTCCTATAATCCCGGAAATCAGGATGCTGGGACAGAGGATGACCATGAGTTCAAGGCCAGTCTTTACTACGCAGCAAAACTCTATCTCAAAAAAAGGAAACCAGTCTGGGCATGGTGACTCAGCCCTGTAATCCTACCACTTGGGAGGATGAGGCAGGAGGATCCCCATGAGTTCGAGGCCAGCCTGGGCTACACAGTGAGTTCAAGGGCAGCCTGAACTACACAGTGAAACCCTGTCTCAAAACAACAACACAGAAATAATTTACATACACATTTCCCCCAGGAGTAATGCTATCATTAACCCCACTTATGTTGGATAAAGTTAGTAACAAGAAATAAGCTCTTCTGCAGCAATAAAAACTTTCAATATTAAACAGCATTACTGAAAGTTACATGTCAAGTTGAAAGTTATGTCAAGTTGGTATTTCACTCAGTTTTTTGTTTCAAGTATAGAATAAAAGGTATAATGGTGACTTCCTGTATTAACCACCTATAATCACACTTTCAGTAAAGAGCCCTTCCTATCTTTGGTTTATTTAGAGTTTATTTATAAAATGAAAATTTATATGTGTCAAATTTTTATAAAAATGTGGGCTTATATTTTATATAATTTTTCTATTAATTCTTTCTTACTGCTTTTACAAAAATATTAATCTCCAGCAGATTTAAAACTTTACATTATAGACAGTAATGTGCCCTAATGTTTTTCTTTTTTTGAGACATGGGCTCGCGATGCAATTCAGGTTGACCTTGAATTTACTGTGCAATCCAGGCTGGCCTCAAACTCGTAACAGTCCTCTGCCACAGCCTCCTGAGTGCTGGGATTACAGGCCTGCACTACCATGCCCAGATCAAGAACACCCTTTTTTAAAAGAGACATGTGTTAAAGTAATTAAGAATGAAGTGTTACAACATCTGCAAGTAATTCTCAAATAGTTTCCATTAAATAAAAAAAGGTAACATTTCAGAAAAAAACATTTGGGAGAGAAAACTTTTTAAAATAGTACAAAATTTTAGCCAGGCAAGGGGGCTCACACCTTTAATCTCAGCACTGAAAAAGGCTGAAGAGGGAGAATTCTAATTTGGAGTCTCCTTTGGGCAACTTAGTAAGACTCTGGCTCAGAAAGGCAAACCAAACCAAACCAAACCAAGCCAAACAAAAACATAATAAAGTCTACTCCATATTATTTATAAAACCACTAATGCCAAATTCCATTTTCCAAGATGTATTTTCAGGGGGCTGGGGATTTAGCTCAGCAGCACAGCACCTGCCTGGCAAGTACAAGGTCATGAGTTCGATTCCCAGTAACGGGAAAAAGAAAAACAAAAACCAAAAAAAAAAAAACCAACCAAACAAACAAAAAAACCAAGATGTATTTTCACTGGATAAAATACACTGTGCTCTCTCTATCAAAGTGCAGTCTTTATCCATGGATTCAACCAAGTGTGGAGAGAAAATAGTCACCCAAAAAGACTGCAACTGTACACATGGCAAACTTTTTTTTTTTTTTGGTTTTCTGAGACAATGTCTTGCTATGTAGTTCAGGCTGGCCTTGAACTCTCTGTGATACTCCTGTCTCCGCCCCCAAGTGCTGAGATTACATGCATGCACCATTACACCAAGCTTAAAAAAAACAGGTTATTTTTAAGAACAATAATTGTAGGAGGAAGGGGCTGGGGATTTAGCTCAGCAGCAAAAGCGCCTGCCTGGCAAGCGCAAGGTCGTGAGTTCAGTTCCCGGTACCGGAGAAAAAACCAAAAAAAAAAAAAAAAAATTGTAGGAGGAACTGTATTTTTAGAGAGCCGATAGGTCTAATTTGTTACTGTTGACTACTTATAAAATTAATTGGCATTTCATCCTTACTCACTGAGTTCAAAATTATCATCTAGCCGGTAGTGGTGGTACATGCCTGTAATCCTAGCACTCTAAGAGGCTGAGGCAGAATAATCACAATTTCAAGTCCAGCTTGGCAAGAACCTGTCTCAAAAATATAAAAATAAAAAGTGTTGGGGATGTAGCTCAGTGTGAAGGCCCTGGGTTCAATCCCCAGTAACATACATACACACACACACACACACACACAGAGTTTTCACACAATATATTTAAATAAATGAGAAGAGGGGGGCCAGGCATGGTGGCACAAGCCTATAATCCTAGCACTCGGGAGGCTGAGGCACTAGGATCACTGTGAGTTCAAGGTCAGCCTGAACTGCACAGCAAGACCTTGTCTCAAAAAGACAAAAAAAAAAAAAAAAAAAAAAAGAGAGAGAGAAGAGAGGAAATTCTAGGTATGTCTTTTTTTTTTTTTTTTTTTTTGAGACAAGGTCTCACTATGTAGTCCAGGCCAGACTTGAACTATGCAACCCAAGCTGGCCTTGAACTGAGTGCTGAGATTACAGACGTGGGCCACCACACCTGGCCAGACATACCACTCTTACTTAAAATGGCAGCAGGCTAAACTAACTGGTCAATGTACTAAGCCTCTCTTTTCCTAACTACAGTAAACAAATCTTGTAACACAACTTACACAATGATATTAAGGTGAGGAAGTAATACTGAAACCAAAGTTCTTTCCTAGCATTTGTAGTTCTTCTTATCTGTTTTTAGGAGACTTACTGGGGCTCCTATTTCATAGTCAAGGAATAGTTAAAAAGGAATAATGACTTATTCAAAGTCACAAAGCACGGCAAAGAGCAAGAAGGAACATAAACTTTTGCAAAATACTAAAATGGGTTGGAATGAGGACAGATGTCTAATACCATTTAGAAAGACACTCTTGTTTTTGTTTTCTTTTTGAATTTCTGGGGATGGAATTCAGGCTTCGTTTACCCTAGGCGAGTGTTCTACCACTGAGCTACATCTTGCGGTGCTTTTTACTTGTACATTTAAGACAAGGTCTCACCAAGTTTCCCAGTCTGACCTCAAACCTGTAATCCTCATGCCTCAGCCTCCTGAATAACTAGGATTACCAGTCTATGCCACCACACTTGGCTCATTTTTTAAAGAACTAATTTCAGTGTTTATACAGGTCTTCTTACCTTACTTCTTCACCAGCAAAATCAAACACCTTGGTGATTTTAACCTTTTCTGCTTCTTTTGGTTTCTCTAGCTCTTCTGCTTTGACCAGCGATTTATTTGAACTTGTCTCTTCAGCCTGTTCTCCTATCTATGAAAAAAAGCAAGAAATATAACCAGTTTCACCAAACTAAAAAGAGCCATCTGATCATGTTGTTTATAGTTCTTCTTAAATGTTTCATTTCTAATCAGTTAAAGACATAATGGAAATTTGCTTGACTAGAAACAGAAAGGCTTATGTTCCTATCAGAGGGAATGCTTCACTTTCACTTAGGAAAGAAGGTACGCTCAAAGGCATTTAGAAGCCAGGTATGGTGGCCCACGCCTGTAATCCCAGCACTCGGGAGGCTGAGGCAGGAGGATCGTTGCAAGTTTGAGACCAGCCTGGGCTACAAAGTGAGCTCACAGCTGGCCTGAACTGCACAGCAAGACCCTGTCTCGAAAAAGACCAAAAAAAAAAACACAAGGCATTTAGCCTGTCTGCAATGAGATTCAAATCTTAGTTTGTAAATTATACAACAACAAAAAACTACCTGGGGAAGGAAGAGTATTTCTGGAGAGGTATTTACCCCCAGCCTCTAAGCTTACCTGCACCTGTGTACTCAGGGGCGCTTTTGATTTTGGTCCCACGTCATTGAGGAAGCTGGCCCAGAGCTCGTCCTCCTTCCTTCTCTGCGAGTCCTCAGACCCAGTGCCTTCGTCCTGCTCGTCCCCCTCATCCTCCTCACTACTGCTCCCTCCAGATTCCGCCTTGGCGTCCTCCTCTTCTTCTAACAAGAGGCCGCTTTGTTTTCTCTTCCTGATCGCCGACCCGCACCAAAAAAAGTAAAAAGGCAGACAACGCAAAGGATTTGTTACCCCTTCCTCAACGCCATAACCTGTATAACTCAAAAAATAAATAAATAAAACATTCAAATCTGGAACTACTATGGTAATAAACACAAAGGGGGGACCAACAGAGGTGCACGGATTTAGCAGAAGAAAAAAAGACCTGGGCTCTTGTTCTTAGCCTTTCTAATTATTCAGAATCTCAATACAGTGCTCTAAGGCATGACCAGCGATTTTCACTAAGAAAAATGCACAAGATCACTCACAGGATTACTGCTCAGTGTTCTAGAGACAAAAATACACCCAGTATTTTCTGACCTTTTAAAGCTGCAGATTTGGCCCTAAAAAAATTCAAATTTATCTGCATTATTTCTTTAAGAAGTTGTCATAGAAAAAAATATGTCAATGTTTCACCCCACTTTTTTTTTTTTTTTGGTACCAGGAATTGAACTCATGACCTCACACTTGCCAGGCAAGTGCTGTGCCACTGAGCTACATCCCACAACCCACTTTCTAAAGAAATGAAAGATGGAACACAGAGTAACTCATGGACAAAAGAACTGTGCCCAAGACTTGTAAGAGAGCTGCCTTTCATACTGTTTTGACTTTATTTGTTTTGGGTTTTTTTTGTCTTTTTGAAATAGGGTCTCGCTCTGCAGTTCAGGCTGGCCTTAAACTCACTTTGGAACCCAGGCTGGTCTCAAACTCACAATGATCCTCCTGCCTCAGCCTCCCAAGTGCTGGGATTACAGGCACGCGCCACCACACCTGGCTACTGTTCTGACTTTAATGAATCATTCAGTGTCTAAAATTCTCTTTTTCCTTTTCATAAACCACAATATGCTTTTTGCTCCAATGCCCAATGAAGACAGAAACACTAGTAAGGTAAAAGATTTCTTAGAAGATGCCTTTATGCTAGGTGTGGTGGTGCATGCCTGTAATCCCAGCACTTAGGAGGCTGAGGCAGGAGGATCACTGAGAGTTTGAGGTTAATCTAGACTACACAGTGAGTTCAAAATCAGCCTGGACTATACAGTGAGATCCTGTCTCAAAAAACTAAAAACAGAAAAAAAACCCTTCACTTGCGTTACATAACCTATCAGAATTTCCCCAATTTTTGGTCAGAGTATAATTAAGTATCAGGTCTATGGAAGGAAATCTGCTATTTTTAAAAATTTAACTGCACATAACCTTAGCTCAAACAATTCCACATCTAAAAATTTGACTTAGAGATATACTTGTTCATGTAATTAAGGCATGTACAAACAATATTCATTGCAGTCTTGTTTGTTGCAGTAAACACTAGGTACAATCTAAATGTTCCACAATACGGAAATGCTTAAAATAAGGCCTATTCATAATCCTATGCGGTAGCTGAAAAGAATGCTGTCTAAATGTATTGTCATGGTCCCACTCTCAAGACGTGAAATACGCAAAATGAAAAACAATATGTCAAGTGTATTAAGCATTTGTATTTTTAAAAAATAAAGATAGAAAAAAAAACATAAAGAAGATAGGAAACACATGCATACATATTGCGCCTGCACAGAATATCTTCAGTAACATAGTTCTTTGGGACAAAGCATCAAGAACTTTTCAGTACTAATACTTTGTTGTAACCAGTTTAACAGTTTACTTTTAATTTTTAAAAATTAAAACGTAAAAAGCTTTTAAGCTTAGGGGCTAGGGATATAGCTCAGTGGCACAAGCACCTGCCTGGCAAGCACAAGTCCCCGGTACCACAAAAAAAAAAACCAAAAAAAAAACAGTTTTTAAGCTTGCAGAGAACAAGAATTTAATTCTAAAATATCACCAAATGTTTTTTTCCTCAAAGAGAAAAGGGTTAGAAACATATCCGCTCTCACGGCTTTCCTCATGACAGCCCGCCCGTCCCCGAGGATGTACTTTTATCTTGCTTTTGCCTCCTTCACTTGGCCCAAGCTCGCTCTGCAGAGCCAGTTTCTCCCTCACTCTTCACTTTTATTTTTTCAAATAAACTTTGTCACCATTTAAAAAAAATAATCTATCATAAAGCTGGGCATAACAGTGCACACCTACAATCTGAACATTCTTGCGGCTGAGGCAGGGGGATCACAAGTTTGATCCTAGCCTGGCAACTAAGTGACTTAGCAAAACCTTGACTCAAAAAATTTAAGAAGGTCTGGAGGTTAGGCATGGAAGTAGACACCTGTAACATCAACACTTGGAGAGGCTGAGGCAGGAAGATCACAAGTTCAACGTCAGCATGGGCAACTAAGTGACTTAGCAAGATTTTCTCCCCTAAAAAGGGCTGGAGATGTAGTGTGGAGGGGGTTCTATTATCAGACCAATCTCAGCAATCGGGATGGCTGTGACCATGGCCCCTGACTTCTAAGGGCCCTGAGGGCAGAATCACCTGGCCGGAATGCTCTGAGCCTTTCTCTTTTTCCCTTTGGTTTTCTGTGTCTGCTCTTCACCATCCACTTCATCTTCCTTCACTAATTCATTTACATCATCTTCACTATACTCTCCACCTGAAATCACACAACAGGATGGTCAGACAGATACGAAGAAAAGTTTCACAGCAAGCAAAATTGATCACTAAGATAAAAGTTGACTATGTTCCCTTATTCTTCCCCTAACTACAACATCAGTTACTTAGGGAAGTCTTCCTGCCCCCAAACAATGCTACATTCTCCTCTCCTAGTCTTTCACAGCAGTTCATATTCCCTTCTCTAACTCATCCTGCTTGTATTAATGCTTGCAATTTCTGCTATGCTGCACACTCCAGGAGGACACACACTTGTTTGTAAGTATTTGCTGAATGACAGAGTAAATTAATGGAAATTCCAACTCTACTAATTTGCTTCTCAAAGAATTGATGTCTCCATCTCATCTCGGGTATCTTACAAAAGATATTTAGCCTTGCCTGGGGCATGATAGAGTATGCCTATAATTCCAGCTATTTGGGAGGCTGAAGCAGGAGAATCACAAGTTCGAGGCCAACTGGGCAATTTAATAAGACCCTGTCTCAAAATAAAATAAAAGGTGGCTGGGGATGTACATCAGTGGTGGAGCACTTGCCTAGCATGTGCAATGGCCTGAGCTAAATCCTCAGTATTGCAAAACAGATACCTTGCTTTGTTTGTAAGTGAGATTTAGAAAGAACCTGAAGGCTTCCAGTTACATTTGGCAGAAAGAACGAACACATCTATGTCCCATCTTCAGACACTGGCACTCAGCGGTTCCCCAAAAAAGGCTGCCTGAACATCCCGTATGTCCACATTTTGTGGGTAGTTCAAAAACCCACCCTACATAACAAGAGATTCAACTTTTATTTGATGTATACATACCAAAAGTCACACAAATAGAAAGTACAGCTCAATAAAATGACACACAGTAATTCTGTGTGTTTGACTGACAAAATATGACCAGCACCCCAGAAGGTGCCACACCCCCTCTCCAGGCACTAGCTGCTGTTCTCCTCCACGGGTTAACCACTGTACAACTTAGCACTACAAACCAGTTTTGCCTTGAACATTCACCAAACAGAAGCCTACAGTGCATACTTGTGTGTCTAGCTTCTATACTCAACAGCATGCTTGTGAGATGCCTACAGTGCAGCAAGTAGTTGCAGTGTATTCATTCTCCCTCCCGGAAAGTATTCCACTGTATGCCAACCCCATAATTTATTTCTACTCTACTGCTGCCGGACACTGGAGGTGTTTCCAATCTGGGGCCGTTACACATAGTACTGTTTTGATATTGCTGTACCTACAACAGACTGTGTGTTTTTCCTTCTTCTTTTTTAAAGTTACAAAGAAAAGAGGTTGGTTTTGGCTCGCAGTTCGGGGCCAAGGTTGAGGGGAAGTATCTGGTGACGTCCTTCTTGTTGGCAGCGTCCAAAAGTGAGGCAGGACAGTACGCAGCGAGTGCCAAGAAGCCTCTGTGCGTCCCAGCCAGCTTCTACACACTCCACTCACAGCGAGCCACGGACCACCAAGCCCTGGAGAAAGCCTCCCGCAGCAAAGGCAAGACTCACGAGAAACACAGGGATTCAGAAGAAACAGAATTAGTGCAGGAGCCAGGGGAGAAAAGAAACCTAGAAATTTAAGAAGAACCTTTACAATTAACATCTTCAAAGAAATAAGCTTTCTTTAATTTAAGGAAAAAAAAAAAAAAAAACCACAAGAAAAATCTGGAAACTAAAAAAGTGATGGCAGAGATTAACAAAAAATAGACAGGAGACACGTGAAAATTTGGGAAATAAGCATTCAAGGCCAAGATATACACCAGCCAATATAAGGGTTCCAAAACAGAAACCAGTATGGTACAAGCCCTAAGCAAGGACAAGTGGAAGTGTTCCCTGAGGCGAGAACAGAGTTCCAGGTTAAGATGGCAGGGTGAAGTACAAATGGCTCTGTGCTTCCTCCTGAAACCCCCGCGGAAACACTACAGCTACAATGGCTGAAATGAAGTTTCCTTCATTTCCATGTTCACGTAGTGAGGGCTGATCCCAAAGCTGCAGTGCTGGGGGTGAGAAAACTGACTGGGTCATGAAGGTGCTATCCTCAGTGATGGGTCAATCCACAGATGCCATGCGTTTGCACCTGAATGGGTCTCACTATGTAGTTCAGGCTGGCCTTGAACTCACTA
>NW_004955484.1:2089964-2091407 GCF_000276665.1 Chinchilla lanigera | reverse complement strand
CAAGTGAGCTTTATCCCAGAAATATCTCCAAAATTTTAAAATTTACCATTAAACCATAGCCATGGACAAAACATAAAAAGAAAAGGAAAACCACAATAAAGAAGAATTAAACTAGTAAATGGACAAAGGGCATTTGCCAAAATTCACTCTCCACAAATTAGAAAGAGAATCACTATTTTGTGGTGGTAACTGCTGTATTTCCAGCTACTTGGGAAGATGAGGCAGGAGGATTCCAAGTTTAGAACAGTTTTATTTTTTTTTTTGGTTTGTGGGTTTTTTTTGATACTGGGAATCAAACTCACAACCTTTGCACTTGCCAGGCAGGCACTTGTGCTGCTAAGCTATATCCCCAGCCCAGAGGATTCCAAGTTTAAAGCCAGCTCAGTCAACTTTGCAAGACCTTGCGCCTTAAAAAAAAAAAATCATTCTTCTGCTTGGCATAAAATGTTTGAGAGTCACCATATATGTAGATCAGTGATTGAGCACCTTACAAAAAAAAAAAAAAAAAAGAAAAAGAAAAGAAGAGTATATCTAAAATGTACCAATAAACTTAATTAGTTAAAAAGAGAGACAAGCTGGGTGTTGTAGCACATGCCTGTAATCCCAGCATTCAGGAGGCTGAGGCAGGGGGATCGCTGAGGTTCGAGGCCAGCCTGAACTGCAGAGTAAGACCTTCTCAAAAACAGGGAAAAAAAAAAAAAAAAGAGTGTTTGGGGGAGTTGTCCTGTTAGCTCCCACAGACAAACAGATGCTATGCAATCAAAAAACAAACCAGACTGTTTTTCCCATGATACCTGAATACAACCCAGGGCCTTCACATTGAGCTACACTCCCTGCCATTTTCATTATATGTTTGTTTATTACGGTACTAGGGGTTGAACTCAGAGATGTTCTACCACTGAACTACACCTTCAGCCTTTTTTTAAAATTTTGAGACAGGCTCTCTAAATTGCTCAGGCTGTTCTCAAACTTTGGATCTTCCTCCTTCAGCCTTCTTAGCTGGGATTACATGTCACCACACCTAGCTAGGAGGCCTGTTTTGTCTCTGCAATGCAAGTAAATGGTGGTGACCAAGGATTTAAGATTGCAAGTCATAGAGGGCAACCGGGACAACCAAGCAGGTCAGAAAACACAGATGGACTTCATGAAGGTGAAAATCTACTGAATCTAAATATTTTGCGAGATGATTTAAACAATTTTGAAATTAGCAATAAGAACATGAACAGCTAAACTATTTTTAAAAGAGGGAAGGGGAGGTAGTGCACACCTGTAATCCCATCACTCAGAAGACTGAGGCGGGAGATCACTGAAGGTTTGAGGCCAGCCTGGGGATTGTGAGTTCAAAAGGGGCTGGGGATTTAGCTCAGCGGCACAGCACCTGCCTGGCAAGCGCAAGGTCGTGAGTTCGATTCCCAGTACAGGGAAAAAAAGAAAAAAGAAAAG
>NW_004955484.1:2088403-2089864 GCF_000276665.1 Chinchilla lanigera | reverse complement strand
AGCTCACTTTGTAGCCCAGCCTGGTCTTGAACTCGCAAGGATCCTGCCTCAGCCTCCCCAGTGCTGGGATTACAGGCATGCACCACCACGCCTGGCTTTCCAATGTATTTTAAAACAAAACAAAATTTTGTTTTGCTTAGGGTCTTGCTAAACTGCTAAAGTGCTCAAATTGGGCCTGAATTTGGGGTCCTCCTGCCTCAGTCTCTCACCCTCCTAGAAATAGGCCTGCACCACCATCCCCAGCTATTTGCCCATTTTTATAATGAAAACTTACTAAAGCAGTACATAAGCTTTGTAGAAAATTAGAAAATGCAGACAATTAAACATAAAAACAAGAAGCATTACATTCCAACTACTTAAAGATTATTAGTATCAATCCTTTAGTGAATACCTCCCCCCCTTGTCTTTTTCTACACCTAAGTGTAGATTTTTGTAGTTTTCCCCAAGCCTGAAATCAACTTTTCCATGTTACTTTGCACCCTGCTCGGTTCTATTCACTAAACAATTTCTACCTGTTGATTTCAGTAAATTTTCATCTCATCTAATATACAGACTGTTTTCAAATTTTCCCAGGGAACCCAAGAATGGCTCCTAATAGCTTGTCCAAATCATAGTGAATGAGATATATATTGTCTGGTGCATGATGGTTGTTCCATCCCGTAAATCCATCTCAGTCTAGCACTCCCTTCTAGCAGTCTAGCAGTGGCACTGATTTACTGACAAGGTTAGGCCATATGTGTTGCAGCATCTTCTAGACTGGTTTGATCGTTCCTCAGAGTGGTGGTGTTTTAGTTTAGATCTAAATGCTTGATGTGTTCCAGGGGAATATTTTTGACTAAAACAGTAAGATCAAGGTTAGGATATTTTCATTATTTTCTTGTTTATCCTTCCAGTGTCACTGAACTACATGGTGAGATCCTGCCTCCAAAAACTAAAAACAAAACAAAAATAAAATATGTTGAGATGTAACCCAGTACGAAAGCCCTGAGTTCAATTCCCAGTAACACATACACACACAAGGGAAGGGGAACAAATGCCACTGACAGTTCAGACAAGAAGATATGCCTGGTTCTGGATCTTAAATATGTAAAAAAGACGTTCAATTATTAATTATGCAAATAAAAAAATCAAGATTAAAATTCATGGAACAGTAGGAAGCAGAATAATATCTTCATAGAGAATAAAGCACAAAAGAGCTGGGTGTGGTGGCGCACGCCTGTAATCCCAGCACTCGGGAGGCTGAGGCAGGAGGATTGCTGCAAGCTCAAGACCAACCTGGGCTACATAATCCGTTCAAGGCCAATCTAAACTATGAAGTGAAAGCCTATCTTAAGCAGAATAAAAAAAAAAATCCTCAACATATTATCAAACTTAATTCAGCAAGTTATAAAAATTACACATCATATGTATGTATATACAGGATAGTTAACATGGTTGTTCTTCTGTCTTCTATTTCTATGC
>NW_004955484.1:2074542-2085748 GCF_000276665.1 Chinchilla lanigera | reverse complement strand
GGGTGCACGGTCCTGAGGGTGGGGACGCTCCAAACCGCGCCACCCCGGCCACCGCGGCCACTGGGCCGCCGCCCGCAGGGGCCGGGCGCGCCTCACGTGAGGCTTGGGGCGGGGCAAACACGCCTCTCGCCTTGCAGACTAGCTCACCAGACGGCACGTAGTCTTCGTCCTCCTCCGAGGTGGAGAAGTCTTCGGAATCGAATTCTTCCATGTCCCTGCCGCTCGGGGCCGGGCAACCCACGGGACCAGAGCAGGCACCCTAAACGGCCAAGCTCTAGCGAGAGACCATAGAGCCGCGGCGGCAGCTGGGGGTAGCCAAGCAGCGTTTGAGCATGCGCAGAGTGTCACGTTGTGGGCAACGACACTTCCGGTCGCTGGTCCTGTGCGCACGTGCCTTCGGATCCTGTGGGAGAGCCGCCTCGCTGGGAAGCGGTGCACGCTGGGAGTTGTAGTCTTCATCTGTACCCAACTGCCTTGATTATCTATCCTTAAATAAAATTATGTATCTATGAAAATACAGTTGATTGTCATTATTTGTGGCTTTATATTTTCGAATTTGCTTAATCACTAAGTTTTATTTCATAACCTCAAAAGCAATAATCTGTACTTTCTGGGGTTATTACCAGGCATGCGCAGAGAGCGAAAAAATCCGCAGGTTTGCAGAGGTGTCAATTCTCAGCTGAAGTTGAACGAAGCAGAGGCTCCGCCTATTGGATTCAGCTCTTTTGCTGTAAATGAGATCTTTCCGCGGACTATTCAGTGCTACTTTTTTCTGCCTCGCGGCGCTTTTTTGTTGTTGATTTTGCTGTTTAAAATGGCCCCCAAGCGTACCGCTGAAATGCTGAATAACGTTCCTAAGTGCAAGAAGGCCGTGATGTGCCTTTTGGAGAAAATTCGTGCGTTAGATAAACTCCGTTCAGGCATGAATTAAGTGCTGTTGGCCACGAGTTCAGTGTTGATGAATCTACAATCCGACACATAAAAAAAAAAAAGAGGGAAATTCGCCGATCTGTACGTGAAGCTGCCCCGGAAAGTGCTAAGCTGACATCTATAGTGCGTGATGAAGCTATGGAAAAAAAGGAAAAGCGGCTAAATTTGTGGATTCATGAGATGGCAGCAGATAAAAAGAGCACAGGGACGGCACTGTTGTGAGACTGAAAGCCAAAGACATTTACTGTCAGGTGACCCAGGGTCAGAGAAATGTCAAACCCTTCTCGGTGAGTGCGGGCTGACTAGCAAGATTCAAAAGGCGATATGGGACGTGCTGGCGCACGCCTGCAATCCCAGCACTCGGGAGGCTGAGGCAGGAGGATCGTTGCGAGTTTGAGACCAGCGTGGGCTACAAAGTGAGCTCAAGGCCAGCCTGAACTGTATAGCAAGACCCTGTCTCAAAAAGTGCCCCCTCTAAAAAAAAAAAAAAAAAGGCGATATGGTGTGAGCAACGTTAAACTTGCAGGACAGCCAAGTTCTGCAGATCAGGAGGCCGTGGAAGAATTTTAAAAATATTTGCTAAATGTTATACAGGGAAAGGGCTATGCTGAGGAGCAGGTTTTCAGTGCTGATGAGACTGGTTTATTTTACAAGGATTTTGGCAGATGAACCTACATAATGCAAGTGGCGTCTAGAGCCCCTGGTTTTAAGTCATTCCAAGATCACACAGCCTGGCTTTTGTGCACCAGTGCGAAGGGCAGCTTCTAATGCAAACCCCTAATGGTCCACAGAGCCCCTAATCCACAAGCACTGACAGGGAAAAACGTGAACCACATGCCAGTCCACTGCAGGCGGAATAAAAAAGCATGGATGATGTCGGATTGGCTCCACAGCTGCTTCGTCCCAGCGGCTGAGCACTGTCTTCAGGGCAGAAACCTTGCCTTCAAGGTTTTATTCATTTCGGATAATTTTCCAGTCTATTGTCGTGAAGAACTCGACAACACACACCCCAACATAGAAATTCTTTTTATGCCCCCAAACACTACATCTCTCATCCAGCGCCTCAGTCAGGGCATCATAAAAACTTTCAAAGCGCACTGTGCCAGAGAGCTTTACGCCAAGGCTTGGGAGACTCTCGAGGCCGACAAAGAAACCACCGCGATGGACTGTTTGAAGTTAGTCACTATCCGCAATGTTATTGATTATGTTGGCTCAGCCTGGGATGGCAGTGAGCCAGCTATTATCAATAACTGTTGATAAATGTTTGAAAAATGTTTGGCCAGACTGTGTGGAAAGTTTCGAAGGCTTTGAAGGTATAACAGGAAATGTGAAGGACTGTGTCGAGAACATAGTGTATAACGCACGGCAGATAAGTCCTTTGCTGACATGGCGGAAGAAGACGTGGAGGAAATCTTGGCAGAAAAGGCAATAGAACCCACCAATGAAGAGCTAGAGGACAAGGCACTGGAGTGAGGGCTGGGGATATAGCTCAGTGGCATGAGCGCCTGCCTGGCAAGCACAAGGTCCTAAGTTTGATTCCCGGTACATAAAAAATAAATAAGTAAAAATATACATATAAAAAATAAATCAAACAGCAAAGGCACTGGAATCAGCAAGGACCAGGATGAGGATGGAAATCAGTCTGAGACTGCAAGAGCTGTTGCTCTCACTGCAGCCATAATATTGGAATGGAATTCTGTCTTGGAGAAAATTCTTAATGACATGGAGGGGTATGACCCGCTGCTTAATCACAGCCTCACATTCCAACGCCTCACCTCCACTGCCTTTGCCCCTTACAGTGAGATGCTTAAAGAGACAGGCGGAAAGCCAAGCAGTCAAAGCTGATGCCCTTTGTCAACTCAGATTGTTCCCAATCAACAAGTGGCAGCCAGCAAACTTTCAAGGTGGAACTGCCAGATATCAACACACCACCCTCTTCTTCTGCATAATAAGGTCCACCCACCTTGCCCTTGGTTTTCAGGGGGACAAGTGTCCAGAAATGGTTTGATCACACTGTGCCCCGCTGCCTCACATCCTGCAGCTCCATCAACAGTGAGCTTTTGATGCTTTTATAAAACCTTAAATGCTTAATCTTGTCATTTAAGGACTGGATTTTTATTACCGTGCTACACAGTATGTGTTCACAGTACTGTATATATTTACCATGAGAACTGTACAGTATTGTCAGACTTTGTACTGACTGTGCGATCTATGCGGGCAGCGTGTGTATGACTATGATCACAGGGAAAAGTGATGAAATTTCAGTACAGAAAAGTATATTGCCCGGGAGGCTGAGGCAGGAGGATCGTTGTGAGTTCAAGACCAGCCTAGGCTACAAAGTGAGCTCAAGGCCAGTTTTAACTGCATAGTGAGACCCTGTCTCAAAATAAAGAAACAAACAAACAAAAAAGTACATTGCCAACATGCCATAACTAAATTTTTGTTTCATTAAAAATACTACATGTAATCATGCAATTATTTGTGATATATATATATATATATATATAATAAGGTGTTTCTCTTTTGTTTTGTTTTTGAGATGGTCTCACTATGTAGTTCAGGCAGGCCTTAAACTATGTAGCCCAAACTGACCTTGAAATCACTTCGATCCTCCTCTCTCAGCCTCCTATGTGCTGGGATTACAGGCATGTACCATGACCCCCAGCTATAATAAAGTGTCTTTGAAAGGAAACACACATAAAACCAGTTTATATATGCATCAACTGGCAAAAGTGTTGTGACCAGAGGCTCACAGGCACCTCGCCCAGAAGCAGTGGTTCAGTATTTGCTAATTTAGTGGTAGAGACAACTTTATAATCATAATTGCCATGAATAACTAGAATCACACCTGTAATCCCAGCACTGAACTGAGACAGGAGTTCAAGGCCAGCCTGAACTACACAGTGAGATCCTGTTTCAAAAAACAAAAGAAAATCTAGCATAAACTATCTTCTGGAAAGCAAATATCATGTGCATGAATCTTTCCTCAAGTTAATGCATATGATAGTACAGGAATATATCATCTCTACCATTTTTTCAGATGAAAGCATTATAATTATAATCCAATTACAAGAAACAATAAGAAGCAAATGCAGATGAGACATCAACCACTACTATGTTACAGTATTTTTTTCATGTTATAGAAGATGTGAGGGGTTTTTGCCAAAAGTTTCTGCTCATCAACATTGTGTGGGGTTTTTTTGGGGGTTGGGGGGAATCGGGAATCAAACTCATGACCTTACACTTGCCAGGCAGGCGCTGTGCCACTGAGCTACAGCCCTGGCTCTGATATGCTGGACTAGAGTGGATTTGGGTCACTCAGTCCTAGAGTTATCTAAATCAGGAACAGAGGAGTCATATCTGTAATTGCTCTATACCAGCAAAAAAAAAAAAAAAATTAAAACAGCCATATGGACATACAATTCACACATCATAAAATCTACTCACCTAAAATACACAATGCAGTAGTTTTCTATATTCAAAGGCATGTACAATCATCACCAAATCGATTTTAGGAAGTTTTCATCACCCCCAAAACTCCTTTCTCATCAGCAGTCATTCCCCATCCTGCCTGATCACCAGCATCTATAAATTTGCCTATTTTGAATATTTTGTGTAAATGGAATCATGCAGTATGTGAATAGACAGTCTTTTGTGAGTGGCTTCTTTCACTAAGCATGTTATTCTCAATTTCCATTTAGAGCCCCATTTCTCTTAGAGATGGAGCACCCTAGAAGTGGAATTATTTAACTGTATAGTAATTACCTTTTGAGGAAGTGCTGAACTGTTTTCTCAAGTGGCTGCACCATTTTATGATCTCACCAGTAGTTTAGGAGGGCCTGTGAGGGTCCCTGTTTCTCTACACTCTTGCCAGACTGGGTCTTTTTTTATTGTTTTGTTTTGTTTTGTTTTTTGAGACAGGGTCTCCCTATGTAGTTCACGCTGGCCTTGAACACACTATGTAGCCCAGGTTGGCCTCAACTTGCAACAATCTTCCTTCTTCATCCTTCTGAGTGCTGGAATTACAGGCGTGCACCACTGTGCCAGGCCCTGCCAGACCTGTTATTTTGAATACAAGGTGTGAAGTGCCATCTCATTCATTGCAGATTTGTTTGTTCTTATGAAATAGGGTCTTACTAGCCTCTCAGTTCTTCTACCAAGTAGCTGGAATTATAGGCATGCACTACCATACCAGGCTTCTTATTATAGTTTTGTTTGTCGCAGTACTATGCATTCAACTCAGTGCCTTTAGGCACTGAGCTACACTGTCAGTCTTTTTTTTTTTTTAAATTTTGAGACAGTGTTTTGCTATTATTAAATTGCTCATACTGGGCTCAAATTTGCCATCTTCCTGCCTCAGCCTCCCAGTGTTGGGGCATCAGAGGTGTGCACCACCATGCCATCTCATAGTTTTGATTTGCTTTTCTCTGATGACTAAACATGTTATCTGTCCTTATTAAGCCACTGTATGTTCTTTACATTGGGTTGTCTTTTTATTTTTGTAGAAGTATTTTGCATATTCCATGTAGCAGTTCCTTATAATATCTATAACTTCAAGATACTTTCTATTTTGTGAGGTGTTTTTGCACTTCAATGGTGTCCTTTCAAGCATGTTTAATTTTGAAGTCTAATTTATCTATTTTTGTCTCTTGTGCTTTGGGGGGTTATGTTTTAGAATACTTTGCCTAAGCCAAAATAATGGCTTTTCTTGTGTTTTATAGTTTTAGTTCTTACATTTTGGTCTATGATCCATTTAAGCAGACTTGCCTTATGGGAGAGGAAACAGAAAAATAGATACAAAACCTGGGCGCAGTGTTTGCTAGTTTACTTTTCTGGGGCTCATTTTTCTCCCAGCCCAGCCTTGTTGAGGGGAAGAACCTGAGGACAAGGGCTTGCTGACCTCCTCCGGCAGCCTCTCCCTCCGGCACCTGCGGACCCCTTCCTCCCGGCCCTCCAAGCGGCTCAAGCACAAACACAAGCTCTGAGCACCTTGGTTACCAGGGTAGGAGCTATTTTGTGTTGTGTCAGATAAGAGATTAAGAAAAAAAAAAAAAGTAGCAGGCCAAATCCAATTTAAAAACATAGTTTGCCATGAAGATTTTTTTTTTATATGAATGTAAACTAGTTATAGGCTAGCGTATAGCTTTGTGGTAGAGTGGGTGCATAGAGGTTAAGAGGCCCTGTGGTCAATCCCACCCATCTAAATCAATCAATAAAAGTGAGCAGGTCAAAATACTCTAGATTTTCATCTTCTCTTTTAAAAACTGAAAAATCTGGCAATACTGAGCTCATAATTCCACAAAACAGAAACAGTCTGGGACCAAACAACAATTGGTCCCTTGAGTCAGGGCTCCCCGGGCTGACAGGACTAACCCACTCCCTGTAAGAGTCCTGGCTCTACCTCTGCCTTGGCTGTTATTTAGGGGATCTTCCTGCTCCTCATCTGCTTTGCATTGTTCTTCATTTGGGTACCGGGAATTGAACTCAGGACCTTGCGCTTGCCAGGCAGGCGCTGTGCTGTTGAGCTATATCCCCAGGCCTGCTTTCCACTTCTGATCTTCGATTTTCCCCTTTATGGAAACTGAAAGTTCCTACTATGCTGTCTTGGGTACACTCTTGGGGGCTTCTGGCTGAATTCTATGTACTCTGCTCTTCATCCTACTGGGGATGCTAGAAACTTCTTGACAGGAGTGGTAGTGTCTAAATGTACACAATAAGCTGTATGTTTGTGTGCTTTACTGTGTTAGACTTTAATTTAAAAAAAAATGAACAGCCTGTTGTCCCCTGCCAAACACTCTATGAAGCAATACCAGGAACCATGGCAGCTTTTTATTTATTTATTTATTTAGTCTTTTTGAGGTAGGGTCTCACTATGCAGTTCAGCCTGGCCCTGAGCTCACTTTGTAGCCCAAGCTGGTCTCAAACTCACAACAATCCTCCTGCCTCAGCCTCCCGAATGCTGGGATTACAGGCATGTGCCATGTGGCAGCCATTTTTTTATCATGAGGTAAACTACCCAAATTAAACTAATTTGCTGAAAATGGCAGAGTACAAAGGGATCACGTAGGTGGACTTACTACTGAAATAACAAAAATTTTTACACACTATTATTAGTATTCAGCCATCAATGTAGAATCATAAAACACTTCTTTGGAAGCTGGGCCTAGTGCCACAAACCTTTTATTTCACCATAGTAGGATCGCAGCAAATTTGAAGCCACTCTGGGCTACATAGTGAGTTCAAGACCAGCCTGAACTACAAAGTGAGTTCAAGGCAAGCCTGGGCTACACGGCAAGAGCCTATCTCAAAAAATAAAAACAAAAAACAACAAAAGTATAATTTACATCATTTGAACAACAATTTTCCTATATATCAGCAAAAAGTTGAACATTAAAGAAATATAAGCCCGGCGTGGTGGTGTGCACCTGTAATCTCGGCACTTGGGTGGCTGAGGCAGGAGGATCGTTGCAAATTCGAGGCCAGCCTGTGCTACAAAGTGAGCTCAAAGCCAGCCTGAACTGCATAGTGAGACTCTGCCTCAAAAAGACCGCCCCACCCAAAAAGAAATACAGCTAAACATACAGATTACGTAGTTATTTAAAAAGCTTTATTACAAAAGATTAAACCTTATTGGCCACTGAAAAAGAAACGCAAGTCCAACTCACAGTTTTAAGTAATTCTTTATTGTTAAACATTTACAATAGAATTAGAAATGTCAGTAGAAAAATAAAATTTAAATACTTTTCTATTGTACAAAGATTTGATCATTTTGACTGCAGCAGTTAGCAAAATAACGTAATACAAAAACAGCTGATTTTGGTCACAACCAGCCTTACAGAGTGCATGAAAAAGAAATGCAAATTCCTAGGAAGACTTTCTGCACGTGCACAGCTGAGCTCGCCAGGCTTCACACTCGGGAGGTGGCCCCGGGGGTGGTGGCAGTGCTGCCGGGGACCGAGAATATGACTCGAATCAGAGCAGTAAGCACAGCCACGAAGGGCATTTTAAAAACTTAACAGACAGCATGGAGGATTTAAAGTTAATTACTTGCACGAACTGTTTCCTCACTGCTTTAAACATTTCATGTTTCTTGCTGCAAAAAAACAATAGCACAGAGAGAGACATCTTTCTCATGTACTATGCATTATGCTGCTGTATCTGAAATGAAGTTTTCACAAAATGCTTTTACCCCCAAATCCTACGAGAGAATCAAGAAATCAGCTTTCATGGTTGGAGGCTGCCTCCTGTCCCTGTGTGAAGAAGGGAGGGAGGCAGAGAGGGAAGCGGGCAGGGGAAGGGAAAGGGCAGGTGGAAGAACCATAGGCAGGCGTGGTAGTTGCATGTCTCTTTTAAAAAAATCTCAAAAAAACTGTAAGATAAAATGTTAAACCCAAGTGCTATTACTCCCCCATCTGACCAACCACCTACAAATAACTCAGTATTTGAGACAAAGAAAGGAAGAAAACAAGCAAGTAAAGAGCAGGGGCAAAGAGAGAAGAGGCAGAAAACCAAAGCAGAACACATCCTCTGGTTATCATTCCAACTTTCTCCCTGAAAACATTCAAGCTACACAGCTCAACCCACAGAGTCCATACACATTTATTCACAAGAGGATACTTCACAGACTGGGATGGATGAAACGTTCAATAACTCAAAGGTACATTTTATATTTGAAGTTTTTTTTTTTGGTGCCAGGAATCGAACTCAGGACTTTGTGCTTGCCAGGCAGGCACTTATGCCACTGAGCCATATCCCGGCCCTATATTTGAAGTTTTAATAAGAGTAGATAGCCAAAATGTATCAAACACCAGACAGACAGAAACAAAATGCATAAACTTTTTCAACCTTCAAAAATTCGTAAATTTCTGTCTCCTGGCTTAAAATAAAAATAACCTAAAAAAAAAATAACCTTACATTTTTATCATGGATCATCAACATATTCAAAAACATTGAGGGAGGTGGGACCCACCAACTACGGCCCCATCTTTGGCTTGTGAGATAATATCCAAAATAATGTTTTAGGTGAGGAGATCAAAATCATTTCCCATAATAAAAGATGTAATACTCTACATCTTAAACTGAAGGAGTATACTTTCTGCAATCACAGCTCTTTCAGCTGAGAACTAGAATCTTTCATTTTTTTGTTGGAAGAAAGACAGCCTCTTGGGGAATGTAAAAGGACATTTAGCTGCACTTATAATTTTGTACCTAGTCAGATATCAGTGTAATTATGATCAGTGGACCAACTGTTAGGGGGAAATGTCCAATTAATTTTGCTGATCTCTTTGTAATTTTTCTCTATATTTATTTCTCTATAATTTTCTTGGCAACTTTCCCTGGCAAATTGGTTTTCCTGGCTACTTTTCATTAGAATCCAGAATGCATATTGGATAAGTGGAATATATTCATATATATATACAACCTTATTCATCTCATAATGAAAAACTTCTTTAAAAACATTACTCACCAGAAGCTAATTACTAGAGTTAATTAACAGACAGCAACAACATTGATTGTATTCTACATGCAAAAGTTTAGGTGGCAAACATCGTTACTTCATTTTTGCAATCTTTTCCCCGTTGAAGGTCACAGTTTTCAGGCCTTCCAATGAAAAAGAGAGTTAAGCAGCAGGACAAGAATTAAAATAGATAAAAACTGAGTTTTAAAAAACCATTCATATTTAACTCTCTTTAACGATATAAATTCTCTTGAATAAAAATGTAAAGGGCAGAGTAGGGCCATCGCTGAAAATGAAGTTTTAGGCACTTTCTGGAAGTTGACGCTCAAATACTGCAAAAGTGTGCTGAACTACCGCGAGATAAACGCACCGAGAAACCAACGGCCACTAACTCCAGTTTCAGCTGCACTTCTACAATTTCTCAGGAGCCAGCTAAAAAAATAGTTACTAAGAAAAACCATTAACAGAACACTTGAAGTCTCTTATTTGTGTTCAATATCCAGAGTATCCTAATCAATGTAGCTTACAAATTCCAAATCAAACTACCAAACAGGGTATGTACATTTCTAACGAAGCCAAATAAATAGAATTTAAAATAATAGCAAAAGATGGTGTGGAAATTCTTTTTATTTTTGTGGTGCTTGGGCCTTAAGCATGCTAAGCAAGCGTTCTACCACTGAGCTACATCCCCAACCTCACATGGAAATTCTTTAACAATAACTTTAAACATTCAACCATGGGTGATGTTGTGTGCTACTTAGGAGGCTGAGGCAAAAAGGATGACTTGAGCCCAGGAGCTGGGGTCACACTGGCAACATAATAAGACCCTATCCCTTAAAAAAAAGAAAAAAGGGAAAGAAAGGCTCAGCTAGTTTATTTTGATCAAATGTACAAAACAACAAATTTTAAAAAAAATAACAAAACGACAAATTCATGTCTCTTAATAATCTATTGAATAATCAGAGGTGAAGACAGTTACCGTAAGATGTCCTGTTCTTAGTAGTTACCTACTTTTTTTTTAGCAGTGGCCGCAAGGCCCTACTTGAATTCTATTTCACTTCTTTCTCCTTGTCTATTTCACCAAATCTGCTCTCAAAGCTACACTCAACCAAAACCTGCCTGGTTTTCTTAGTTGGTTGTGCTGTCATCAGGATGTAGCCAAAGGAGAATCTGCCGAATTTTAATCAAGATCAGATTAACTAGAGTTGTAGTACAGTACACTTTGCTCACTTGAAATCAACCAATATTCTCTGCAGTTTCTGAAATATGAGACATTACGTTTTCTCACAAAGTATGGCAAATTCCAGTGCAGCGGGGCATCAGCTTGGCTTGGTCAAAGGTGTGTGTGGAGACTTCTGACATGAAAGATCTGCAGAAGAGAAAGCCACAGAAACTTGTTCGGTTGCGGCTGAGAGGGACTGGAGTCTGCAGAGATCTCCAAGGCCGGGAGCTTCAAACTGGAGAAGGGGCTGAGATGGTCACACTCCTCTTCTTCCAGGCAGCTTCCATTTGAAGAATAAGAAAACACTATGTCCTACAATATCTTCTTTTCGAGGGTTCTATAAATGTAGGTTCCATTCCACAGCACAGACGTGTATGCTATAAAGTCGCTAAAATCCGCAAGAAGGAGACCACCACCACACAGAACGTCTGTCCCGTGCCCAAAGTGAGGGCTTCAAACGGGATCATCTGCTTCCCTGCTGCGCGGTAAACTCCAGCGATTGCAGCACCTGGTTCAAAATTCAAGGATGTTAGGAAGAAGAAAGTCAAGGTTAACAAAATCATGAAAATAACACACTTAAAATTCTACTATGTGGA
>NW_004955484.1:2056026-2074410 GCF_000276665.1 Chinchilla lanigera | reverse complement strand
GCAATGATACTCCTGCCTCAGCCTCCCGAGGGGTGGGATTACAGGCGTGCGCCACCATGCCCGGCACCACTAAAATTTAAATGTGACAGAAATGTTTTGTTCCCCTATGCTTTCTGCTGAGTAGTTTTAAAGTATTCTTTGTATGGTTTGCAGACTACTGCAATGAGCTTTTTGATCTGGACTCCCTGAAAGTGAGTCTCCTAATTTACTGAGTAAAATAATCTAGAGGTAATAATAAAGATGACAAAGATAATTCTCACATAACCTGCCCATGAGCTCAAAAACACCTCTTTATTTCCATGCCAGTTAGCTTCGAGCCCAGCATCTAAGAGGTGCCTGATATATTCTTGGCGACAAATGTCAAACTTCTGAAACTGAGCAAGAAATGTTCCATGCCAAAGGGAATCCCTGCTCCACCTTCTAGCGTATCAGGCTTCCCTTCAAGAAAAGGAGATAAGCCAGTGTGGGGGGCACGCCTGTAAATCCCAGCACTTGGGAGGCTGAGGCAGGAGAACTGCTTCCTGTGAGTCCGAGCCCAGCCTGGGCTGTGCTACATAGTGAATTCAAGGCCTGCCTGAACTACATGGTAAGACCCGGAGGATTCTAAATCATACAGCTGTTAATCCAAAGGGCCCAGGGTGCCTTTTCTGTTTTCTATGTCATTAACTATGCTCGTCACTGTAACTTCCTAGAAATTGAGACCTGTATCTATCCAAAAATCCATCTGCATTGCTACAGGTATTCAGCACTGTGCCAAGAAGGTGTACATTTAATTACACTGAAAAGATTCACATTTCCAGATGACCACCCTCCACCTCATGATGCTCCAAACAAAATTCTCCTTGGTCACTGTGCTCATTCATTATTTACTTTCAGAGCACCTCTTTGTTGTTGTTCATTTTTATTTTTTTGGAAACAAGGTCTTGTGATATAGTTCAGATTGGCCTGGAACTCCTTGGCAATGCTCCTGCCTCAGCCTCCCGAATGCTGGGATTACACGCATGTGCCACCACGCCTGGTCTCACTTTTATGTTTCATAAGGTGTGACCCCTATTCTAAAGGTATTTGGAATCTACCTGGAGACACAAGATAGAAACAGACTTTCAATAATACACTGTAATACGCAGCCCCTCAATCAAATGTCCACATGAGATGTAGCTCAGCAGGAGAGCATGTGCTTCGCACACACAAGGCCATGGGTTTGGTCCCCCAAATCACAAACACCTCTACGTATTTTATAAGTGTGATTTGAGGGTATGTTAACACATTTTAACAATAAGAAAGAACAGCTGGGCATGGTGGCACATGTCTGTATTCCCAGCATCCTGGGAGGCTGAGGCAGGAGGACTACAAGTTTTGGCCTAGCTGTGGTAACTTGGGAAGTGAAAGGAAGGGGAAGACAAGGGGAAGGAAGGGAAACGAAACAATGAACGACCCGAGGTTGGCTGCCCACTTCCAGAGGTCCTGATGTTGCTAACATCTGAAAATACACGTTTCATTGGGCCTGTAATTTAGCCCTTGTAAAAACCGTGGGTTGGATAGAAAGAAGCTTAAGGAATTTGAATTACATCCTAAAGAATTTGGATGGCGGAGAGAAGGAAAGAAGGGGCCTACCAGAAAATAGCAAAGGGCAGGGGAATGAACTCTGTTCTAGAGCCTTAAAGACAGAAATAAGGCCGGGCGTGGTGGCGCACGCCTGTCATCCCAGCACTTGGGAGGCTGAGGCAGGAGAATCATTGCGAGTTGAGACCAGCCTGGGCTACAAGGTGAGCTCAAGGCCAGGCTGAACTGCAGAGCAAGACCCTGTCTCAAAAAGACAACAACAACAACAAAAAACCCCAAAAGACAGAAATAAACATAGAGCCATGCATCATTCCCACGTGTCAGTACTCCACTGAGTATTTTACAGGTGCACCACCTCATTTAATCATTGCTCAGTGCTCAGCGGTGGGCAGCACAGCCCCGTATTACGGCTGAGAAAACCTACACAGGTGCTGGGCTCAGTAATCCCATGTGAACACCAAAGCAGAAGCATCCACAACAACAGTAGGTGACACGGTTAGAACAGAGACAAAGCCGGGCATGGTAGCGCAAGCCTACAGTCACAGCACTTGAGAGGCTGAGGCAGGAGGGATGCTGTGAGTTTGAGCCCCACCTGGGCTATGTTACATAATGAGTTGAAGGCCAGCCTGAAGTACCCTGTCACAAGAAAACCAAGGAAAAAAATCAAATAAACAAAACTAGAACACAAAGTCAGACAAGTCGTCTTAAAAACAACTCAAGTCAGGGATACCAATGGAGATTTCTGCTTGAAGCTTAAAAGTTTAAATTCACTAGCCAGGGATGTAGCTCAGCAGTACAGCGCCTGCCTGGTAAGCGTGAGGCCCTGAGTTTGATTCCGGTACCCCTAATCCAAAAAGTTTAAATTCAAAATGAAAAAAACAAAAACAAAAACACGAATCAGTATGCATATTATGTTTCTATATGTTTTATGAATTTACTTATGATTAAATATGTACCTACAGGGGCTGGGGATTTAGCTCAGTGGCACAGTGCCTGCATGGCAAGTGTGAGGTCATGAGTTTGATTCCCAGTACCGGAAAAAAATCGAAAGTCAACCCCCCCCCCCAAAAAAAGTACCTAGTATACACAACAAAATGCAAACTGGTTACTATTAGATACAACTTTTTTGCTTGCTTTCAATTTTACTATATATAAAATATACCCATTTATATGTAAATATGGGCTTAAAAATGACTTAAACTTACTGTCACCCCTGTAATTATGTCCTGTGACATAAGCCATAATACAAAAACACAAAAGGTTCAAAAATAATTTAAATGTTCAAAGTATGATTTATATATGTACCAGTTCCCCAAAACAAATGTAACTATTACGTATCACAAACACACTGACAAAAAATAGGTAAAAAACATTAATATCCATGTTACTCCAATTCTTAACCAGAAAGTCCTCAGGTAACCAGTGTGGTGGCCACTGGGCAGGCTGAGACAGGAGGACTGCAAATTCAAGTTCAAGGCCAGCCTGGACTACATGGTGAGACCTTATCTCAAAAAAAAAACAACAACAACAAAAAAAACCCCGCAAAAGTCCTGAGGCAGTGGGGTTAGGGATGGCAATTACCTGAACACAAATCCGGTACTTTTTCCCTAGGAATTGAAACTAAGGCCTTGCATATGTTAGGCAAGTGTTCTACCACTGAGTAGATATATCCCCAGCCCTCGAATCAGATACTTTTCTAAACATGTTTATTTTATTTTGGGGGGAGTTGCTGGGGCTTGCACCAGAGCCTTTGCACTGAAGTACATCCTCTACTCTTTTTTATCATTTTGAGACAGGGTCTTGCTAAAGTGCTTAGTTGCCCAGGCCGGACTTCAACTTCTGATCCTCCTGCCTTAGCCTCCCACAGTACTGGGATTACAAGCATGTGCCGCCAGCACCTGCCTGGCTAAGAATTCTTGTCATTAGAATTATTCTTTCATTCTTAAAGTAACCACACCTCAGTGAGAAAAGCAATTCATCAACTCTTCTGCAGGGCCACAGTTAGGTCATAGCAAAATCAGAAAGGAACATGAGCTTTCAAAGGGACAGAGACTTCTCTTTCCCAGCATCCTTTTTTTTTTTTTTTTTTTTTTTGTCTTTTTGAGACAGGGTTTCACTATGCATGCAGTTCAGGCTGACCTTGAGCTCACTCTGTAGCCCAGGCTGGTCTCGAACTTGCAGCAATCCTCCTGCCTCAGCCTCCCGAGTGCTGGAATTATAGGCATGCACCACCACGACTGGCTTTTCCAGTGACCCTTCTCACAAAGCTTAATGTGGACTAAAACCTGGCTTAGGAAGCCAAAGAGATCAGCCACATAAAGGGGGCTCAGGGGTGAGAAAAACACCAACACATTTAAAAATATACCTGTGCTAAAAGACACTGATTTGTACACATCCCACTCTGTATTTCTAAAACGAGCCCTGAAATTCACTGAGTAGTCACATTCAATGTTTTTGACTGGTATTTAATGTCTAACATACTTGTCAAGATTCCAGCAGTAATTGGTCCCACGATGCCCATCAACAGGATGCTTACAGACATGAACCTACCATATTTGTGATGTCTGAGGGTGAAGAGGGCCAGCAATCCAGCGGGGACGTGAAAGAACAGAGAGGACACCAGTGCCCACAGGAACACGCCATACCACATTTCTGCGGGCAAGGGAAGGACAGGCTGTGGTCACTCGCTTCCCCAGTGCGACCCTTGCAAAGTGGCCTGCAGGCCCACTGCGTGCATTTTCAGACTTCTTCAGTCACACATGTGGGCTCATCAGCCCAATGTGCAAACACTGCCGGCTTCGGAGTGGTCAGCAAACTACACACAGGCACTGCCTGTTCTTTGTCTTGTTTTGGTTTGGGTTTTTGAGACGGCCTCACGATGCAGTCAGGCTGGCCTCAAACTCACGGCGGTCCTCCAGGCTACTACACCCAGCTCCACTGCCTGTTTTTGTACATAAAATGCTTTAGCTGTGTTTTAAGACCTGTATACATAACAACTTCTTTGAACACATCCTTGTTTACTGAGGTATCGACTGACAGCTTTCCAGTGACAAGGGCAGAGCTGGTTAACACGGACAAAGATTACATGGCCCACAACCCTAAAATACTGACTTTCTGGCCTGTTTTGTAGAAAAAGCTGACCAACTATTCATTAGCTACTTCTACCCTCAAATTGAAAAAAAGGTTCACCAAGATCTGTAAAAAAGCCAGGTGTGGTAGTACATGCCTGTAATCCCAGCACTCAGGAGGCTGAGGCAGGAGGATGGCTGTGACTTCGAGGCCAGCCTGGGCTACAAAGTGAGCTCAAAGCCAGCCCGAACTGCAGAGTGAAACTGTTTCAAAAAGACACACACACAAAAAAAATTGTGTAAAAACACCCAAACAGCCAGGCACAGTGGAGCACACCTGTAATTCCAGCACTTGAGAAACTGAGGCAGGAGGATGGCTGTGAGTTCAAGGTCAGCCTCAACTGTATAGTGAGTCTCAAAAAGGAGTGGGGGTCTGGGGGTGCAGTGGTAGATCACAAACTTGGCATGCCCAAGACCCTGGGCTCAATCCCCAGCCCTGGAAAAAAAGGCATAAGTAATTTGCTAATTGACAGAGTACTATGCAACTGATAACTATTTTCTTACCTTTCTGATTGTTCAGTCTTCTAAAATGGAAAACCTGTACAATTCATTCTACATCATTTTAAAGACAATGCGGTACACATTAAACCATTACCTCCTACTAGGATATCAAAGCTCCTTAAGATAGGAAATAAATACCAGAAAATATAAATGTTGGGCTTGAAGGCAAGTTAGAAGAGTTGGCTCCTATAAAGAATATCTGCTCACTTTTTTGTTTGATTTTTGAGACAGGGTCTTGCTACACAGGCCAGGCTGGCTTGAACACCTAATCCTGCCTCTGCCTCAGAACCCAGCTCTATATTAAGATAGTTGAAATTCAGACATTATTTTTTTTTCTTTCTGATACTGAAGACTGAACTGAGGGCTCACGCGTGCCAGTTAAGAACACGCCCTGCCCCTGAGCTCAGAGCTACACTCCTAGCCAGTGTAACATACCAGATCACCAACTGCGTATGAGAAGCTGTGCAGGAGCCACCTGGGAAACAACACCATCCTGCGTGCATGTGATTTTCCACGTAAGTGGCAGACACAGCGTTTTTCTCCAGCGAGCCCAAGCAAGGCTTCCGGATCCTGAGGCAGTTCTTTAGCTATTCACATGCAGAAAATGAAGGGCACACACCAGGTAAAGGCCCTGTCACCCCTGGCAAGGGGCGGGGAAGGAAGGGAGCAGATCGGCACCCCGCTTAACCCAGCAGGCTTCTGCACGGCACTGCTGCCACTTCCAGCAGGCGACATTTCGTTGGGAGGGCAGCCCTGTGTATTGGAGGACAAGGAGCAACATCCCCGGCAGGAAAAACCTTTCTTCCTAGTGTGAGGCCAAAGTATCTCTGCACACTGCCCAATGTCCCCAAGGAGGCAAAACTGCCCTGATTAAAAACCATGGGCTAGCCGGGTGAGGTGGTGCACACCTGTAATCCCAGCACTTGGGAGGCTGAGGCAGGAGGATGGCCGTGAATTCGAGGCCAGCCTGGGCTACAAAGTGAGTTCATGGTCAGCCTGAATTGCATAGTAAAACCCTGTCTCAAAAAGACCAAATAAATAAATAAATAAATAAATAAAAACAAAAACCACAGGCTGTACGGAAGCAGACAGGTTATACGCACAATGGCAGTTACAGCTATGTGGGCTCTTATTAAGGGGGTTTGCCCAGACCAAGGACTCCACCATGAAAGCTCTGGATATACTTTTCAAGCTCCCAAGCAGTGAGGGGCATCAGGACAACATTCTGAAGGCCCCATCCCGTACGCCCAGTCAGAACACAAATAACCGTAGAAAACCACCTTTTTGGAGGGGAATTTGAAAGCTAAATGCGTATATCCTTTATAGCAGTGACTTCATTTCCATGAGTACATCCTGCAGAAATACACACGGAGGCAAGGAGGAGGTCACAGGTGGCAGCACTGTCTATATAACAAACAAACACAACCGGAAGCCAGCTGCATGGCTAACACCATGGGATTGTAGAACACGTTCTGTGTATCCATGTAACAGAACAACACATGCCACGTAAAAATGAGATAGATGTACATACAGCAATGGCTTATGAGGCTCAAGCTGCAACGTGCAGTGAAAAAAGCAGGTTGCAAATAGTTATATGGAATAAGAACCTGTTTTTGTAAAAGCAATATAAAATATGCAGGTGTAAATGGTTCTATGTTTTCAGAGACAAGTCTGGACATTTTTATGTAGTCAATAAACATGACTAACATCAACTCATTCACTCTTCAGGACAGTGCTGAAGCATCTATGACAACCCGGATGGTGGCAGAGGCACGTGCTGTACCACTGAGCTAAATCGCAACCCAAATAAATGGTTCTTAGGGCTCGGTGCTTGTTAAAAATGATGTGTTTTGGCACGTTCGACCCACTGAAAAACTATCACATAGCTACCAAAGGGTTAAAACCACTGTGAGATTTGTCCCCTCTGCTTTGTGGGACAAATCTCAGAATTATAACGTTAGTTATAACATCAGTCATAATACTATTGAAATTGATCTATTTTGATAGTGTTTGGAAAATTCTGTTTAAAAACACATTTAAGGCCAGTTGTGATGGCATATGCCTGTAATCCCAGCACTCGGGAGGCTGAGGCAGGAAGACCACTGTGAGTTCGAGGCCAGCCTGGACTACACAGTGAAATCTTTTCTTGAAAAGACAAAAAAAAAGAAAGAAAGTCATGTAATGTGGAGTATGAAGTGATTAAATATATTCATATCCTAAGCTTAAAAATTAAATATACTATTTATATAGAAATATAACCTGGCATATCTTAGATATAGAACACACACATACCAAAGAAAAAAGCACCTTTCCAGCCAATAGGTTCTGCTCCTCCCTTGTAGAAGTGCACCTGTCACAGTGCCAGCACCCACAAATCCCTCCGGTCTGGGCTGCCACGCTCATACTCTGGCTCAGTCACGGCATCCTGGCCTCTCAAGCTAAGGACCCCTGTGTCAGCCAGCTAACCCCGACGCCTCAGGAGGCACCATGCAACTCCCTTCCAAAGCAGAAATACCATCTCCATTCTAGGAATGTTCACCAGCCACTCCCCGGCTCACTGAGAGCCTGACCACCCTAACACCTGCTCTGTATGATGATTCTACGATGGCACCAGGAACGCCCCTGCCCGCAGGACGATGTGAACCTGTCTCCAAGAACCGAGGGCAGCTCTTCCTGTAAGTGGCCTGAGGTGACCTGTGAAAATGGTTCGCTACTCTCTTGACCCAGAAAATGCCACAAAAATCATGCAAATCAAGGCGCTCAACTCTTCATGTTCACTTTAAGAACATTCAAGAAACTGCCCAGGCCATCAAGGGTATGCATATCTGAAAGGCCACCAAGTATCTGAAGGATGTCACATTAAAGAAGGAATGTGGCCGGGCGTGGTGACGCAAGCCTGCAATCCCAGCACTAGGAAGAAGGAGGATGCAGGAGGATCCTCGTTGCAAGTTCGGGACCAGCCTGGGATACAAAGTGAGCTCAAGGCCAGCCTGAACTGCACAGAGAGACCCTGTTTCAAAAAAAAAAAAAAAAAAAAACAACGAAGCAATGTGTGCCATTTCGGTGTTACAGCTGGTAGCTGTGCCCAGGCCACACAGTGGGGCTGTCACAGGGTTGGTGGCCTAAAAAGAGTGCTGAATTTTTGCTGTACGTGCTTAAAATGCAGAGAGTAATGCTGAACTTAAGGGTGTAGATGTAGATTCTGTGGTCATTGAACACATCGCCAAAGCACCCAAGATGCGCAGCTGCACCTGCAGAGCTCATGGCCGGATTAACCCACACACGAGCTCCCCCTGCCACACTGAGATGATCCTTACTGAAAAGGAACAATTCTTCCTAACCCAGAGGAGGAGGTTGCACAGAAGAAAAAGATATCCCAGAAGAAACTGAAGAAACAAAAACTTATGGCACGGGGGTAAATTAAGCATAAAATAAGTGCAGGTAAAAGTTAACAAAAAAAAGAATTGCAGGCAATCACTACTTGGCTGCTGTCTGACACTGAGGTAGGTCAGAAAAAAATAAAAGGTAGAAAGGAGACAAGGAAAACATAACTAATAACACTGTACTTAAGACTGCAACTTCTGGGGCTGGGGATTTAGCTCAGCAGCACAGTGCCTGCCTGGCAAGCGCGAGGTTGTGAGTTTGATTCCCGGTACGGGGGGCGGCGGGGGGGTGGGGGAAGAAGACTACTGCAACTTCTACAACCTGAAGTCCCCTGAAGCAACCCAATTCAGTGTTCCCTTGGTGACAGTTAAACTCTCTTCTTTCCAGATGCAGCACTCTCAAAGTCCCTCAGGAGTATCGGAAGTTCATAAATTGGCTTAATGGAGAAAGCACAGAGCAGGAACCTGATCCTAAGGAACAAGTGGAGAGAATTCAACAAATGCTCAACTCATCTGAAGGAAAAAAAGCAGGGCTCATACCTGTGGGAGGGGTGAGTACCTTTCAGGGGTGTCCCACTCCGAGAGAAGCACAAATGTTCCCTGTTCCAGGAAACACTGCGCCTGCCCCTGAGGGCCCGCCCTGTTTCTTTGTACTTTTTAATTTCTGCCTATGAAAACCGTTCCCATGCTCCTTACTGACTAGCCCTGAAAACTGTTTTGCCCTGCAAACATGCCACAGGTAGGGAGGGTTAGGTTGCTCACTGTAGCTCTGGGAAACTCCTCCGACCCTGCCCAGGGACAGGCCACTGGGATGAGCTGCCGAGCTGAGTCTGGGTGCCTGGGACGACGCTTTCTGCGGTCATTCAGGGCCCCACTGGACAGTGGCTTCCTTTGGGCTGCCACAGAACCCCGGGGTCGCAAGGCTTCATCGGCCAGACACACTACATCGGTAACTTCCAGAAAAGCAGGGCTGGACACAGCAAGCCACCCAACTGCTAGGGGTGAACTGAAGGGCCCAAAATTCATGCTAAATCCGACAGGGCTGCAGCCTTGTGAGAGCAAGCTATCTTGACCTCTTTTTTTTCTTTTGGTCTTTTTGACATAGGGTCTCACTCTACAGTTCAGGTTGGCCTAGAATTCTCAACCATCCTCCTGCCTCAGCCTCCCGAGTACTGGGATTACAGGCATGTGCCACCATGCCCAGCGATTCTGACCTCTTTGTGTGTGTGTGTGTGTGTGTGTGTTCCGGGAATCAAACTCAGGACCTTGCACTTGCCAGGCAGGTGCTTATGCCACAGAGCTATATCCCTGGCCCGATCTTGACCTCTTGATACCTTCTCCACCCGGTAAAAATACAGCATGCAGGCAGCCATCGGAAAGCCAGGAAAAGAGCTCTCACCAGACCCCAGGCATGCTGGCTCCCTGATCTCAAACTTCCAGCCTCCAGATCTGAGGAAATAAAGGTCTGTTACTCCTGCACTCTAGTCTGTGGTACTTTGTTATGGCTGCCTGAACTAAGATGACAACACTCACTAGTTCCCCCTTCCCCAGAAACACAGCATTTGACCAGGGAGGCTATAACCTACATCTCAACCTCCCTAAAAGTTTAAAAGCCAATTTATAAACAGGATCTACCACACCAGGTCAGCACCACTGAGAGCTTCAGAGAAGGGGATGCACACCATTGCTGCCGTGACCCCGAGCACATCCATTAACTACTTCTGCACCTATGTAGTTTATACAGCACCACTTACGCTGCTACAAGTAGGACAAGAAGGCTTTATTACCTTGGGAGAGTTGTAAAGTGTATAAAATTTTTTTAGACAGATAAGATGATGATAGGTCGCTAATAGCAAAGACAAACCCAGATCTATAAATACTTTTTCAGGAACTAAGCGATTTCCCTTTAATCTACTGCACGTTAACTTGCCCTCTATTTAAGAGCTCTTTATCGATCGTCACACAGTACTTTTCATTTCCCTGGCTCAACGCAGTGCCAAAAATATTTGTCCATACATCTTACAGTATTTCTTTGTTCTGCTGCTTTCAAATCAAGCACATTATCTGTAGCTTTGTTTACCCTGGCAGCTGCATCAGCCTGTTTTGTGCTGCTCTATCAGAAAGTTTTTGGCTCACTGTTCTGGAGGGGGAAAGTTCGGATTGAGGCCGCCTCTAGCAAGGGAGGGTGAATAGGTACTGCGAGGCCAAGCAGCAGTTACAACAAACCTCCTCGCACAATGACAAAGGCACGGATCCACGCATGAGGACACGGCCCATGCGACCTGATCACGGCGCAAAGACCCTGCCCCTCAGCACTGCTACACTGCTGGGCAAGTTCTAACACGGGAAGGGTGGGGGACACATTCAAACCACAGTGGCCATGAAAGGCTCGACACCTCCCTATGGCCAAATGTACATCACACAACTAATCTGAAATCAAAGATCTATAAAGAGAAACGAGAGTGAGCATTATGGTACAAGGGGCCCCCAAAGCTATCCCCAACACCTGCGAATGGCTGCTGTGCATAGCAAAAGGGACCTTGCCGAGGTGAATATATGAAGATGACCATGGGTTTTCCAGCTGGACTTAATGTAATGCCAAGGTCTTCTTTGTAAAAGAGGTAGGAGTCAGGGTCAGATGTGAGGATGCTAAGTTGCTGGCTTTGAAGTAGAGGAAGGGCCACAAGCCATGGAATGCAAGCAGCCCCAGAAGTGGGGATAGGCAAGCAAACAGCCTAGTTTCCAGAAGGAACTCAGCCCTTGACCTTGGTTTTAGCCCAGGGAGACCATTTGCAATTCTGACTTCCAGAACCATGAAATAATAAAAACTGCGTTGTTTTAAACTGCTAAATTTGTGGCCTTTTAAAAAAATCTTCCTTTGCTACTGGGGATCAAACCCAGGGCTTTCACATTGAGATATATCCCCATTTTTTAATTTTTAAAAAAAATTTATTTTTGAGACAGGGTTTCACTAAGTCACTAAATTGCCCAGCTGGGCGTGAACTTGAGATCCTCCTGCTCATCCTCCCAGAGTGCTGGGAATACAGGTGTGCACCACCGTACCTGGCTAATTTGTGGTAATATAGTAAAAATAGCAGACTAATACAAACGCTGCCAATTTATTCATTCATTAGTCAAACATTTATTGTGCACATTCTATATGCCAGGCACATCAGTGAAAACGAAAAGACCTAAGGCCTCTAAGAGTTTGTATCTTTAAAACTATGCTTTTGAAAGTGGGCACGGTGACAAATGCCTGCAATCCAGACTACTCAGGAGGCTGAGGCAGGAGGACCACGAGCCCCAGGACTTACTCTCAGGACTATTAACTGGTTGGCCACCTCTCTCCTAACACCACAGCTGGCCCCACCTCCCATCCCCGTTTGGAGTGTGCTCCCAGCCTGCCTCACCCCATGGGCCTCTTGGTCCTAGTCTGGCCACACCCTGTTGGTCTGATCAGGCCTCCATCTATTCTCCACACAAAGCCAAGCCAGTCAGTGCTACTGGGTATGGAGTTTCCTGTTGGGGTGATGAAAATATTCTCAAACTGACTCTAGGGATGCCTGAACAACTCTGAAATATACTAATAACCACTGGATTGTACACTAAAAAGCCAGATCATCCTCTATTAAAACTGTCCAAAGCTACCCACTAGGATCTGACCCTACCTCCTCCTCTCTCCCTTGCCCACATATCCACCTAGGCACATGGGATGTTTCTTTTATCTTATTTTTGAGATAAGGTCACACTATGTAGTTTAGGCTGCTCTTGAACTCACTATGTAGCCCAGGCTAGCCTTAAACTTGTGGCGATCCTCCCACCTCAGCCTCCTGAGTGCTGGGATTATAGATACGTGCCACCACACTTGGCACATTAGATGTTTCTTAAAACGAGCTCCTCTTTCAGGGCCTTTGAACTTTGAGACAGAATCTCATTAAATTGTTCAGGCTGGCCTTGAACTTTTGATCCTCCTGCCTCAGCCTCCCCAACAGCTGGGATTACTGTTGTGTGCCACCACATCTGGCTTGATCCATTTTTAATTTTAGTAAGAGCACAACAAAGACATTACTGGGCTTTAGTTTAATTGTCACAAAATACACTTTGACGTTGCTTAGTGAAATGTGTATCTTCAGAAATGATTGTTAGTCCAAATTCCAAGACCTGTCTTTCCTGGTATTGAGATTTGTTAAAAATAACAACAAAGAAATTTGAACAATTTGGAATAGGGAGCCGGGTATGGTGGTGCATGCCTGTAATCCCTGCACCCGGGAGGCTGAGGCAGGATTGTTGTGAGTTTGAGACCAGCCTGGGCTACAAAGTGAGCTCAAGGCCAGCCTGAACTGCAGAGTGAGGCCCTGTCTCAAAAAAAACAAAAACAAAAAAAAATTTGGAATAGGGAAGGTTACGCAAAAGTCTAGATTGCTAAATTGCAAATGCAAGTTAAAAAAAAAAAAAAAATCAATCCAAAGCTTCCTGGCAGATAAGCCACAGAATGTTTCAGAGCAATGATTCTGTGATAATGAGTTGGCATAAACTGCAAGTAACCTTTCCTGTTGGCCCAAAATAGAAATGATGCCAGATTCAGGACACTGAACGAAACTCCTTTATTCGCAGGCTTTGGTGGCTCAAACCAGGTCAAACTTCAGTTACCTATTGTATCTAGCATTCCAGCTAAGGATGAGACACACAAAGGAGGGTATGTGCTCACCACCGCATTCTGATTGACCTGAGGGTAAGGGCTATGCCCTTATTCAAATGTATACTTGCTGAACAGTGACCCCTGGTAGCCAACACCCTTAAATTACACACCCATAGAAGTAATGGTCAACTCAAGTGCACACTGTAATTTAATATTTTAGAATAATTTCTAAAAGCAAAACAATTCCCATAGGAAGAGCTACTTTACTGTGACGTATTAAAACTATCAGCTCAGATCCACTCATCTTAATCTTTTCTTACAAGGGAACCATGCCGGGCATGATGGCGCACATGTGTAATCCCAGCACTCCAGTGGCCGAGGCAGGAGGATCATTGTGAGTTCCAGACCAGCCTGGGCTACAAAGTGAGCTCAAGGCCAGCCTGAACTGCATAGCGAGACCCTATCTCAAAAAAAAAAAAAAAAGGCACTAAAAGGGAACTAACAATGAGACAGACTAAAAAGAACATTCAGTTCTAAAGTATCTCCTTACGTGACTTTTAATTATGAAAGGATGAAGGCAGCCTTCGATGGACACATCTAACAGATACTATCTTCATCAAACGAACACAGCTACCGTTATCAGTAAAGGTTCAGACTGATGTAACTATTGATGCGATTCACTGTCAAGTGGAAAATAGGGTGCATTCTCACCAAAAAAGCTTACTCTGAATCAAATCATGGAAAAAGTTAATGAATCTAAATTGTAAGACACTTTACAATTGGCCTAGATTCTTAAAAAAAAAAATCTCAATCTCAAGAAACTGAAACAAAAATTGAAACCTGTTCTAGGTTACATGAGACTGAAGAGACATAAAACTAAATGCCATGTGTGAACCTTTTTGTTTTTGAGACAGGGTCTTGCCATGTAGTTCAGGCTGGCCTTGAACTCACTTTGTAGCCCAGGCTGGCCTCAAACTCGGTTTTCCTCCTGCCTCAGCCTCCCAAGCGCTGGGAGTACAGGTGTGCACCACCACACCCAGCCCAAGGTTACACAGTAATCCGTGATCAGATCCTGAAATAAACTTTATGTATGAAACTAGCTAGTGAGTGGTACTGGAGACTGAGCCTGGGCCCTCTGCCCTGAGCCATACCCCCTAACTTTTTTTATCCACTGGAACAGGGCTCTCCAAATTGGCCAGGCTGAGGATCTTCCTCCTTCTCCCCTCCGCAGTGCTGGGATTACAGGCAGGCAGTACTGCAACCTAGTTAGATCCCAGAATCTTAAAAAAGGGGGGGAGGGAGCTATGTGGCCAATTGGGGGAAAGTGTAAATAAGATCTGTACTTTAGAAAACATTACTCTATCAATGTAAAATACATTAAGACTGATATGATTTTGTGACTGTAAGAAGAAATAGCTGTGTTGGAAGAGGTATGCTCAAGTACTAGGAATGAAGTGCCCTGACTTCTGCAACTTCCTCTGAAAGGGCTCTGCAGAGTTAAAATGTGACAGGAATGCATGTAAGGTAGGTGTGTGTGTGTGTGTGTGTGTGTGTGTGTGTGTGTGGACAGAAAGCATATGTTAAGACCAATGACAGACCAAACATATGATGATGAACTCACAAGATAGAAGAGCCTGAGTGTGTGATAAGCTACACCACTTGCATTAAGTGCACTTTACAATGTTCACACAACGAAACCCGTCTAACAAGTCCAGGTTGTTACACAATTCGTGCCTTTATCACCTAATCAAAGCATATGGATATTTACTGTACTATTCTCTCCACCTTTTAGAAGGCTTGAAATTTTTCCAAATAGAGTTGGCAGAAAAAATAAACAATGTTTCACTTCTCAGTCATGGTCTCCAGAACGCCATATACTGTATTTTTATTACTGTCGATTGTGATCCTAATACTTTTTGAAACAACTTGAGCTGCCAGATTGTCACTTCAGGCATGACTACAAGCTAACATTTCACTTGCCCTAACACAGGTTGTTGCTCGATCAGCTACCTGATAAGCCTGTGCTACAAGATCCCTAGGCAGGTGATGCACGGAAATCCCAAGTGTCCACTGAACGGCGCCTGGCAGTCGCTGCCCAGGAGCTGGGAAATCACCTAAGACGGGAGTCAGCAACCCCATGTGCCTTCCCTTGGCATCCTCTCAAAGCCCAATTCTCTGTTTACTAAATCAAGGTATCAGGGCCCTAACCTCCCCGTTCAATCGCTAGTATTCTGTCGTCTGGTCTGTGAAGGTCTCACACAAATAACTGCGCCCTAGCTTAAAAGCTTTTATTAATCTTCCTAGAAGAGGTCATTTCTTCTCAACTTTTTCAGCGTGAACAGCTCTGCTTTGTTACTTTGAAAAGCCATTCTAAGCCGGGTGTGGTAGCGCACGCCTGTAATCCCAGCACTCGGGAGGCTGAGACAGGAGGATCATTGTGAGTTCGAGACCAGCCTGGGCTACAAAGTGAGCTCAAGGCCAGCCTGAACTGCATAGTGAGACCCTGTCTCAAAATGACAGAAAAAAAAAAGAAAAGAAAAGAAAGAAGGAACTCTAGAGAGTCGAGCTGCAGGGGGCGGGTCTGCATGGGGCGCCGGCGATAAGCAGACGCGGCTGCCAGCGCAGAGGGGTTGGGCTCCAGGCTAGAAACAGAGGAAATATGAACCCTGATCGCCGTTCGGCCAGCCAGGGACTATCCTAGCCCAGTTCCTGGGAGAGGACAGGCACCGTTCTGACCCCGGACAGCACTCTGAAGCCGACAGGCCGGGACATTCCAACGGGCGACGCCCGGCCCCCTGAGTTACCCGGTCCACCCGTGGCTGCTCTCTCCGACCGCGCCCCCTCCCCCCGTCGCAGGCTCGTGGCGGCCGGTCCCCGCCGACCTGCGAAGAAGTGACCAGAAAAGGCGTTCTCGGGCCCGGAAGCCGGAACCGGCCCGCAGCAGGAGCGCGGTCCCCACCCGCCCCCCCCCCAGCGGCGGAGCGCGCAGTGCGCAGGCGCGAGGCGGGGCCGTACCTGGGAAGGAGCAGAGAGAAGTGGAGTTGGGGCACAGGGTCCCGTTGCCCACCCGCGGCACGAGCTTCAGGCTGAGGATCTGCTGCAGGAGTCCGGCAGACCCCCCGCTGCCGCCGCTCCCCTCGCGCTCCATCCCGCCGCCATTCACCGCAAAAAGATAAAGGGAACGCTCCCGGAGTGCTACACAGCCTCCTTCCCTACAACTACGCCGCCTCAGCGTCACCTTCGCCGGGGCCCTCTCCTTCCTCCCTCCCCAACGGCGCTGCCAAGTGATAGTCCCTTCTTCCAATCACAGGGCGCCGCACACGCACGGGGCGGGGCTGGAATTGTTCCCGCCCTCGACGTAGCGCAGGACTGGCGGAGACCAAGATCCGCCCACACGCGATGCGCCCCCTACTGGAGGAGCCTCTCCTGCACCGTTTAGGCGCGCTCGGGTCTTCCTTTGGTAGCAGCCGCTCGAGTGAGAAAGTGGGGCGGTTGTGTGGGCCGGGTCAGAGCGGAGATGCGGGCTTAAAACGGATGTGGCGAAGCACCGGTAAGATAGATTGGTGGCGTCGTTTCGGCTAGGACTGGAGTCCAGTATTTATGAAGCCTTTATGAAGAGAACATGAAAGTTATGTATTTATTTATTTATTTAAATTTTATTTTAAAGAGAGTAGTAAATGAGAAACAAACAAAAGTTATGCTTTTAAAGGTGAGCATAGCCCGGCCTGGAGACGCACGCCTGTAATCCCAGCACTCGGGAGGCTGAGGCAGGTGGATCGTTGTGAGTTCCAGACCAGCCTGGGCTACAAAGTGAGCCCAAGGCCAGCCTGAACATAGGCTGAGGTAGGAGGATCGTTGTGAGTTCCACACCAGCCTGGGCTACAAAGTGAGCTCAAGGTCAGCCTGAACTACATAGCGAGACCCTGTCTCAAAAAGAAAAAAACAAACAAACAAAAAAAAACACAATAAAAAAAAATTGAGAGCAAGTCTTGCTAAGTCAGTAAATTGGCAGGCTGAGCTTGAATTTGTAATCCTCCTGCCACAGCTTCCCAGCATGTTGGGATTATAGGCATGTGCCACCGTACCCATTCAGTTTAGAAATTTCTGTCTGGTACTTTTTTGAAATGCCCATTAATTAAATGGTTTGGTCACCCTCAATTGTTATCTTTGATCGCCTTTTCTTTTTAAAAACATTATTGATATTGGAGATTGAACTGAGGGTGTAATCTTCACTAGGCACACACTTTACAACGGTGTTACATCCCCGGCCTTTTCATTTTATTTTGATACAAGATCTCACTAAATAGCCTCGAATTTGTGATCCTCCTGCCTCAGCCTCCCAAGGCTGAGGATTGTAGCTAGGATTACAGACATGTACCACCATGCCTGGTCTATCTTTTTTTTAAATATCTATTTTACCTGTAAGATAAATATATATTTGTGTATTTATTTGGTTTTGGCTTCTGAGATGGGATCTCCAAAAAAACTATTGCCCAGGCTAGCTAAGAAATTCTGGGCTCAGGTGATCCTCCTGCTTCACCCTCTCCGGTGGCTGGGACTATAGGTGCACACTGCCCAGCTTGGATGTTTCTTTTTAAAATATAAAAGAGATTCAGCTACAGCTTTCCTTTGCTCCCTCCTCCTTCCTGTTCCCAGATCTGCGTGTCATTTTTATGTTGGCCTATACAAATGCACTGCATGCATGTGTGTATGCATATTCATAAACAAAGTTTTCCAATTTGCATACTAGTCTGCATCAGTTTTACAGTGTGCATTTCTATACTCAGAAGGTTGTAGATTTATCCAGGTTGCTATAGGATCCAGCTCGTTCACTTGAATCACTGGCATGTACTCTCTCTTGTGGGAATATACCAGTACTTATTTCTCTTTTTGCTAGTATAACAAATAGATTAGTAGCAGCAGCAGCAGCAGCAGCAGCAGCAGTATTTTCTTCCTGAAGGGTCTTGTCCAAGTCCTTTCTCCTGTGGGCAGGGTAACTAGGTGCTGGGCTGTAGCAGGTGAGGACTCCAGAGGTGGCGGGCGAGTGGCTGAGGCTCCCTGCGCCAGTGTAAAGGCCAAGTGTGCGGCCAGTACAGGACTGGGAACCCACTTGGTGATCCAGCCGGGGTGCTGCGGGTGCCTGAGATACAATTAAATACTAAATAAGAAG
>NW_004955484.1:2053890-2055572 GCF_000276665.1 Chinchilla lanigera | reverse complement strand
GAGGGGTCAGCAGGCTGCAGGGGAGGGAGCCCTGAGCCCGGAGGTTGGAAGAAGCCAGGGGACCTTGCAGAGGCAGAGTGGGCTGTGATGGGGAGCCTGAGCCGGGCTGGGCGGGCTGAGGTGGGAACCAGTAGCTCTGCAATGCTGGCGGTTCGGAACCAGACTGGCTCCGGGCCACAGCCCTCCCTCGCCCTGCTCTCAGGCTGCGTGAGAACTGCCTGCGCTCCCGAGTGGCGTCTCTAGGAGAAACATCTCTCCGGCTCGGGCGGAGGACAGATGTGGGCTGGGTGGGAGGGGAGCCCCGACCCCTGCCCTTGTGTCCTTGCAGCCAGCAAGACCCTGGACAAAGCTGCAGCAGCGGCCCTGCCTCTCGTGTCCACTGCTTACTGCAGGTCCCCGGGTGGCACCCAAATGGTTTATTTTTTTCTCAATTTAAAATTGAGGTGGGCGTGGCGGCACACGCCTTTAATCCCGGCACAGCGAAGGCTGAGGCAGGAGGGTCACAAGTTCAGTGCCAGCCTGGACAATTCAGCAATTTAGTGAGAGCTTGTCTCAAAATAAAAAATGAAAAACTCAGGATGTACCTCAGGGTGGAGACCCAGGATTCAGATTCTAGTACCATGAAAAAAAAACCCCAAAACAAAAAAAACTATTACAGTGACCAAGAGCCTACTAAAATTTCTGTTGAGGTTAATGAATGTCATTTTAAATGTTAACAACTAACAGTCCTCTTAGCGCTCTACCCTTAACTTTCATTGTTTGGCCAGGAAGTAGGTGGGGGACGGACACAAGACTGTAACAGTCCCTGAGGCCGCAACTTTTCGTCATGCTCTCTGAAATAAGAGACCTTTTGAGATCTGCAGATATTTTCCAGCGGATCCAGACTTCTGGTCAGCATTTTAGCTTCTGTGGGGTTTTGTTAGGCATGTGGCGGAGTGGTGAGTGCCGGCTGCCTTTTTCCATAATTATCCTGTATCCAGGGCATGCTCTGGTTGGTAATAGTGTTGTTGCTCAATTCCCTCCTCCCCCAGTAAAAAACGAGAAAGAAAAGGTTCTAGGCTCAGTGGTAGAGCATTTGCATAGTATGCCTGAAGCCCGGGGTCAAACCCCAGCACCACACACACACACACACACACACACACACACACACACACACAGAGAAAACATAGATCGTCCACAAAGAAACAAAAATCAGATGTTTGGCAACCAAGTGAAGGAGGCTGAAGACAATGTACCAAATAATTTCTCACTTGGAAAGAGAGTGGAGGGGCTGGGGATTTAGCTCAGCGGTACAGCGCTTGCCTTGCAAGCGTGAGGTCGTGAGTTCGATTCCCGGTACCGGAAAAAAAAAAGAAAAGAGAATGGTTGTTTGAAAGCCTAATTTATTTTTAATTAGTAAGCATTGTGAGCCAGGCATGATGGCCCATGTGGTCTGTAACCTCAGCACTTGGGAGGCTGAAGCAGAAGGATTGCCATGAGTTTGAGGGCAGCTTAAGCTACCTAAGTGAATTCAAGGCCAGCCTGAACTACTTAGTGAGATCCTGTCTCCAAAACAAAAAAAGCTGTGTGCATACATAATACTTTAATTTTAATTCAAAAGCAGAATTCAGATTCTTTATTAGAGTTTCTTCCTGGAGCCTGCATTTAAGAATCTACCATGGGGGCTGGGGATTTAGCTCAGC
>NW_004955484.1:2051049-2052942 GCF_000276665.1 Chinchilla lanigera | reverse complement strand
AAAAACTTACCTATCCTAAAAATAATATTTTAAAAAGTCATGATATATTTACCAATGCTGACTTTTTCAGGCATTGTCCAGGATAGCAGAGTCCATTAGAAGTGGAAGAAACACATTGTTTTAGGGTTTATAAGAATCAGTTGTGAGTTGGGCATGATGGCACATGCCTGGAATCCCAGCATGGGGGTGGCTGAGTTAGGAGGATTGTGAGTTCAAGGTCAGGGTGCCCAATTTAGTGAAAGCCTGTGTCAAAAAAAGAAGAAAACCCCACAAAATCCTCCAAAACCACCACTGATTATGTATTAGATTAGGAAGCATTATTTTGAATTGAGAATTCAATCCTCAGCCAAATTATGAATTAAGAGGTTAAAAGAGTTATATTTTACGTGCACTTTCTAGAGAGGGTTAGTATGTACTGCAGCAAAGGTAAAGAATAGTAAGAAGAGAATGATATGTAATACAAGAAATGGGGACTTGGTCAGGCGTGTCACCCTGGCTTCCATGCAGTTGCCCTACGAGCCACCTGTCCAGATGTACAGAAAGTCCTCAGGGAGAACAGGCAAAACTGCTTTCAAGCTACAAATGATATGGTTACAAAGTTCGGATTTAATGACAGGGTGAAGAAGGTGCCAGTTTCTTTCTGTGAAGTGGGAAAAAATGAAAGGCAACACAAACTCCTAGAAAAACACAAAGCTGTCCGGCACAATGGTACATGCCTATAATCCCAGTACTCACGAGGCAGGAGGACTGCCACAAGTTCAAGGCCAGTTTGGGCTACATAATGAGTTCAAGGCCATCCTGAACTATCTGGCCAGACTCTGTCTCAAAACCACTAAAAAACATAAAACCACCAAAAAGCTGTAAGAAAATTACACAAGTATAAAGCAAACAAAAACTAGGCTTTGGTTTTCTTAAAAACTCAACTCCCATCACATTTGATTTATAATAAGATGCAAAACTACAAAATTTTTAGAAAACAATGTAGACTATATTATCATGATAGCAAAAGAATTCTTCAATTAGATACGAAAAACAGCATGAAATAAAAGATTGCTAAATTTAACTTTCTTAAATTAAGAATTTGTGTTATTTGAGAGTTACCAGAGCTGAGTGGGGGTGGCACATGCCTGTAATCCCAGCACTTGTGAGGCTGAGGCAGGAGGATGATCGTTGTGAGTTTGAGACCAGCCTGCGCTGCAAAGTGAGCTCAAGCCCAGTCTGAACTCCATAGTGAGACCCTGTCTGGAAAAGACCAAATAAAAAAAAAAGATTACAAGTATAATCACTAGGGCAGTATTGATCCAATGGTAAATCATAGGATGGGTGTGAGGTGGGTCAACCGTGGGCATCCAATAAGATTACAACAAGTATAGTTGCTAGGTGATATTGATTAAATGGGGCTCAAATGGGGAAGCAAGTCATGCAGCCAACACAAATGGACAGGCAAGGACTTTCCCGGAAGGGTGGGAAGGAGATTTGGTTCTCACCCCAAGGTGTTTGATGCCTGCTTAGAGTATCAATCTCTGCTGTTCATCCCTAGGGGAAGTATATGGGTGAGTAGCTCTTTGTCTTGAAGCCTGGCCTTCAGTGAATGCGCCTCCAGCCACAGTTGTCTTCTGCGTTGACCTCTTGAGGGCTCAGCCCTGAGGGCTGCCTACCATGTTTCTACCTAACTTAGCTGTCTATAGTATTCCCCCCTCTGAAGAAGTACCCCTGACTGCTGGGAGGGGGAAGGGGGAAAGGCAGATCTGGCTACTTCCAGCTGAAGAGGGTCGTAGTCAGAGGGAATGCACAGTCAGAGCCACTCCACAGAGGCTCAATCTATTTTTTTGTCTTTTTGAGGCAGGGTCTCGCTATGCAGTTCAGGCTGACCTTGAGCTCACTTTGTAGCCC
>NW_004955484.1:2048036-2049543 GCF_000276665.1 Chinchilla lanigera | reverse complement strand
TAGATCTGTCACTGACAGGCTCTCTCCCCACCAGCACAAGTGCAAGTGCTCTTGTTCATTTGTCTTTTGAGGGCCTGGGGATGAAACCCAGAGCCTCTGCACTGAGGCACATCCTCGGCTCTTTTTGTTTTTTATTTTGAGACAGAGTAGTTTGTGGGTTTTTTTTTTTTTTTTTTTTTGGTAGCAGGAATTTAACTCAGGACCTTGCACTTGCCAGGTAGGCAGTTATGCCGCTGAGCTATGTTCCCGGCCCTGTTGTTGTTTTATGAGATAGGGTTTTGATACGTAGTTTATTTAGGCTTGAACTCACTACGTAGCCCAGGTTGGTCTCTATACTTATGGTATTCCTCCTGCCTCAGCCTCCCAAGCCCTGGGATTACAGGCATGTGCCACCATGCCTGGCAGAAACAGGGTCTTTCTAAATCACTAAGTTGCCCTGGATAAGCTTTAACCTGTGATCCTCCTGCCTCAGCCTCCCAGAGTGCTGGAATCACAGGTGTGTGCTACCACACCTGGCCTTTTCTTTGGTCTCTCTTTTTTTTCCCTGCTGTCTCCCCAGCACCAGGAGTGGCCTGGTGCCTGCAATTAATAATGTGTGTTGACGGAACCAGTGGGGTGCTTTGGTTTTGGTTTTTTCAGTGCTGGAGATTGAATCCAGGTGGTCATGCAGGTGAGCCGAGACTCCACCACTGAGCTACCCGCACCTGATACCCGGGTTCGGGAAGACTGGGATTGAGAAACACAAACCCGCCGGCCGGGCGGGGCTGTTTTACCCCAGGCTCCTCAGCCTGCAGGCAGAACCTGTCACCACGGGGGAAGTGCGCAGGCCGCCAGACCTGCATTTCAGCAGCACTCTTCAGGCAGCGGGAAGGAATATGATCGGATAGTCACTGACAGAAGTCGGAGTTGCAGGGCTGAGGAAATAACTCAGTGGTACATGCGCCTGCCTGGCAAGCACAAGGGTCCTGAGTTCGATTCCCAGTACAAAAAATAAAAAAAAGTAGGAGTTGCTCTAGGAGGGAATATTTGTAAAGTAAAAGAAACAGCTTCGTGAAAGCGGTGAGTAAATACAAATCAGCGCAGCTGCGAAGGCAGAGGGGAAGCCCACCTGGTCGTTGGTCCCCTGATCCACTGGAGTGGATGGACTTGCTGGAAAGAGATCCCGCCCCAGCTGAAAGTAATGACCAAGCTCTGTCGGTAGGGGGCGTAGGAACAAAGGATAAAGATGAGTAACACCCACCCCTCCAACCCTGGTCAGGACCATTAATTCTGTGACTTTAAATGCAAGTTAAAACACTATTGGAAGCATAGGTCGGGTGTGGTGGTGCACGCTTGTAATTCCAGCACTCGGGAGGCTGAGGCAGGAGGATTTTGTTGCGAGTTCGAGGCCAGCCTGAACTACATAGCGAGACCCTGTCTCAAAAAGAAGAAAGAAAAGAAATACTGTGCTTTGGGAGTTACAAAAAAAAAAAAAAGCCATGTCTTTGTTTTAAGGAATTTTTTTTTT
>NW_004955484.1:2045844-2046846 GCF_000276665.1 Chinchilla lanigera | reverse complement strand
AAAAAAAAAGTTATAAGATTGATACAGATGTGAAATTGCCAAGGCAAGTATGAATGTAAGCAAGAGAAACATGTAGGTATTGTATTTTAAAACATAAAAATATTGCCGGGCATGGTGGTCCACACCTATAGTGGTCCACACCCAGATTCTTAGATGGTGGTCCACACCTAGATTCTTAGTTTAACTTAATTATCAGCACTTGGGAGGCTAAAGCAGGAGGATTGCTAGGAGTTCAAGACCAGCCTGGGGTACATAGTTTAGGACCAGCCTGAACCATATAACAGGACCCTGTCTCAAAAAAAAAAAAAGAAAAAGAAAAAGAAAAATCACATAAAAATATTAGGAGAGAATTTAATAGGGTGGATAGTCTTTTTAGATTTTTATCATTAGGAACATGCATTTCATATAACATACTTTTGGCTTTTCCCTTTTTTTTTGTCTTTGAGGCAGGGTCTTGTTATGCAGTTCAGGCTGATCTTGAGCTCACTTTTTAAAAAATTATTACTGTTTTTTGAAAGTGGGAATCGAACTCAGGACCTTGCTCTTGCGAGGCAGGCATTTGTGCCACTGAGCTATATCCCTGACCTGAGCTAACTTTTGTAGCATAGGCTGGTCTTGAACTTGTAACAATCCTCCTGCCTCAACCTCCTGAGTGCTGGGATTACAGGCGTGTGCCACCATGCCCAGCTGGTTTTTCCTTTTAATGTATAATATGTTAAAATAAGAGCATTGCTATTAACTGTCAGAGATGCTAACTCTTCGAATGGCAAGGCCACGTACCTGAGTCCCTGCATTAAAATTGTAGATCCTAAATGCTGACAGGAACTGTAAATTAAAAAGTCTTTCTCACATAATTTACTATTCTTACTCAACCTTCACAAAGACTGTGTTCTATTGCAATGTATTGGGCATACTTACTTTAAAGGGTTATACTATAACACAGGTCCCTTGATCCTTGTGTAAAAATTACTTTTTCTACTATGGTATGAAATATTGTATAAA
>NW_004955484.1:2034535-2044388 GCF_000276665.1 Chinchilla lanigera | reverse complement strand
GAAACCGTCTCAAAAAGACAAAAACAAAAAACAAAACAAACAACAAAAAAAAACCCAAAACTTTGAGAGTGAATTTCCTAAAATTAATACTTTAAGTAAGAGAAGACTATAATGTTCAATACCTCACCCAACACCTACCTCTGTCCAAATTACTAAGGCACCTAGCACAGTCAGATTGTGTATGTGTTAATTATGTTAAGATATAAGCTATAAGTGTTTAGGGCCGGGGATATAGCTCAGCGGCTTAAGTGCTTGCCTGGCAAGCCTGAGGTCATGAGTTCAATTCCTAGTATCAAAAAGAAAAAAAAAGATATAAATGCTTAAATCATTAAACTGTTACTATGGCTGATAATAAAAGACTATTACTTAGCTTCTTTGTGACACATTGCATGTTTTTTTTTTTTTTGTTGTTGTTTTTTTACGGTACCAGGAATCAAACTCATGACCTTGCACTTGCCAGGCAGGTGCTGTGCCCCTGAGCTAAACCCCCAGCCCCTTGCATGTTTTTTTAAATGTCATTCTGTTGTTTGATCAATTATATTCTGAGTGTGAATAACAGATTTCCCACATTTTGTTGCGGGGGGGGGGTGAGGGGGGCAGGTACCAGTAATCGAACTCAGGGCCCTGTGATTGCCAGGCAGTCGCTGTGCCGCTGAGCTATATCCCCGGCCCCCTCATATGGCTTTGTTATAAATTCTTTTTTGTCTTTTGGGGACATAATTATATGTTTTCCATGAGTTATTCATGGGACTTGTTCATTGGTCATGTCTATTGATCATAAGGATTAGAAAATTAAGTGAACGGCAGCTGGAATATCTGAAAAGCTGGAAAGTGCAACTGGTTCTAAAAGATGTACAAAAATAAAACACGTGAAGGATAGAGTTGACTCTTACACACACACACACACACACACACACACACACACACGCCTCGAAACAGACTCCTGTCACGGCTCTGGGTCCCAGGCTCCGTCCTGTGACGTAGGCCCTTAGGATGTGGCAGGCGGTGCTATGCTGCCCAGCAGGTGGGCAGGGAGGCCCGCTGGGATAATGGGACCCTCCCTGCCTGGTGTGTGGCCCACTGCTCCATCCTGAGCTGGTTTCCATGGTGGGGCAGGGGGTCCCAAGGAAGCGACAAGCATGCAAGTTCTCCTGAGGTTGAAGGAACCTGGGATATGCCGTCCCGAAATATGCCTCTTTGACATAAAAATTAATTTTGAGTTGAAGGCAATTAAGAAAGCAGCAAATGTCAGAGAAAAGCTTTCTTTACCCTTTCTCTTTTTCTGCCTATATACTCTGTGTGTGTGTGTGTGTGTGTGTGTGTATGAGAGAGAGAGAGAGAGAGAGACTGAAGACTCAACTCAAAGACTTCACCCTTAGCTATATCCCCAGCCCTTTTCTTTTTCTTTATTTTTTATTTTGAGGCAAGGTGTCACTAACTCACTGAAAAGTTGCCCGGGCTGGGGTCAAAATTGTGATCCTCCTGCCTCAGCCTCTCAGAGTGCTGGGATTACAGGTGTGGGTCACCTCACCTGGCTAGGATATAAATTCTTTACTGGAAATGACTCTAACCCCTTATCTACCCAGAAATGGCACGGGGGAGTCCACACACCAATTTTAGCCCATTTAGCTGCTTTTTTTTTTTTTTTTTTTTTTTTTTTTCCGGTACCAGGAATTGAACTCACGACCTTGCGCTTGCCAAGCAGGCGCTGTGCTGCTGAGCTAAATCCCCAGCCCCCTTATCTCCTTTCTTAACTTCACTCCCACCACTCCCAGCTTGGATGCCTGATGCTACCTTTCTTTATCCAGTCATCTCTCTACAAATTGTTTTTTTTTGTTTTGTTTTTGTTTTTGTTTTTGAGACAGGGTCTTGCTATGTAGCCCAGGCTGGCCTTGGACTCACTGTGTAACCCAGGCTGGCCTTGACCCCACAGTGATCCTCCTGCCTCAGCCTCGGGAGTGCTGGGATTACAGGTGTGCGCCACCATGCCCAAGTGTATTGTTTTTAAAAATGCCAAACAAGCTGGACTTCTAGGCCACATCTTTGTGTGACTTTTCTTTCTCCTGGTGGATTTGTTGCTACTGCACTAACAAGCTGCTTCTCTCTGGCTAACCTGTCTTTGTCAAAGAGCCGCCGCTGCAAACCACCAGGGGTACATGTGGTCTGTACTCCCAGGCCGGGCTCAGTATGGTGCACTGCTGTGCTGTTAGTTGAAGCCAGTTCTGGTACCGGCCCAGACTGAGAGGTGAAGCAACAGGCCCCTCTCTGAATGGCAGGAGCTGGGGTCTACAGCAAAGAGAGTGGTACCACCTGGGTGTGGTGATGCATGCCTGTGCTTCCAACACTTGGGAGGCTGAGGCAGGAAGATCGTGGGTTCAGTGCCAGCCTAGGCTATACGATGTATTCAAAGCTGATCTGGGCTTCCTAAGGAGACCTTATCTCAGTAAAACCAACCAGCCACAAACAAATAGAAAGCAAACAGGACAGAGACAGCTACCGATTGTGGACATCCATGCAGCCATCCCAAGTCAGCCAAGACCAGTGCCCAGCCCAGGGACAGGCAGTCTTCGGTGACAGGGCTTTCCGGTGGTGACTGCTTCCTCACATCTGTCTCCCCCATGTCCCAGCCTCGGCTTTCCGGTCCCCAGCCAACCGGCTGCCTTTGTCCTGGCCATGTTCAGGGCATCACCCCCAGGTTTTCCTGGAGCCCGCTGTGCCAGGGCCTCAGCCTAAGGCTCGCACTCTGGCCATGTGCAGGGACCCCAGGCTACCTTGAGGCTTGCCGGGAGAGCTGCGTGTGCAGGGAGAAGCTGGGTGCTCATCCCTGTCCTGGCACCCTGGGGGCCCGAAGGGGATGGGTGAGTCACGTAGCAAAGCATGGGAGGCCAGGCGCCATTCACAGGGGGCCCCAAGTGAGGTCTGAACCGAACAGGAACGCAGGAAACCGGTGCAGTGCCGCTGCAGGCTGCACTCTGGGCCCCTGGGGATCCTTACCTCCTTGTCGTTAGCCTCTGGTGTCATGGAGCTCTTGCTCAACCTTTTTTGGGGAGACCGTGTGGTACTGGGGACTGAACCCAGGACCTTCACACATCCTCAGCCTTTAAATCTTTTTTTTTGCTTTTTGTTTTAAAACAGGGTCTCATAAAGTTGCTAAATTGCCCAGGCTGGGTTTGAACTTGGATTACTCCTGCCTCAGCCTCCCAGAGTGCTGGGATTACAGGTGTGAGCGACACCATCCCAGGCTTTGCTCATCCTTCTTCGCCCGGAACACACCAGTAACTCAGCTCGGCGATGTTGTTCCTAGGCTGGCCCGTCCCCCCACAGTGAACTCCTTCCGGCACAGAGAGGGAAGCAGGGAAGGGACAGCATCAGGGGCCCAAATGCCCCAGCCAGCTGCCCACCACTTCCTTCCACATTCTGGTACTTGGGCCGGGTGTGGTGGTACATGACTGTGATCCCAGAACTAGGGAGGCTGGCGCAGAAGGATTGCCATGCTTTTGAGGTCAGCCTGGGCTACATAGTGAGTTCAAGGCTGGCCTGGAATACATAGTGAGACCCAGTCTCAAAACACAAATGAACACAAAAAATCTGGTACTTGAGATGTTTGCAGTCAAATAGCTCCCTGGCCTCCGGTGCCCCGTGTCATTGTCGAGGACAAATGAACTGGCCTTCCGAGCCATTTGCTCTGGTCCATGTCCATCCCTACTGTGGTGTACTTGTTAGGACCTTAACACTGAAGTCAGTGATGTGGAGCTCTAGGACCCAAGTCTTTCTGCTTTGGTCTGAATGTGTCTCCCCCCAGGCCGTATGTTGAAATCCTAACCCCCATGGTATGGTATCAGGTGGCAGGAGCTTTGGGAGATAGTTAGGTGGATCAAGAAATTGAACTCTGAGCTGAGCGTGGTGGTGCATGCTTGTAATCCTAGCACTCAGGGAGGCTGAGGCAGGAGAATCACAAGGTCAATCCAGCCTGGGAAACTTGACAACTGTGACCCTATCTCAAAATAAAAACTCCTCACTCCAGGGGGAAAAAAACGTGGAGACCTCATAAATGGAGTTGGTACCCTTATAAGAGGCCCTAGGAAGCTGCCCTGCTCCTTCTGCTTGGTGAAGACAGCTAGAAGGCACCATCAGAGGAAAGGGACCCCTACCAAACTCAGCCAGCACCTTGACCTTGACCTTCGGAACTATGGCAGTCCATTTCTGTTGTTTCTAAATTTCCCAGGCTAAGGCATTTCATCATAGCAGCCCAAATGGATTAAGGCACTTCCTTTTTTTTTTTTTTTTTGTTTTCCTCTTTTTGAGACAGGGTCTCACTATGCAGTTCAGGCTGGCCTTGAGCTCACTTTGTAGCCCAGGCTGGTCTTGAACTCCCAACCATCTTCCTGCTTCAGCCTGCCGAGTGCTGGGATTACAGGTGTGCACCACCACACCTGGCTAAGTCACTTTCTAAATTGCAGAATCCCATAGTCAACCCAGGGCTTTAAATCCCTTCCCCGTGCTTACTGTCAGCGGGGACAGATTCAGGTTTTATGTGGCCTGATGCTTTTAGAGTTAGAAGGGTCCTCAAATGAGGTGTCCTGAGCATCGGCTTCAAGGTCAAGAGATCTCTGCTCCCTCCAAGGAAAGAAGCAGATAATGCCAGGTCGGCCATTGCCCCACCAATCCACACCGATGCTGACAATCAGAAGTCATTGATCATCCGAAACCCTCCTGGCAGCTGATGGTGACAATGACTGGTAGCAACTCTTAACAGTCCCCAGACGGCTGTGTACCTCAGTGTGCTTTGGAGTGTTCTGTGTGCACTCAGATATGCTTCCTTGTCTTTCCTAGAGGTTCTATAAACATTTTGTGGGGAGGGGGATAGGGTCTCCATATGCATTGCAGGCTGGACTCAAATTCAGGGCAATCCTCCTGCCTCAGCCTCCTGAGTGCTGGGATTACAGGCGTGTGCCACCACATCTGGCTTTCTGTGAAACTTTTATTGCACCTCCTGGCTCTTATCTCCTGAGTTCAGGGCCAAGCCCTTTGCATACCCAGTGTCCCTTAACAAGGCTGAGGCTTCGGGCAGGGATCTTATGCTGCTCTCTTCCAGGACCTTTTGTCCCCACCTCCCTGCCAGGCCGATGGATTTTATTCCTCCCGTGATCTGCCTGGCTTGCCCTCTAGGCATGCCTCCTGCTGCCAACCAGCCTTGCACCCTGCCCCCCCAGCCTGGCTTGCTGCCCAATGTGCCCCTCCCCCTCCCCCTTCCAGGTGTATCCAGGTTGCGCTGGACTCAGGACGGACCTCCTTCTGTATCCCGCAGTCGTGTCTCTCGCTGCGACACCACCTGCTCTTCCCTAAAGCGACTTAAATGGGACAAGTCCACCCTTGTGCTAAGAGACAGGTCTCTGGTGAGCCATCCCCCCACCTCCAGGGCAATAAGCTCCTCTTCCTTATCTTCTCACCTCGGGACCTTGCTCAAGTCCCTGTACTTCGGAGCTTTGCTTGGTAAACTTTACAGTCTGGAAACTAATCTCAAGCACATGGGTCAATGACTGTATTTATTTCCATAAGTAGGACTTTCTCCACCAAGCCAGATCAAGGTTGGCGAGATTCATGACACGGCTCCTCACGGCTGGGCAGAGTGATGGGGATATGCGGGCTACTGGGGGTTGGGGGAGAGGCTAATGGGAGACCACAAACAGGGGCATCTCTTGGTATTTTTCACTGAAGCTACAGGTGAATCTAACCACCCACTGCTTCAGTGGCGCATGGGCAGAACAAAATCCAGGATACAAAGGGAGTGGGGGATACAGTAATTTCAGGAGCCAGGCGTGGTGGTGCACACCTGTAATCCCAGCACTCGGGAGGCTGAGGCAGGAGGATCATTGTGAGTTCGAGGCCAGCCTGGGGTACAAAGTGAGCTCAAGGCCTGCCTGAACTGCAGAGTGAGACCCCGTCTCAAAAAGACCAAAAAAAGAAAAAAAGAAAAAAAAAAACCAACTTCAGGAGCCGGTTCCCTGCAGGGCCCTCCACCCCTATCTGGGGCTAGAACACCTTTTCAGTCCCTGCATGGTGTGTCCCAAGGCGGGGCCAGAGTTAAGGAGAAAGAGAGCGCTTGAATAGGAGCCAGGTCGCCTCTGTGCCCAGAGGAAGTGGGACAAGAGTTTGGCTGACCGTGAAGAATGTACCTGATGCCTTTCCAGCTCCCGAACAGGACGCAAAGGAAAGCCAAGAACCTGGGGGGAAAGAAACGCGGAATTTGGGGGCTCAGCCCTTTCCTGGCACAAGGCAGGATCCTCACACTGTGGTTCCCTGCTGGCTGGTTGGCTTCCTCACGTGCCCTGCCGCCCGCTTCCTGTCACACACTCCTCCCGGGCCGCCACTGGGGACCTTGCTAAGGCCTGGGCTGCGCGTCCGTGGACGAGGCCCACTTGAAGCTGCTTGGGCCTCGGGGCAGCACCAGGTCCAGAGTGAGGTCCCGCTGCTCGTCCTCAGAGAACACCGGCCTGTAGCGCAGCAGCCGCAGGGCGCCGGAGCACAGCTCCTGCACGCGGCGGATCTTGGAGAAGGGCAGCGCGTGGCGCCAGGCCTGCGACACGTTGAGCGCGTCCCTGGAGGTGGTCTTGAAGGCCTCGCGGCGCGCGCCGGGCCCAACGCCGTGCGTGATGTTGAGGATCCAGGCCTCGAGCTGCGGCGAGAGGCTGAGGCCGGTGAAGGCGTAGAGCGTTCGGATCTCGGCCAGCGGGTTCCGAGCCAGGTCCTCGAAGCGCACCAGGAGGTAGCGGCCGCGCAGGAAGGGCGGCGGCTTGCTGAGCGCGGCGTCGGCGATGCGGACGTGGCTGCGGCACACCTCGCCCACCACGCGCAGGCGGGGGTCGGCCTCCACCCACGTGCCGTTGGTGCCCAGCACGATGCCGTTGTCGCGCGCCAGCGCCTTGGCCGTCTGCTCCCGGGAGCGCAGCACGGCGCGCGGGTCGCGCACCAGGTGCACGATGTGCAGGTTGAGCAGGGGGTCCATGAGCAGCGGGTAGAGCACCTGCAGGTTGAAGAAGCGCACCTCCTTGAGCACCACGTGGCTGTAGGAGCGGCAGGCCTCCTGCGCCAGCGCGAAGGGCCGCCGCGCGCACAGCGGCTTGCACACCGCCTCGCTGCTGATGGCGTCGCGGCTGAAGGCGCTGCAGGCGGGCGGCGAGCACAGCGCGCGGCTCACCGCCCACTGGAAGAGGTCGGACAGGTTGCGGCGCCACGGCAGGTAGGCGTCGAACACGTCCATGTCGCACAGGAACACGGAGCGCACCAGGTCGCGCACGGCCATGTGCAGCGCGGGCGCACTGCCCCGCGGCAGGGCGGCCCACACGTGCCACGCGGGCTCCATCAGGTAGAAGACGTCCGGGTGCTGGCTGAAGAGCTGGCCCACGAACGAGGAGCCCGAGCGCCAGGAGGACAGCACCAGCACGTGCACGCGCGCCCCGCCGCCGGCTGGGGACGAGGGTCCAGGCCGCGAGAGCAGGAAGAGCAGGAGGCACGTCTGCGCCAGCAGAAGCACGGTCACCGCGGAGCTGGACAGGCGTGGGAGCCGCATGCCGCCGGCCGGGGCCTGCAAGGGGACAGCGCCACGGTTAGGGGTGCGGCGTCCGACTACTGCCCATGCCCATGGCCCATGCCCGGACCATGCAACCTGACCCGAGGACGAGGCCTCAGTGACATCCCTCACTCTGGGATGTCAATTCAGACTTAAGCCAACAGGAAGCACACGCTGACACCAAAAGTTTAAGGTACTGTGGGCAATCGATCTACCCACCCATCCACTCATCCACCCATCCACCCACGGACCCACCTGCTGTCTTCCTCTGCCTCTCTGCCTGGAGGGGAAAACGTTTTTTATTGTTGTTAGTCCACGTCGGCAGTACATAATGAATACCTGCATCGTGGGCCGTTCACGAAGGTACAGCACATCATTCTTTCTCTGGCCCCTTTCCACCCTTCCTCCTCCCTCTCTCGGACCCCTCCACATCTACAAAAGATCTATCTTTCCGTTTCCTATGACCTCTCTTTTATTTCGCTCTTTAGGGGATTTATACTTTGGGATTCTCAAATAAGAGAAACCATGCCATATTTAAGTTTTTGTGTCAGATTTATTTCATTTAGAGAGATTTTTTTTTTTTGTTTCCCCTTCAGACAGGATCTCCTATGCAGTTCAGGCTGGCCTTGAGCTCACTTTGTAGCCCAGGCTGATCTCAAACTCACCTCCTGCCTCAGCCTCCTGAGTTAAAATTTCATTTTGAGATAGAGTCTCGCTAAATTAGCCACACTGGCAAGACTCCTGCCTCAGCCTGCTGGGTAGTTGGGACTGCAGGTGTGTGCTACCATGTCCAGCAATCTGTGCTTTTTTCTAATATATGTTGCACTTCAATAAAAATTTAGGAATTTTGAGTAAGACAGTGAGTATCATGTCAGAAAATATCCTAAAGACCAAATGAGTAGATGATGTTGATAAATATTTGCTAAGCTGGGCATGGTGGCATCCAGCCTGGGCAACTTAGGGAGATACTATCTCCAAAAAGAAAAGCCCTGCATTCAATCTGCAGTGCAGCACACAGACAAACATTTGGAGAACTGAAATCAGATGCACACCTCGTGACCAAACCCAGAAGGGGTAATTAATTCCCCACTTTCCTACCTTTTTTTCTGCTAAGTATCTTAGCCGCTCCTGCTGGCTTGAACCACAGTGGTACATACATGACTGTCCCTTTGGGTGGCCTGTACGACTGGTGGTACAAATGGATCTAAACACTCTTTTATTAAAAAGACACCCGATGAGACAGTCATGCTTGTTCCACCAGTGGTTCAAGCTGCCCAGCAGCGAGACATAGGAATCATGGCTCCATCACGTATGTGTTAAACGATCTCCCAAACGTCCCTTATCATTCTTGGCCTGAGAGCTGCAAAAAGGAGCGACTGCTCTGCCCGGCGGGCCAGTCCTGAGGTCCAGGGCACGGGACGGACGGCTCGAGCCCTGGGCCCCTGGGCAGCACCCACTTGCAGCCCGCTCTGCCCGCCCTCACTCTGCAGCGCCTGTCACCAGCCTGTCCCAGGCCTGGCGTGGAATCCAAGGGAGGGAAATGCGACCTGAGCTACAAATCCCAGGCTCAGATTCCTCTCCGTCTGGTGTCAGCTGGAGGCCATTCCGTCCAGGAACCCGAAGGCTGGGCAAAGCAGAGTCTGCGTAAGGAACCGGCAAACTCCAGAACAGACTCAGAGGAGAAAATGGCTCGGCTGGAGCCGGTGCCTTTGTTCAGGAGAAGGATGGAAAGGAGGGAAAGAAAGAGGAGGGGAAGAGAAAAGGAAAAGGAGAGAAGAAATAAAGCAGGGCAGGAAGCAAAGAGGAAGATGGGTGTTCTTGATGGGGCAAGAAAGTACAGCTAAACATGGTAGCACATGCCTGTAATCCCAGTGCTTTGGGAGGCTGAGGCAGGAGGACTGCAAGTTCAAGCTGAGCCTGGGCAACTTAGTGGCTGAGTGAGACCCTGTCTCGAAATATAAAATTTAAAAAGGCTGGGCATTTAGCTCAACGTGAAGGCCCTTGCTTCAATCCTCAGCACACCACCCAAGGGGCAAAGGACTGGTGAAGATATTTCTCCAGAGAAGACACACAAATGGCCAATAAGCAGATGAAAAGATGTTCAGTGATTTTAGTCATTAGGGAAAGGTGAATCAAAATACAACTACAGGCTGGGTGTGGTGGCACACGCTGGTGAGTCCAGCATTCAGAGGCTGAGGCAGGAGGATGGTGGAGAGTTCGAGGCCAGCCTGGGCTACATGGTGAATTCAAGGCCAGCCTGAGCTGCATAGTGAGATCCTGTCT